>NW_028273669.1:80000-380000 GCF_024610735.1 Ursus americanus
TTAGGGTTCGGGTTCGGGTTAGGTTTCAGTTTAGGGTTAGGGTTCGGGTTCGGTTTCGGGGTAGGGGTCGGGTTAGGGTTAGGGTTCGGGTTCGGGTTCGGGTTCGGGTTCGGGTTAGGTTTCGAGTTAGGTTTAGGGTTCGGGTTAGGGTTAGGGTTAGGGTTCGGGTTCGGTTTCGGGTTAGGGGTCGGGTTCGGGTTCGGGTTAGGGTTAGTGTAAGGGTTAGGGTTAGGGTTAGGGTTCGGGATCGGGTTAGGGTTAGGGTTAGGGTTTGGGTTCGGTTTCAGGTTAGGGTTCGGGTTCGGGTTAGGGTTAGGGTTCGTGTTAGGGTTCGGGTTAGGGTTAGGGTTCGGGTTCGGGTTAGGGTTAGGGTTCGGGTTCGGTTTCGGGTTAGGGTTCGGCTTAGGTTTCAGGTTAGGGATAGGGTTAGGGTTTGGGTCAGGTTAGGGTTAGTGTTCGGTTTAGGGTTAGGGTTATGGTTCGGGTTAGGTTTCGTTTTCGGGTTAGGGTTCGGGTTAGGGTTCGGGTTCGGGTTCGGGTTAGGGTTAGGGTTCGTGTTAGGGTTCGGGTTAGGGGTCGGGTTCGGGTTCGGGTTAGGGTTAGGGTTCGGGTTCAGTTTCGGGTTAGGGTTCGGGTTAGGTTTCAGGTTAGGGATAGGGTTAGGGTTTGGGTCAGGTTAGGGTTAGTGTTCGGTTTAGGGTTAGGGTTATGGTTCGGGTTAGGGTTCGTTTTCGGGTTAGGGTTCGGGTTAGGGTTAGGGTTCGGGTTCGGGTTCGGGTTCGGGTTAGGTTTCGGTTTAGGTTTAGGGTTCGGGTTAGGGTTAGGGTTAGGGTTCGGTTTCGGGTTAGGGGTCGGGTTCGGGTTCGGGTTAGGGTTAGGGTAAGGGTTAGGGTTAGGGTTAGGGTTCTGGTTAGGGTTAGGGTTAGGGTTAGGGTTCACGTTATGGTTAGGGTTAGGGTTAGGTTTAGTGTTCGTGTTAGGGTTAGGGTTATGGTTAGGTTTCGGGTTTCTGTTCATGTTAGGGTTAGGGTTAGGGTTAGGGTTAGGGTTAGGGTTCGTGTTAGGGTTAGGGTTAGGGTTAGGGTTAGGTATCAGGTTAGGGATAGGGTTAGGGTTAGGGTCAGGTTAGGTTTAGTGTTCGGGTTAGGGTTACGGGTAGGGTTAGGGTTCGGGTTCGGGTTAGGCTTAGGGTAAGAGTTAGGGTTAGGGTTAGGGTTAGGGTTCAGGTTAGGTTTAGGGTTAGGGTTAGGGTTACGGTTCGGGTTTGAGTCGGGTTAGGGTTCAGGTTAGGGTTAGGGTTAGGGTTCGGGTTAGGGTTTGGGTTAGGGTTAGGGTTTGGATTCAGGTTCGGGTTCTCATTAGGGTTAGGGTTAGGGTTAGGGTTCGGGTTAGGGTTAGGGTTCGGGTTATGTTTTAGGGTTAGGGTTAGTGTTCGGGTTCGGGTTAGGGTTAGGGTTAGGTTTCAGGTTAGGCATAGGGTTAGGGTTAGGGTCGGGTTAGGTTTAGTGTTCGGCTTAGGGTTACGGTTAGGGTTAGGGTTCGGGTTCGGTTTTGGGTTAGGTTTAGGGTTAGGGTTAGGGTTCGGGTTAGGGTTAGGGTTCGGGTTCCGATTATGGTTAGGGTTAGGGTTAGAGTTACGGTTAGGGTTAGGGTTACGATTTGGGTTAGGGTTTGGGTTAGGGTTAGGGTTAGGGTTAGGGTTAGGGTTAGTTTTCGGGTTAGGGTTACGGTTAGGGTTTGGGTTAGGGTTCGGGTTAGGGTTAGGGTTAGGTTAGGGTTAGGGTTAGGGTTAGGGTTAGAGTTCAGGTTAGGGTTCGGGTTAGGGTTAGGTTTTGGATTCGGGTTCGGGTTCACGTTAGGGTTAGGGTTAGGGTTCAGGTTAGGGTTAGTGTTCGGGTTCCGATTATGGTTAGGGTTAGGGTTAGGGTTAGGGTTAGGGTGACGGTTAGGGTTAGGGTTACGATTCGGTTTAGGATTAGCGTTCGGGTTAGGGTTACGGTTAGGGTTAGGGTTAGGGTTCGGGTTAGGGTTAGGGTTAGGTTAGGGTTAGGGTTAGGGTTAGGGTTAGAGTTCAGGTTAGGGTTCGGGTTAGGGTTAGGTTTTGGATTCGGGTTCGGGTTCACGTTAGGGTTAGGGTTAGGGTTCAGGTTAGGGTTAGTGTTCGGGTTCCGATTATGGTTAGGGTTAGGGTTAGGGTTAGGGTTAGGGTTAGGGTTACGGTTAGGGTTAGGGTTAGGGTTAGGGTTAGGGTTAGGGTTAGGGTTAGGTTTACGGTTAGGGTTTGGGTTAGGGTTAGGGTTCGGATATGGTTAGGGTTAGGGTTAGGGTTAGGGTTAGGATTAGGGTTAGTGTTCGGGTTAGGGTTAGGGTTAGGGTTAGGGTTCGGGTTAGGGTTCGGGTTCGGGTTAGGTTTCAGTTTAGGGTTAGGGTTCGGGTTCGGTTTCGGGGTAGGGGTCGGGTTAGGGTTAGGGTTCGGGTTCGGGTTCGGGTTCGGGTTCGGGTTAGGTTTCGAGTTAGGTTTAGGGTTCGGGTTAGGGTTAGGGTTAGGGTTCGGGTTCGGTTTCGGGTTAGGGGTCGGGTTCGGGTTCGGGTTAGGGTTAGTGTAAGGGTTAGGGTTAGGGTTAGGGTTCGGGATCGGGTTAGGGTTAGGGTTAGGGTTTGGGTTCGGTTTCAGGTTAGGGTTCGGGTTCGGGTTAGGGTTAGGGTTCGTGTTAGGGTTCGGGTTAGGGTTAGGGTTCGGGTTCGGGTTAGGGTTAGGGTTCGGGTTCGGTTTCGGGTTAGGGTTCGGCTTAGGTTTCAGGTTAGGGATAGGGTTAGGGTTTGGGTCAGGTTAGGGTTAGTGTTCGGTTTAGGGTTAGGGTTATGGTTCGGGTTAGGTTTCGTTTTCGGGTTAGGGTTCGGGTTAGGGTTCGGGTTCGGGTTCGGGTTAGGGTTAGGGTTCGTGTTAGGGTTCGGGTTAGGGGTCGGGTTCGGGTTCGGGTTAGGGTTAGGGTTCGGGTTCAGTTTCGGGTTAGGGTTCGGGTTAGGTTTCAGGTTAGGGATAGGGTTAGGGTTTGGGTCAGGTTAGGGTTAGTGTTCGGTTTAGGGTTAGGGTTATGGTTCGGGTTAGGGTTCGTTTTCGGGTTAGGGTTCGGGTTAGGGTTAGGGTTCGGGTTCGGGTTCGGGTTCGGGTTAGGTTTCGGTTTAGGTTTAGGGTTCGGGTTAGGGTTAGGGTTAGGGTTCGGTTTCGGGTTAGGGGTCGGGTTCGGGTTCGGGTTAGGGTTAGGGTAAGGGTTAGGGTTAGGGTTAGGGTTCTGGTTAGGGTTAGGGTTAGGGTTAGGGTTCACGTTATGGTTAGGGTTAGGGTTAGGTTTAGTGTTCGTGTTAGGGTTAGGGTTATGGTTAGGTTTCGGGTTTCTGTTCATGTTAGGGTTAGGGTTAGGGTTAGGGTTAGGGTTAGGGTTCGTGTTAGGGTTAGGGTTAGGGTTAGGGTTAGGTATCAGGTTAGGGATAGGGTTAGGGTTAGGGTCAGGTTAGGTTTAGTGTTCGGGTTAGGGTTACGGGTAGGGTTAGGGTTCGGGTTCGGGTTAGGCTTAGGGTAAGAGTTAGGGTTAGGGTTAGGGTTAGGGTTCAGGTTAGGTTTAGGGTTAGGGTTAGGGTTACGGTTCGGGTTTGAGTCGGGTTAGGGTTCAGGTTAGGGTTAGGGTTAGGGTTCGGGTTAGGGTTTGGGTTAGGGTTAGGGTTTGGATTCAGGTTCGGGTTCTCATTAGGGTTAGGGTTAGGGTTAGGGTTCGGGTTAGGGTTAGGGTTCGGGTTATGTTTTAGGGTTAGGGTTAGTGTTCGGGTTCGGGTTAGGGTTAGGGTTAGGTTTCAGGTTAGGCATAGGGTTAGGGTTAGGGTCGGGTTAGGTTTAGTGTTCGGCTTAGGGTTACGGTTAGGGTTAGGGTTCGGGTTCGGTTTTGGGTTAGGTTTAGGGTTAGGGTTAGGGTTCGGGTTAGGGTTAGGGTTCGGGTTCCGATTATGGTTAGGGTTAGGGTTAGAGTTACGGTTAGGGTTAGGGTTACGATTTGGGTTAGGGTTTGGGTTAGGGTTAGGGTTAGGGTTAGGGTTAGGGTTAGTTTTCGGGTTAGGGTTACGGTTAGGGTTTGGGTTAGGGTTAGGGTTAGGGTTAGGGTTAGGGTTAGGGTTAGGGTTCGGGTTAGGATTCGGGTTAGGTTTCGGGTTAGGGTTAGGGTTAGGGTTAGGGTTAGGGTTAGGGTTTAGGTTAGGATTCGGGTGAGGGTTAGGGTTAGGGTTCGGGTTAGTTAGGGTTAGGGTTAGGGTTAGGGTTCGGGTTAGGGTTAGGGTTAGGGTCGGGTTAGTTTTAGGGTTAGGGTTAGGGTTAGGGTTACGGTTAGGGTTCGGGTTAGGGTTAGGGTTCTGGTTGGGGTTAGGGTTCGGGTTAGGGTTAGGATCAGGGTCAGGGTTTAGGGATTAGGGTCAGTGTCAGGGTCAGCGTTAGGTTTAGGGTGAGGGTCAAGGTTAGGGTTAGGGTCAGGGTCAGGTTTTAGGGTTTGGGGTTAGGGTTAGGTTCAGGGTTAGGATTAGGGTTAGGGTTAGGGTTAGGGTTCGGGTTCAGATTCATGTCAGGGTTAGGGTTCGGGTTCCGGTCAGGGTTCGGGTTAGGGTCGGGTCAGGGTCAGGGTCAGGGTTTAGGGTTTAGAGTCAGGGTCAGGGTCAGGGTTAGGTTTGGGGTCAGGGTCAGGTATTAGGGTTTAGGGTTAGGATTAGGGTCAGGGTCATGGTCAGGATCAGGGTCAGGGTCAGTGTCAGGGTTAGGGTTCGTGTTCGGTTGACAGTTCGCGTCGGGTTCCGGTTCGGGTTAGGGATGGGGTTAGGGTTAGTGTTCGGGTTAGGGTTCGGCTTAGGGTTAGGTTTCGGGTAAGGGTTCGGGTTCGGGTTCGGGTTACGGTACGGGTTATGGTTAGGGTTCGGGTTAGGGTTAGGGTTAGGGTCGGGTTAGTTTTAGGGTTAGGGTTAGGGTTACGGTTAGGGTTCGGGTTAGGGTTAGGTTTCAGCTTAGGGTTAGGGTTCTGGTTAGGGTTAGGGTTCGGGTTAGGGTTAGGATCAGGGTCAGGGTTTAGGGATTAGGGTCAGTGTCAGGGTCAGCGTTAGGTTTAGGGTGAGGGTCATGGTTAGGGTTAGGGTCAGGGTCAGGTTTTAGGGTTTGGGGTTAGGGTTAGGTTCAGGGTTAGGATTAGGGTTAGGGTTAGGGTTAGGGTTCGGGTTCGGTTTAGGCTTAGGGTTAGGGTTTGTGTTCGGGTTAGGGGTAGGTTTAGGGTTAGGGTTAGGCTGAGGTTTAGGGTTAGGGTTATGGTTAGGGTTAGGGTTCGGGTTAGGCTGAGGGTTAGTGTTAGGGTTAGGGTTTGGTTTAAGGTTAGGGTTCGGGTTCAAGTTCACGTCAGGGTTAGTGTTCGGGTTAGGGTTAGGGTAAGGGTTAAGTTAGGGTTAGAATTCGGATTCGGGTTAGGCTGAGGGTTAGGGTTAGGTTTAGGGTCCTTTTAGGGTTCAGGTTAGGGTTAGCGTTCGGTTTAGGACTAGGGTTCGGGTTAGGGTTACGGTTCAGTTTAGGGTTAGGGTTCGGGTAAGGGTTCGGGTTCGGGTTAGGGTACGGGTTAGGGTTAGGGTTACCGTTCGGGTTCGGGTTAGGGTTAAGTTAGGGTTAGGGTTAGGGTTAGGGTTCGGGTTAGGGTTCGGGTTAGGGTTTGAGTTAGGGTTAGGGTTAGGGTTAGGCTTAGGCTTAGGGTTAGGGTTTGGTTTAGGGTTAGGGTTCGGGTAGCGTTAGGGTTAGGGTTAGGGTTAGGGTTAGGTTTCGGGTTCGGGTTATGGTTAGGGTTAGGGTTACGGTTAGGGTTAGGGTTCGGGTTCGGTTTTGGGTTAGGTTAGGGTTATGGTTCGGGTTAGGGTTAGGGTTAGGTTTCCGGTTAGGGATAGGGTTAGGGTTAGGGTTAGGGTTAAGTTTCGGGTTAGGGTTAGGTTGCGGGATCGGTTTTGGTTTAGGGTTCGGGTTCGGGTATCGTTTGGGTTATGGTTAGTGTTTGGCTTCGGGTTCGGGTTAGGATTAGAGTTAGGGTTAGGGTTAGGTTTAGGGTTAGTGTTCGGATTAGGGTTAGGGTTAGGGTTAGGGTTAGGGTTCGGGTTAGGGTTAGGGTTAGGTTTCCGGTTAGGGATAGGGTTAGGGTTAGGGTTGGCTTAGGGTTAGGGTTCGGGTTAGGGTTAGCATTCGGGTTAGGGGTACGGTTAGGGTTAGGGTTAGGGTTCGGGTTAGGGTTACGATTAGGTTTCAGGTTAGGGATAGGGTTAGCGTTAGGGTTCGAGTCAGGGTTAGGGTTCCAGTTATGGTTAGGGTTAGGGTTAGGTTTCGGGTTAGGGTTAGGGTGCGGGATCGGTTTTGGTTTAGGGTTCGGGTTCGGGTATCGTTTGGGTTATGCTTAGTGTTTGGCTTCGGGTTCGGGTTAGGTTTAGAGTTAGGGTTCATGTTAGGTTTAGGGTTAGGGTTCGGATCAGGGTTAGGGTTAGGGTTAGGGTTAGGTTTCGGGTTCGGTTTAGGGTTAGGGTTAGGGTTAGGGTTAGGGTTAGGGTTAGGGTTCGGTTTCGGGTTCGGGTTAGGGTTAGGGTTAGGTTTCCGGTTAGGGATAGGGTTATGGTTAGGGTCGGGTTAGGGTTAGGGTTCGGGTTAGGGTTAGGGTTAGTGTTAGGGTTAGGGTTAGGGTTAGGGTTACGGTTAGGGTTAGGGTTACGATTCGGGTTAGGGTTAGCGTTTGGGTTAGGGTTACGGTTAGGGTTTGGGTTAGGGTTAGGGTTCGGATAGGGTTAGGGTTAGAGTTAGGGCTCAGATTCGGGTTAGGGTTAAGTTTAATGTTATTGTTAGAGTCAGGGTTAGGGTTAGCGTTCGTGTTAGGGTTCGGGTGAGGGTTAGGGTTAGGGTTAGGGTTAGGGTTCGGGTTAGGATTCGGGATAGGTTTCGGGTTGATGTTCGCATCAGGGTTAGTGTTCAGGTTCGGGTCAGGGTTCGGGTTAGGGTGAGGGTCAGGGTCAGTGTCAGGGTTTAGGGTTTAGGGTCAGGGTCAGGGTCAGGGTTAGGGTTAGGGTTAGGGTTCGGGTTAGGGTTAGGGTTTGGGTTAGGTTTAGGGTTCGGGGAGGGTTAGGGTTAGGGTTCGGGTATGGGTTAGGGTTAGGGAAGGGTTCGGGTTCGGGTTAGGGTTAGGGTTCGGGTTAGGGTTTGAGTTAGGGTTAGGGTTAGGGTTAGGGTTCGGGTTAGGGTTTGAGTTAGGGCCAGGGTTCGGGTTAGTTTTAGGGTTAGGGTTAGGGTTCTTGTAGGGTTAGGGTTAGGGTTAGGGTTAGGGGTTCGGGTTCGGGGTTCGGGTTCAGGTTAGGTTTTGGTTTCAAATTCGCGTCAGGTTTAGTGTTCTGGTTCGGGTCAGGTTTCGGTTAGCGTTCGGTTCGGGTTAAGGTTAGGGTTAGGGTTATGGTTACGGTTCGGGTTAGGGTTAGGGTTAGGGTTAGGGTTAGGGTGAGGATTAGGGTTAGGGTGATTGTTCGGGTTAGGGTTAGGTTTCGGGTTAGGGTTACTGTTAGGGTTAGGTTTCGGGTTGGGGTTATGGTTAGGGTTAGAGTTCGGGTTAGGGTGAGGGTTCGGGTTAGGGTTAGGGTTCGGGTTAGGGTTCGGGTTAGGGTTAGGGTTCACGTTATGGTTAGGGTTAGGGTTAGCTTTAGTGTTCGTGTTAGGGTTAGGGTTAGGGTTAGGTTTCGGGTTTCTGTTCATGTTAGGGTTAGGGTTAGGGTTAGGGTTCGGGTTAGGTTTAGGTTTAGGGTTTGGTTTAGGGTTAGGGTTCGGGTAGGGTTAGGGTTAGGTTTAGGGTTTGGTTTATGGTTAGGGTTCGGGTAGGGTTAGGGTTAGGGTTCGGCTTCAGGTTACGGTTAGGTTTACGGTTAGGGTTTTTTTTAGGTTTATGGTTCGGGTAGGGTTAGGGTTAGGCTGAGGTTTAGGGTTAGGGTTAGGGTTCGGGTTAGGCTGAGGGTTAGGGTTAGGGTTAGGGTTATGGTTAGAATTGGTGTTCGGGGTAGGGTTCGGGTTAGGGTTAGGTTTAGGGTTAGGGTTAGGGTTCGAGTTTGGGGTCAGGTTAGGGGTTAGGGTTAGGGTTAGGGTTAGGGTTAGGGTTCGGGTTAGGATTCGGTATAGGGTTAGGGTTCGGGTTAGGGTTCACATTACGCTTAGGGTTAGGTTTAGGGTTAGGGTTAGTTTTCGTGGTAGGGTTAGGGTTAGGGTTATGTTTCGGGTTAGGGTTAGGATTAGTGTTAGGGTTCGGGTTACGGCTAGGGTTCTGGTTAGGATTAGGGTTAGGGTTAGGGTAAGGGTAATGGTCAGGATCAGGCTAAGGGTCTGGGTCAGGGTATAGGGTTTGGGTTCCAGTTAGGGTACGGGTCAGGTAAGAGACCACAGTGCCCAGGCACCGTCTGAGCTCTTCCCTCATCCCGGCGGGTTTGCTAGCAGGAGTTCAACCCCAACGAACACAGCCCGGAGACCCGCTGGGGCCCAAACAGCTTCCGACGAACAATGTGCTCTTGCTGTGGAAAACCTATCCCAAGTGGGTGTAGCCAGGTCAACAAAATGCCACACACCAAGGTGGAAGAGACAAGATGGCCCAAGCATGGTCTAAGCCCCTACCTCGTCTCTGTGCTTTGGGAAGCCGGAGGGACCCCCGAGGCACACGGCCCTGAGGCCCGTTGGGCAGAAAGCCGGCCTACCATGGAAAATCTTTCCTGAGGTGCAGACCCTATCCCAAGGGGTGGTGGCAAGGGGAAAAAATGCCATCTCCTTCTCTGGAAGAAACCCCAGTGCCCAGCCATGTTCTAAGCCCTCCCATTCTCCCTGGGCTTCTGGCAGCAGGAGTGAAAAGAGAGGAGCACAGCACTGGGACCCGTTTGACAGAAACCGTCTTCCCACGAGGAAGTCCTTCACCACGGGCAGACATGCTCCCCAGTGCCTGTGGCAAGGTGAAGGAAAAGCCATACACTGACCTGGAAGAGACCACAGGGCCCAGGCACAGTCTGAGCCCTTCCCTCATCCCGGCGGTTTTGCTAGCAGGAGTTCAACCCCAATGAACACAGCCCGGACACCCGCTGGAGCCCAAACGGCTTCCGAGGAACAATAGGCGCTTGCTGTCGAAAACCTATCCCAAGTGGGGGTAGCCAGGTCAACAAAATGCCACACACCCAGGTGTAAGGAACAACATTGCTCAGGCATGGTCTTAGCCCGTCACCTCGTCCCTGTGCTTTGGGGAGCCGGAGGGACCCCCGAGGCCCACGGCCCTGAGGCCCGTTGGGCAGAAAACCGGCTTCCCACGGAAACAGCTTTCCTGAGGTGCAGACCCTATCCCAAGGGGTGGTGGCAAGGGAAAGCCAATGCCATCCCCTTCTCTGGAAGAAACCCCAGTGCCCAGCCATGTTCTAAGCCCTCCCATCCTCCCTGGGCTTCTGGCAGCAGGAGTGAAAAGAGAGGAGCACAGCACTGGGACCCGTTTGACAGAAACCGGCTTCCCCGAGGAAGTCCTTCTCCACGTGCAGACATGCTCCCCAGTGCCTGTGGCAAGGGGAAGGAAATGCCATACACTGACCTGGAAGAGACCACATGGCCCAGGCACAGTCTGAGCCCTTCCCTCATCCCGGCGGTTTTGCTAGCAGGAGTTCAACCCCAAGGAACACAGCCCGGAGACCCCCTGGGGCCCAAACGGCTTCCGAGGAACAATATGCTCTTGCTGTGGAAAACCTATCCCAAGTGGGGGTAGCCAGGTCAACAAAATGCCACACACCCAGGTGGAAGAAACAACATGGCCCAGGCATGGTCTAAGCCCCTCACCTCGTCCCTGTGCTTTGGGGAGCCGGAGGGACAGCCGAGGCCCACGGCCCTGAGACCCCTTTGCAAAAAGCCGGCTTCCCACGGAAACAGTTTTCCTGAGGTGCAGACCCTCTCACAAGTGGTTGTGGCAAGGTAAAGCAAATGCCCTCCACTTCTCTGGAAGAAACGACAGTGCCCAGCCATGTTCTAAGCCCTCCCATCCTCCCTGGGCTTCTGGCAGCAGGAGT
Organism: Ursus americanus; assembly: GCF_024610735.1. Taxonomy (NCBI): domain Eukaryota; kingdom Metazoa; phylum Chordata; class Mammalia; order Carnivora; family Ursidae; genus Ursus; species Ursus americanus. Next base: position 90,105 of record NW_028273669.1, read on the forward strand.
GAAAAGAGAGGAGCACAGCACTGGGACCCGTTTGACAGAAACCGGCTTCCCCGAGGAAGTCCTTCTCCACGTGCAGACATGCTCCCCAGTGCCTGTGGCAAGGGGAAGGAAATGCCATACACTGACCTGGAAGAGACCACATGGCCCAGGCACAGTCTGAGCCCTTCCCTCATCCCGGCGGTTTTGCTAGCAGGAGTTCAACCCCAAGGAACACAGCCCGGAGACCCCCTGGGGCCCAAATGGCTTCCGAGGAACAATATGCTCTTGCTGTGGAAAACCTATCCCAAGTGGGGGTAGCCAGGTCAACAAAATGCCACACACCCAGGTGGAAGAAACAACATGGCCCAGGCATGGTCTAAGCCCCTCACCTCGTCCCTGTGCTTTGGGGAGCCGGAGGGACAGCCGAGGCCCACGGCCCTGAGACCCCTTTGCAAAAAGCCGGCTTCCCACGGAAACAGTTTTCCTGAGGTGCAGACCCTCTCACAAGTGGTTGTGGCAAGGTAAAGCAAATGCCCTCCACTTCTCTGGAAGAAACGACAGTGCCCAGCCATGTTCTAAGCCCTCCCATCCTCCCTGGGCTTCTGGCAGCAGGAGTGAAAAGAGAGGAGCAGAGCACTGGGACCCGTTTGACAAAAACCGGCTTCCCACGGGAAAGTCTTTCTCCACGTGCAGACATGCTCCCAGGTGCCTGTGGCAAGGGGAAGGAAATGCCATACACTGACCTGGAAGAGACCACAGGGCCCAGGACCAGTCTGAACCCTTCCCTCATCCCGGCGGTTTTGCTAGCAGGAGTTCAACCCCAAGGAACACAGCCCGGAGACCCCTGAGGCAAAAACGGCTTCCGACGAACGAAGGCGCTTGCTGTTGAAAACCTATCCCAAGTGGGGGTAGCCAGGTCAATAAAATGCCACACAACCAGGTGAAAGAAACAACATTGCCCAGGCATGGTCTAAGCCCCTCACCTCGTCCCTGTGCTTTGGGGAGCCGGAGGGACAGCCGAGGCCCACGGCCCTGAGACCCCTTTGCAAAAAGCCGGCTTCCCACGGAAACAGCTTTCCTGAGGTGCAGACCCTATCCAAAGGGGTGGTGGCAAGGGAAAAAAATGCCATCTCCTTCTCTGGAAGAAACCCCAGTGCCCAGCCATGTTCTAAGCCCTCCCCTCCTCCCTGGGCTTTAGCACCAGGAGTGAAAAGAGAGAAGGACAGCACTGGGACCCTTTGACAGAAACCGGCTTCCCACGAGGAAGTCCTTCTCCACGTGCAGACATGCTCCCCAGTGCCTGTGGCAAGGGGAAGGAAATGCCATACACTGACCTGTAAGAGGCCACAGGGCCCTGGCACAGTCTGAGCCTTTCCCTCATCCCGGCGGTTTTGCTACCAGGAGTTCAACCCCAACGAACACAGCCCGGAGACCCGCTGGGGCCCAAACGGCTTCCGACGAACAATATGCTCTTGCTGTGGAAAACCTATCCCAAGTGGGGGTAGCCAGGTCAACAAAATGCCACACACCCAGGTGGAAGAAACAACATGGCCCAGGCATAGTCTAAGCCCCTCACCTCGTCCCTGTGCTTTGGGGAGCCGGAGGGACCCCCAAGGCCCACGGCCCTGAGGCCCGTTGGGCAGAAAGCCGGCTTCCCAAGGAAACAGCTTTCCTGAGGTGCAGACCCTATCCCAAGGGGTGGTGGCAAGGGAAAGCAAATGCCATCCCCTTCTCTGGGAGAAACGACAGTGCCCAGCCATGTTCTAAACCCTCCCCTCCTCCCTGGGCTTCTGGCAGCAGGAGAGAAAAGAGAGGAGCACAGCACTGGGACCCTTTGACAGAAACCGGTTTCCCACGAGGAAGTCCTTCTCCACTTGCAGACATGCTTCCCAGTGCCTGTGGCAAGGTGAAGGAAATGCCATACACTGACCTGGAAGAGACCACAGGGCCCAGGCACAGTCTGAGCCCTTCCCTCATCCCGGCGGTTTTGCTAGCAGGAGTTCAACCCCAAGGAACACAGCCCGGAGACCCCCTGGGGCCCAAACGGCTTCCGACGAACAATATGTTCTTGCTGTGGAAAACCTATCCCAAGTGGGGTTAGCCTGGTCAACAAAATGCCACACACCCAGGTGGAAGAAACAACATGGCCCAGGCATGGTCTAAGCCCCTCACCTCGTCCCTGTGCTGTGGGGAGCCGGAGGGACCCCCGAGGCCCACGGCCCTGAGGCCCGTTGGGCAGAAAGCCGGCTTCCCAAGGAAACAGCTTTCCTGAGGTGCAGACCCTATCCCAAGGGGTGGTGGCAAGGGAAAGCAAATGCCATCCCCTTCTCTGGAAGAAACCCCAGTGCCCAGCCATGTTCTAAGCCCTCCCATCCTCCCTTGCCTTCTGGCAGCAGGAGTGAAAAGAGAGGAGCACAGCACTGGGACCCTTTGAGAGAAACCGGCTTCCCACGAGGAAGTCCTTCTCCACGTGTAGACATGCTTCCCAGTGCCTGTGGCAAGGGGAAGGAAATGCCATACACTGACCTGGAAGAGACCACAGGGCCCAGGCACAGTCTTAGCCCTTCCCTCATCCCGGCAGTTTTGCTAGCAGGAGTTCAACCCCAAGGAACACAGCCCGGACACCCCCCGGGGCCCAAACGGCTTCCGACGAACAATATGCTCTTGCTGTGGAAAACCTAACCCAAGTGGGGGTAGCAAGGTCAACAAAATGCCACACACCCAGGTGGAAGAAACAACATGGCCCAGGCATGGTCTAAGCCCCTCACCTCGTCCCTGTGCTTTGGGGAGCCGGAGGGACCACCGAGGCCCACGGCCCTGAGGCCCGTTGGGCAGAAAGCCGGCTTCCCACGGAAACAGCTTTCCTGAGGTGCAGACCCTATCCCAAGGGGTGGTGGCAAGGGAAAGCCAATGCCATCCCCTTCTCTGGAAGAAACCCCAGTGCCCAGCCATGTTCTAAGCCCTCCCATCCTCCCTGGGCTTCTGGCAGCAGGAGTGAAAAGAGAGGAACACAGCACTGGGACTCTTTGACAGAAACCGGCTTCCAACGAGGAAGTCCTTCTCCCCGTCCAGACATGCTCCCCAGTGCCTGTGGCAAGGTGAAGGAAATGCCATACACTGACCTGGAAGAGACCACAGGGCCCAGGCACAGTCTGAGCCCTTCCCTCATCCCGGCGGTTTTGCTAGCAGGAGTTCAACCCCAACGAACACAGCCCGGAGACCCCTGGGGCCCAAACGCCTTCCGACGAACAATATGCTCTTGCTGTGGAAAACCTATCCCAAGTGGGGGTAGCCAGGTCAACAAAATGCCACACACCAAGAGACAACATGGCCCAGGCATGGTCTAAGCCCCTCACCTCGTCTCTGTGCTTTGGGGAGCCGGAGGGACACCCGAGGCCCACGGCCCTGAGACCCGTTTGGCCAAAAGCCGGCTTCCCACGGAAACAGTTTTCCTGAGGTGCAGACCCTCTCACAAGTGGTTGTGGCAAGGTAAAGCAAATGCCATCCACGACTCTGGAAGAAACCGTAGTGCCCAGCCATGTTCTAAGCCCTCCCATCCTCACTGGGCTTCTGGCAGCAGGAGTGAAAAGAGAGGAGCACAGCACTGGGACCCGTTTGACAAAAGCCGGCTTCCCACGAAAAAGTCTTTCTCCACGTGCAGACATCCTCCCAAGTGCTGAGGACATAGTACTGAGACATATTTGGCAGAAACGGGTTCAAATGAAAAATATTTCTTGATGTGCAAACTCTATCTTAATTTGTTGTGGCAAGCTAAAGGATGTGCCATATGCTTATTTGTAAGAAATAACTGGTCCCATGGACGGTCTGAGCCCTAAGATCATCACTGTTCTTTTGGTATCATGAGTTAAAACCGAGGCAAACAGCTGAGAAAATTTGGCAAAAACCGCCTTTCAATGAAATAAATTTTCTCTTTTGCAAACTCTATCATAATTGTTTGTGCCAATGTAAAGAAAATGCCATACGCTTATCTGTAAGAAACAAGTTTCCAGGATCGGTCTGAGCCCTCACATCATCATAGTGATTTCGGTAGCATTAGTTAATCCCAAACAACACGGTATTGAGACACATTTGACAAAAAACCGCTTCCAACGAAAAATATTTTGTTCATGTTGAAACCCTATCATATGTGGTCGTGGCAATGTAAAGAAAATGCCACACCCTTATGTGTAAGAAACAACATTACCCAGGAACAGTCTAAGCCCTAACATCATCACTGTGCTTTTGGTAGCATGAGTGAAACCCGAGGAATACAGCACTTAGACACATTTGGGAAAAACCGGCTTCCAATGAAAACTATTTTCTTAACGTGGAAACCCTATCACAAGGGGTTGTGGAAGGTAAAGTAAAAAAGCGGAGTTCCAACGAGAAATATTTTCTTCACGTAGAAACCCGTTCCTGGGCACTGTTGTTTCTTACACATAAGGGTGTGGCATTTATTTATCTGGCCACAACCACTTACGTTTGGGTTTGAAAGGGAAGAAAATATTATTCATTGGAACGCGATTTTTGCCAAATGTGTCTTAGTGCTGTTTGCCTCCGCTTTAACTCCCGCTCCCAAAAGCACAGTGCTGATATTAAGGCTCAGACTGTTCCAGGGCACTGTTGTTTCTTACAGATAAGCGTATGGCATTTTCTTTACATTGGCACAAACAATTATGGGTTTCGGGTTCGCGTTCGGGTTAGGGGTTTGGGTTCTGGTTCTGGTTCTGGTTCGGGTAGGTTTCAGGTTCGGGTTCGGGTAGGGTTCGGGTTCGGGTTCGGGTAGGGTTCGGTTTCAGTTACGGTTCGGGTTCGGTATCGGTTTCGCTTTCAGTTATGGATTCGGGTTCGGGTTCGGGTTAGGGGTTAGGGTTCGGGTTCGGGTTCTGGTTCGGTATTGGTTTCGCTTTCGAGTATGGATTCGGGTTCGGGTTCGGGTTAGGATTAGGGTTCGGGTTCGGGTTAGGATTAGGGTTCGGGTTCGGGTTCGGGTTCAGGCTCGGGTTAGGGTTCGGGTTAGGGTTCGGGTTCGGGTTCGGGTTAGGGTTCGGTTTAGGGTTAGGGTTCGGGTTACGGTTAGGGTTAGGGTTCGGTTTAGGGTTAGGGTTAGGGTTAGGGTTCGGGTTAGGTTTCGGGTTAGGGTTAGGGTTCGGGTTCGGGTTAGGTTTCGGGTTAGGTTTAGGGTTCGGGTTAGGGTTAGGGTTAGGGTTCGGGTTAGGGTTCGGGTTACGGTTAGGGTTAGGGTTCGGTTTAGGGTTAGGGTTAGGGTTAGGGTTCGGGTTAGGTTTCGGGTTAGGGTTAGGGTTAGGGTTCGGGTTCGGTTTCGGGTTAGGGGTCGGGTTAGGGTTAGGGTTCGGGTTCGGGTTAGGGTTCGGGTTCGGGTTAGGTTTCGGGTTAGGTTTAGGGTTCGGGTTAGGGTTAGGGTTAGGGTTCGGGTTCGGTTTCGGGTTAGGGGTCGGGTTCGGGTTCGGGTTAGGGTTAGGGTAAGGGTTAGGGTTAGGGTTAGGGTTCGGGATCGGGTTAGGGTTAGGGTTAGGGTTCGGGTTCGGTTTCGGGTTAGGGTTCGGGTTCGGGTTAGGGTTAGGGTTCGTGTTAGGGTTCGGGTTAGGGTTAGGGTTCGGGTTCGGGTTAGGGTTCGGGTTCGGTTTCGGGTTAGGGTTCGGGTTAGGTTTCAGGTTAGGGATAGGGTTAGGGTTTGGGTCAGGTTAGGGTTAGTGTTCGGTTTAGGGTTAGGGTTAGGGTTCGGGTTAGGGCTCGTTTTCGGGTTAGGGTTCGGGTTCGGGTTAGGGTTCGGGTTCGGGTTCGGGTTAGGTTTCGGTTTAGGTTTAGGGTTCGGGTTAGGGTTAGGGTTAGGGTTCGGGTTCGGTTTCGGGTTAGGGGTCGGGTTCGGGTTCGGGTTAGGGTTAGGGTAAGGGTTAGGGTTAGGGTTAGGGTTCTGGTTAGGGTTAGGGTTAGGGTTAGGGTTCACGTTATGGTTAGGGTTAGGGTTAGGTTTAGTGTTCGGGTTAGGGTTAGGGTTAGGGTTAGGTTTCGGGTTTCTGTTCATGTTAGGGTTAGGGTTAGGGTTAGGGTTCGTGTTAGGGTTAGGGTTAGGGTTAGGGTTCGGGTTAGGGTTAGGGTTAGGGTTAGGTTTCAGGTTAGGGATAGGGTTAGGGTTAGGGTCAGGTTAGGTTTAGTGTTCGGGTTAGGGTTACGGGTAGGGTTAGGGTTCGGGTTCGGGTTAGGCTTAGGGTAAGAGTTAGGGTTAGGGTTAGGGTTCAGGTTAGGTTTAGGGTTAGGGTTAGGGTTACGGTTCGGGTTCGAGTCGGGTTAGGGTTCGGGTTAGGCTTAGGGTTTGGGTTCGGGTTAGGGTTTGGGTTAGGGTTAGGGTTTGGATTCAGGTTCGGGTTCTCATTAGGGTTAGGGTTAGGGTTAGGGTTCGGGTTAGGGTTAGGGTTCGGGTTATGTTTTAGGGTTAGGGTTAGTGTTCGGGTTCGGGTTAGGGTTAGGGTTAGGTTTCAGGTTAGGCATAGGGTTAGGGTTAGGGTCGGGTTAGGTTTAGTGTTCGGCTTAGGGTTACGGTTAGGGTTAGGGTTCGGGTTCGGTTTTGGGTTAGGTTTAGGTTTAGGGTTAGGGTTCGGGTTAGGGTTAGGGTTCGGGTTCCGATTATGGTTAGGGTTAGGGTTAGGGTTACGGTTAGGGTTAGGGTTACGATTTGGGTTCGGCGTTGGGATAGGGTTAGGGTTAGGGTTAGGGTTAGGGTTAGGGTTAGGTTTAGTTTTCGTGTTAGGGTTACGGTTAGGGTTTGGGTTAGGGTTAGGGTTCGGATAGGGTTAGGGTTAGAGTTAGGGCTCAGATTCGGGTTAGGGTTAAGTTTAATGTTAGTGTTAGAGTCACGGTTAGGGTTAGCGTTCGTGTTAGGGTTCGGGTGAGGGTTAGGGTTAGGGTTAGGGTTAGGGTTCGGGTTCGGGTTAGGATTCGGGTTAGGTTTCGGGTTGATGTTCGCGTCAGGGTTAGTGTTCAGGTTCGGGTCAGGGTTCGGGTTAGGGTGAGGGTCAGGGTCAGTGTCAGGGTTTAGGGTTTAGGGTCAGGGTCAGGGTCAGGTTTAAGGTTAGGTTCAGGGTCAGGTTTGAGGGTTTAGGTTGAGGGTTAGGGTCAGGGTCATGGTCAGGGTCAGGGTTAGGTTTCGTGATTAGGGTTCGGGTCAGGTTCGGGTTCGGTTTAGGGATAGGGTTCGGGTTAGGGTTCGGGTGAGGGTTCGCATTAGGGTTTGGGTTCATGTAAGGGTTCGGGTTAGGGTTAGGCTTAGGGTTAGGGGTTTGGTTTCGGGTTCAGGTTCGGGGTTTGGGTTCGGGTTCAGGTTCGCGTCAGGGTTAGGCTTCAGGTTCCGGTCAGGGTTCGGGTTAGGGTTAGGGTCAGGGTCAGTGTCAGGGTTAGGGTTAGGGTCAAGGTCAGTGTTTAGGGATTAGGGTTAGGGTGAGGGTACGGGTTAGGGTTAGGGTTACGGTTAGGGTTCGGGTTAGGGTTAGGGTTTGGGTTAGGGTTAGGGTTCGGGGAGGGTTAGGGTTAGGGTTCGGGTATGGGTTAGGGTTAGGGAAGGGTTCGGGTTCGGGTTAGGGTTAGGGTTCGGGTTAGGGTTTGAGTTAGGGTTAGGGTTAGGGTTAGGGTTCGGGTTAGGGTTTGAGTTAGGGCCAGGGTTCGGGTTAATTTTAGGGTTAGGGTTAGGGTTCTTGTAGGGTTAGGGTTAGGGTTAGGGTTAGGGGTTCGGGTTCGGGGTTCGGGTTCGGGTTAGGTTTTGGGTTCAAATTCGCGTCAGGTTTAGTGTTCTGGTTCGGGTCAGGTTTCGGTTAGCGTTCGGTTTCGGGTTAAGGTTAGGGTTAGGGTTATGGTTACGGTTCGGGTTAGGGTTAGGGTTAGGTTTAGGGTTAGGGTTTGGTTTAGGATTAGGGTTCAGGTAGGGTTAGCGTTAGGGTTCGGGTTCGGGTTAGGCTGAAGATTAGGGTTAGGGTTAGTGTTCGGGTTAGGGTTAGGTTTCGGGTTAGGGTTACTGTTAGGGTTAGGTTTCGGCTTGGGGTTATGGTTAGGGTTAGAGTTCGGGTTAGGGTGAGGGTTTGGGTTAGGGTTAGGGTTCGGGTTCGGGTTAGGGTTAGGGTTAGGGTTCACGTTATGGTTAGGGTAGGGTTAGGTTTAGTGTTCGTGTTAGGGTTAGGGTTAGGGTTAGGTTTCAGGTTTCTGTTCATGTTAGGGTTAGGGTTAGGGTTAGGGTTTAGGTTAGGATTCGGGTAAGGGTTAGGGTTAGGGTTCGGGTTAGGTTTAGGGTTAGGGTTTGGTTTAGGGTTAGGGTTCGGGTAGGGTTAGGGTTAGGTTTAGGGTTTGGTTTAGGGTTAGGGTTCGGGTAGGGTTAGGTTTAGGGTTCGGCTTCAGGTTAGGGTTAGGTTTACGGTTATGGTTTGTTTTAGGGTTAGGGTTAGGGTTAGGGTTAGGGTTCAGGTCAGGTTTTGGGTTTGGGTTAGGGTCAGGGTCAGCGTCAGGGTTTAGGGTCTAGGGTCAGGGTCAGGTTCATGGTCAGGATCAGGGTTAGTGTTAGGGTCACGGTGAGGTTTTAGGGTTTAAGTTTAGGGTTAGGGATAGGGTTCGGGTTCGGGTTAGGGTTAGGGTTCGCGTTTGGGTTATGGTTCGGGTTCGGGTTCGTTTTCGGTTAGGGTTAGGGTTAGGGTTAGGGTTAGGGTTAGAATTGGTGTTCGGGTTAGGGTTCGGGTTAGGGTTAGGTTTAGGGTTAGGGTTAGGGGTTCGGGTTTGGGGTCAGGTTAGGGGTTCGCGTTCAGGTTCGGGTTCAAGTTCGCAGCACGGTTAGTGTTCAGGTTCGGGTCAGGGTTCGGTTTAGGGTTAGGGTCAGGGTCAGGGTCAGGGTTTAGGGTTTTGGGTCAGGGTAAGGGTCAGGGTCAGGTTTAGGGTTAGGGTTAGGGTTATGGTTTGGGTTAGGGTTCGGGTTAGGGTTAGGGTTCGGGTTAGGGTTCGGTTTCGGGTTAAGGTTAGGGTTAGGGTTATGGTTAGGGTTAGTTTTCGTGTTAGGGTTAGGGTTAGGGTTAGGTTTCGGGTTCAGGTTCATGTTAAGGTTAGGGTTCGGGTTAGGGTTAGGGTTAGGTTTCGTGTTAGGGTTAGGATTAAGGTTAGGGTTCGGGTTAGGGCTAGGGTTCTGGTTAGGGTTATGGTTCGGTTTAGGGTTAGGGTTTGGGTTAGGGTTCTGTTTCGAGTAGGGTTACGGTTAGGATTCGGGTTCAGGTTCGTGTTAGGCTGAGGGTTAGGGTTAGTGTTAGGTTTAGGGTTCGGGTTACGTTTCAGGTTCGGGTTCGAGTAAGGGTTAGGCTAAGGGTTAGGATTAGGAGAGGGTTAGGGTTAGGGTAACTGTTAGGGTTAGGTTTTGGGTTAGGGTTCGTGTTAGGGTACGGGTTAGGGTTAGGGTTCGGGTTAGGGTTAGGGTCAGGGTCAGTGTCAGGGTTAGGGTTAGGGTCAAGGTCAGTGTTTAGGGATTAGGGTTAGGGTGATGGTACGGGTTAGGGTTAGGGTTACGGTTAGGGTTCGGGTTAGGGTTAGGGTTTGGGTTAGGGTTAGGGTTCGGGGAGGGTTAGGGTTAGGGTTCGGGTATGGGTTAGGGTTAGGGAAGGGTTCGGGTTCGGGTTAGGGTTAGGGTTCGGGTTAGGGTTTGAGTTAGGGTTAGGGTTAGGGTTCGGGTTAGGGTTTGAGTTAGGGCCAGGGTTCGGGTTAGTTTTAGGGTTAGGGTTAGGGTTCTTGTAGGGTTAGGGTTAGGGTTAGGGTTAGGGGTTCGGGTTCGGGGTTCGGGTTCGGGTTAGGTTTTGGGTTCAAATTCGCGTCAGGTTTAGTGTTCTGGTTCGGGTCAGGTTTCGGTTAGCGTTCGGTTTCGGGTTAAGGTTAGGGTTAGGGTTATGGTTACGGTTCGGGTTAGGGTTAGGGTTAGGTTTAGGGTTAGGGTTTGGTTTAGGATTAGGGTTCAGGTAGGGTTAGCGTTAGGGTTCGGGTTCGGGTTAGGCTGAAGATTAGGGTTAGGGTTAGTGTTCGGGTTAGGGTTAGGTTTCGGGTTAGGGTTACTGTTAGGGTTAGGTTTCGGCTTGGGGTTATGGTTAGGGTTAGAGTTCGGGTTAGGGTGAGGGTTTGGGTTAGGGTTAGGGTTCGGGTTAAGGTTAGGGTTAGGGGTAGGGTTCACGTTATGGTTAGGGTTAGGGTTAGGTTTAGTGTTCGTGTTAGGGTTAGGGTTAGGGTTAGGTTTCGGGTTTCTGTTCATGTTAGGGTTAGGTTTAGGGTTAGGGTTTAGGTTAGGATTCGGGTGAGGCTTAGGGTTAGGGTTCGGGTTAGGTTTAGGGTTAGGGTTTGGTTTAGGGTTAGGGTTCGGGTAGGGTTAGGGTTAGGTTTAGGGTTTGGTTTAGGGTTAGGGTTCGGGTAGGGTTAGGGTTAGGGTTAGGGTTCAGGTCAGGTTTTGGGTTTGGGTTAGGGTCAGGGTCAGCGTCAGGGTTTAGGGTCTAGGGTCAGGGTCAGGTTCATGGTCAGGATCAGAGTTAGTGTTAGGGTCACGGTGAGGTTTTAGGGTTTAAGTTTAGGGTTAGGGATAGGGTTCGGGTTCGGGTTAGGGTTAGGGTTCGCGTTTGGGTTATGGTTCGGGTTCGGGTTCGTTTTCGGTTAGGGTTAGGGTTAGGGTTAGGGTTAGAATTGGTGTTCGGGTTAGGGTTCGGGTTAGGGTTAGGTTTAGGGTTAGGGTTAGGGTTAGGGGTTCGGGTTTGGGGTCAGGTTAGGGGTTCGCGTTCAGGTTCGGGTTCAAGTTCGCATCACGGTTAGTGTTCAGGTTCGGGTCAGGGTTCGGTTTAGGGTTAGAGTCAGGGTCAGGGTCAGGTTTAGGGTTAGGGTTAGGGTTATGGTTCGGGTTAGGGTTCAGGTTAGGGTTAGGGTTCGGTTTCGGGTTAAGGTTAGGGTTAGGGTTATGGTTAGGGTTCGCGTTAGCGTTAGAGTTAGGGTTAGGGTTAGTTTTTGTGTTAGGGTTAAGGTTAGGGTTAGGTTTCGGGTTCAGGTTCATGTTAAGGTTAGGGTTCGGGTTAGGGTTAGGGTTAGGTTTCGTGTTAGGGTTAGGATTAAGGTTAGGGTTCGGGTTAGGGCTAGGGTTCTGGTTAGGGTTATGGTTCGGTTTAGGGTTAGGGTTTGGGTTAGGGTTAGGTTTCGGGTAAGGGTTAGGGTTAGGGTTAGGGTTAGGGTTAGGGTTAGGGTTTGGTTTAGGATTAGGGTTCAGGTAGGGTTAGCGTTAGGGTTCGGGTTCGGGTTAGGCTGAAGATTAGGGTTAGGGTTAGTGTTCGGGTTAGGGTTAGGTTTCGGGTTAGGGTTACTGTTAGGGTTAGGTTTCGGCTTGGGGTTATGGTTAGGGTTAGAGTTCGGGTTAGGGTGAGGGTTTGGGTTAGGGTTAGGGTTCGGGTTAAGGTTAGGGTTAGGGTTAGGGTTCACGTTATGGTTAGGGTTAGGGTTAGGTTTAGTGTTCGTGTTAGGGTTAGGGTTAGGGTTAGGTTTCGGGTTTCTGTTCATGTTAGGGTTAGGTTTAGGGTTAGGGTTTAGGTTAGGATTCGGGTGAGGCTTAGGGTTAGGGTTCGGGTTAGGTTTAGGGTTAGGGTTTGGTTTAGGGTTAGGGTTCGGGTAGGGTTAGGGTTAGGTTTAGGGTTTGGTTTAGGGTTAGGGTTCGGGTAGGGTTAGGGTTAGGGTTAGGGTTAGGGTTCAGGTCAGGTTTTGGGTTTGGGTTAGGGTCAGGGTCAGCGTCAGGGTTTAGGGTCTAGGGTCAGGGTCAGGTTCATGGTCAGGATCAGAGTTAGTGTTAGGGTCACGGTGAGGTTTTAGGGTTTAAGTTTAGGGTTCGGGTTCGGGTTAGGGTTAGGGTTCGCGTTTGGGTTATGGTTCGGGTTCGGGTTCGTTTTCGGTTAGGGTTAGGGTTAGGGTTAGGGTTAGAATTGGTGTTCGGGTTAGGGTTCGGGTTAGGGTTAGGTTTAGGGTTAGGGTTAGGGTTAGGGTTTCGGGTTTGGGGTCAGGTTAGGGGTTCGCGTTCAGGTTCGGGTTCAAGTTCGCATCACGGTTAGTGTTCAGGTTCGGGTCAGGGTTCGGTTTAGGGTTAGAGTCAGGGTCAGGGTCAGGTTTAGGGTTAGGGTTAGGGTTATGGTTCGGGTTAGGGTTCAGGTTAGGGTTAGGGTTCGGTTTCGGGTTAAGGTTAGGGTTAGGGTTATGGTTAGGGTTCGCGTTAGCGTTAGAGTTAGGGTTAGGGTTAGTTTTCGTGTTAGGGTTAAGGTTAGGGTTAGGTTTCGGGTTCAGGTTCATGTTAAGGTTAGGGTTCGGGTTAGGGTTAGGGTTAGGTTTCGTGTTAGGGTTAGGATTAAGGTTAGGGTTCGGGTTAGGGCTAGGGTTCTGGTTAGGGTTATGGTTCGGTTTAGGGTTAGGGTTTGGGTTAGGGTTAGGTTTCGGGTAAGGGTTAGGGTTAGGGTTAGGGTTAGGGTTAGGGTTTGGTTTAGGATTAGGGTTCAGGTAGGGTTAGCGTTAGGGTTCGGGTTCGGGTTAGGCTGAAGATTAGGGTTAGGGTTAGTGTTCGGGTTAGGGTTAGGTTTCGGGTTAGGGTTACTGTTAGGGTTAGGTTTCGGCTTGGGGTTATGGTTAGGGTTAGAGTTCGGGTTAGGGTGAGGGTTTGGGTTAGGGTTAGGGTTCGGGTTAGGGTTAGGGTTCACGTTATGGTTAGGGTTAGGGTTAGGTTTAGTGTTCGTGTTAGGGTTAGGGTTAGGGTTAGGTTTCGGGTTCCTGTTCATGTTAGGGTTAGGGTTAGGGTTATGGTTTGGGTTAGGGTTCGGGTTAGGGTTAGGGTTCGGGTTAGGGTTCGGTTTCGGGTTAAGGTTAGGGTTAGGGTTATGGTTAGGGTTAGTTTTCGTGTTAGGGTTAGGGTTAGGGTTAGGTTTCGGGTTCAGGTTCATGTTAAGGTTAGGGTTCGGGTTAGGGTTAGGGTTAGGTTTCGTGTTAGGGTTAGGATTAAGGTTAGGGTTCGGGTTAGGGCTAGGGTTCTGGTTAGGGTTATGGTTCGGTTTAGGGTTAGGGTTTGGGTTAGGGTTCTGTTTCGAGTAGGGTTACGGTTAGGATTCGGGTTCAGGTTCGTGTTAGGCTGAGGGTTAGGGTTAGTGTTAGGTTTAGGGTTCGGGTTACGTTTCAGGTTCGGGTTCGAGTAAGGGTTAGGGTAAGGGTTAGGATTAGGAGAGGGTTAGGGTTAGGGTTACTGTTAGGTAACTGTTGGGTTAGGGTTCGTGTTAGGGTATGGGTTAGGGTTAGGGTTCGGGTTAGGGTTAGGTTTAGGGTTATATTTCGGGTATGGTTAGGGTTAGGGTTAGAGTTCTGGTTAGGATTCGGGTTCGGGTTAGGGTTAGGGTTAGGGCTAGGGTTCGGGTTAGGGTTAGGGTTCGGGTTAGGGGTTCGGGTTTGGGTTCGTGTTAGGGATTCGGGTTCGGGTTAGGGTTAGGGTTCGGGTTCAGATTCATGTCAGGGTTAGGGTTCGGGTTCCGGTCAGGGTTCGGGTTAGGGTAGGGTCAGGGTCAGGGTCAGGGTTTAGGGTTTAGAGTCAGGGTCAGGGTCAGGGTTAGGTTTGGGGTCAGGGTCAGGTATTAGGGTTTAGGGTTAGGATTAGGGTCAGGGTCATGGTCAGGATCAGGGTCAGGGTCAGTGTCAGGGTTAGGGTTCGTGTTCGGTTGACAGTTCGCGTCGGGTTCCGGTTCGGGTTAGGGATGGGGTTAGGGTTAGTGTTCGGGTTAGGGTTCGGCTTAGGGTTAGGTTTCGGGTAAGGGTTCGGGTTCGGGTTACGGTACGGGTTATGGTTAGGGTTCGGGTTAGGGTTAGGGTTAGGGTCGGGTTAGTTTTAGGGTTAGGGTTAGGGTTAGGGTTACGGTTAGGGTTCGGGTTAGGGTTAGGTTTCAGCTTAGGGTTAGGGTTCTGGTTAGGGTTAGGGTTCGGGTTAGGGTTAGGATCAGGGTCAGGGTTTAGGGATTAGGGTCAGTGTCAGGGTCAGCGTTAGGTTTAGGGTGAGGGTCATGGTTAGGGTTAGGGTCAGGGTCAGGTTTTAGGGTTTGGGGTTAGGGTTAGGTTCAGGGTTAGGATTAGGGTTAGGGTTAGGGTTAGGGTTCGGGTTCGGTTTAGGCTTAGGGTTAGGGTTTGTGTTCGGGTTAGGGTTAGGTTTAGGGTTAGGGTTAGGCTGAGGTTTAGGGTTAGGGTTAGGGTTAGGGTTAGGGTTCGGGTTAGGCTGACGTTTAGTGTTAGGGTTAGGGTTTGGTTTAAGGTTAGGGTTCGGGTTCAAGTTCACGTCAGGGTTAGTGTTCGGGTTAGGGTTAGGGTAAGGGTTAAGTTAGGGTTAGAATTCGGATTCGGGTTAGGCTGAGGGTTAGGGTTAGGTTTAGGGTCCTTTTAGGGTTCAGGTTAGGGTTAGCGTTCGGTTTAGGACTAGGGTTCGGGTTAGGGTTACGGTTCAGTTTAGGGTTAGAGTTCGGGTAAGGGTTCGGGTTCGGGTTAGGGTACGGGTTAGGGTTAGGGTTAGGGTTAGGGTTCGGGTTCGGGTTAGGGTTAAGTTAGGGTTAGGGTTAGGGTTAGGGTTAGGGTTAGGGTTTGAGTTAGGGTTAGGGTTAGGGTTAGGGTTAGGGTTAGGGTTAGGTTTCGTGTTCTGGTTATGGTTAGGGTTAGGGTTAGGGTGACGGTTAGGGTTAGGGTTACGATTCGGTTTAGGATTAGCGTTCGGGTTAGGGTTACGGTTAGGGTTAGGGTTAGGGTTCGGGTTAGGGTTAGGGTTAGGTTAGGGTTAGGGTTAGGGTTAGGGTTAGAGTTCGGGTTAGGGTTCGAGTTAGGGTTAGGTTTTGGATTCGGGTTCGGGTTCACGTTAGGGTTAGGGTTAGGGTTCAGGTTAGGGTTAGGGTTAGGGTTAGGGTTAGGGTTAGGGTTAGTGTTCGGGTTAGGGTTAGGGTTACGGTTAGGGTTTGGGTTAGGGTTAGGGTTCGGATAGGGTTAGGGTTAGGGTTAGGGTTAGGGTTAGGATTAGGGTTAGTGTTCGGGTTAGGGTTAGGGTTAGGATTAGGGTTCGGGTTAGGGTTCGGGTTCGGGTTAGGTTTCGGGTTAGGGTTAGGGTTCGGGTTCGGTTTCGGGTTAGGGGTCGGGTTAGGGTTAGGTTTCGGGTTCGGGTTAGGGTTCGGTTTCGGGTTAGGTTTCGGGTTAGGTTTAGGGTTCGGGTTAGGGTTAGGGTTAGGGTTCGGGTTCGGTTTCGGGTTAGGGGTCGGGTTCGGGTTCGGGTTAGGGTTAGGGTAAGGGTTAGGGTTAGGGTTAGGGTTCGGGATCGGGTTAGGGTTAGGGTTAGGGTTTGGGTTCGGTTTCGGGTTAGGGTTCGGGTTCGGGTTAGGGTTAGGGTTCGTGTTAGGGTTCGGGTTAGGGTTAGGGTTCGGGTTCGGGTTAGGGTTAGGGTTCGGGTTCGGGTTCGGTTTCGGGTTAGGGTTCGGGTTAGTTTTCAGATTAGGGATAGGGTTAGGATTTGGGTCAGGTTAGGGTTAGTGTTCGGTTTAGGGTTAGGGTTAGGGTTCGGGTTAGGGTTCGTTTTCGGGTTAGGGTTCGGGTTAGGGTTAGGGTTCGGGTTCGGGTTCGGGTTCGGGTTAGGTTTCGGTTTAGGTTTAGGGTTCGGGTTCGGGTTAGGGTTAGGGTTCGGTTTCGGGTTAGGGGTCGGGTTCGGGTTCGGGTTAGGGTTAGGGTAAGGGTTAGGGTTAGGGTTAGGGTTCTGGTTAGGGTTAGGGTTAGGGTTAGGGTTCACGTTATGGTTAGGGTTAGGGTTAGGTTTAGTGTTCGTGTTAGGGTTAGGGTTAGGGTTAGGTTTCGGGTTTCTGTTCATGTTAGGGTTAGGGTTAGGGTTAGGGTTAGGGTTAGGGTTCGTGTTAGGGTTAGGGTTAGGGTTAGGGTTAGGGTTCGGGTTAGGGTTAGGATTAGGGTTAGGTTTCAGGTTAGGGATAGGGTTAGGGTTAGGGTCAGGTTAGGTTTAGTGTTCGGGTTAGGGTTACGGGTAGGGTTAGGGTTCGGGTTCGGGTTAGGCTTAGGGTAAGAGTTAGGGTTTGGGTTAGGGGTCAGGTTAGGTTTAGGGTTAGGGTTAGGGTCACGGTTCGGGTTCGAGTCGGGTTAGGGTTCGGGTTAGGCTTAGGGTTAGGGTTAGGGTTAGGGTTTAGGTTAGGATTCGGGTGAGGGTTAGGGTTAGGGTTCTGGTTAGGTTTAGGGTTAGGGTTTGGTTTAGGGTTAGGGTTCGGGTAGGGTTAGGGTTAGGTGTAGGGTTTGGTTTAGGGTTAGGGTTCGGGTAGGGTTAGGGTTAGGGTTCGGCTTCAGGTTAGGGTTAGGTTTACGGTTAGGGTTTGTTTTAGGTTTAGGGTTAGGGTTCGGGTTAGGGCTAGGGTTCGGGTTAGGGTTAGGGTTCGGGTTAGGGGTTCGGGTTTGGGTTCGTGTTAGGGATTCGGGTTCGGGTTAGGGTTAGGGTTCGGGTTCAGATTCATGTCAGGGTTAGGGTTCGGGTTCCGGTCAGGGTTCGGGTTAGGGTAGGGTCAGGGTCAGGGTCAGGGTTTAGGGTTTAGAGTCAGGGTCAGGGTCAGGGTTAGGTTTGGGGTCAGAGTCAGGTATTAGGGTTTAGGGTTAGGATTAGGGTCAGGGTCATGGTCAGGATCAGGGTCAGGGTCAGTGTCAGGGTTAGGGTTCGTGTTCGGTTGACAGTTCGCGACGGGTTCCGGTTCGGGTTAGGGATGGGGTTAGGGTTAGTGTTCGGGTTAGGGTTAGGGTTCGACTTAGGGTTAGGTTTCGGGTAAGGGTTCGGGTTCGGGTTCGGGTTACGGTACGGGTTATGGTTAGGGTTCGGGTTAGGGTTAGGGTTAGGGTCGGGTTAGTTTTAGGGTTAGGGTTAGGGTTAGGGTTACGGTTAGGGTTCGGGTTAGGGTTAGGGTTCTGGTTAGGGTTAGGGTTAGGGTTAGGGTTCGGGTTTGGTTTAGGCTTAGGGTTAGGGTTTGTGTTCGGGTTAGGGTTAGGTTTAGGGTTAGGGTTAGGCTGAGGTTTAGGGTTAGGGTTAGGGTTAGGGTTCGGGTTAGGCTGACGTTTAGTGTTAGGGTTAGGGTTTGGTTTAAGGTTAGGGTTCGGGTTCAAGTTCACGTCAGGGTTAGTGTTCGGGTTAGGGTTAGGGTAAGGGTTAAGTTAGGGTTAGAATTCGGATTCGGGTTAGGCTGAGGGTTAGGGTTAGGTTTACGGTCCTTTTAGGGTTCAGGTTAGGGTTAGCGTTCGGTTTAGGACTAGGGTTCGGGTTAGGGTTACGGTTCAGTTTAGGGTTACGGTTCGGGTAAGGGTTCGGGTTCGGGTTAGGGTACGGGTTAGGGTTAGGGTTAGGGTTAGGGTTAGGGTTCGGGTTCGGGTTAGGGTTAAGTTAGGGTTAGGGTTAGGGTTAGGGTTAGGGTTCGGGTTAGGGTTTGAGTTAGGGTTAGGTTTAGGGTTAGGGTTAGGGTTAGGGTTACGATTCGGTTTAGGGTTAGCGTTCGGGTTAGGGTTATGGTTAGGGTTAGGGTTAGGGTTCGGGTTAGGGTTAGGGTTAGGTTAGGGTTAGTATTAGGGTTAGGGTTAGAGTTCGGGTTAGGGTTCGGGTTAGGGTTAGGTTTTGGATTCGGGTTCGGGTTCGCGTTAGGGTTACGGTTAGGGTTCGGGTTAGGGTTAGTGTTCGGGTTCCGATTATGGTTAGGGTTAGGGTTAGGGTTAGGGTTAGGGTTACGGTTAGGGTTAGGGTTAGGGTTAGGTTTAGGGTTAGTGTTCGGGTTAGGGTTAGGGTTACGGTTAGGGTTTGGGTTAGGGTTAGGGTTCGGATAGGGTTAGGGTTAGGGTTAGGGTTAGGGTTAGGGTTAGGGTTCGGGTATGGGTTAGGGCTAGGGAAGGGTTCGGGTTCGGGTTAGGGTTAGGGTTCGGGTTAGGGTTTGAGTTAGGGTTAGGGCCAGGGTTCGGGTTAGTTTTAGGGTTAGGGTTAGGGTTCTTGTAGGGTTAGGGTTAGGGTTAGGGTTAGGGGTTCGGGTTCGGGATCGGGTTAGGTTTTGGGTTCAAATTCACGTCAGGTTTAGTGTTCTGGTTCGGGTCAGGTTTCGGTTAGCGTTCGGTTTCGGGTTAAGGTTAGGGTTAGGGTTATGGTTACGGTTCGGGTTAGGGTTAGGGTTAGGTTTAGGATTAGGGTTTGGTTTAGGATTAGGGTTCAGGTAGGGTTAGCGTTAGGGTTCGGGTTCGGGTTAGGCTGAGGATTAGGGTTAGGGTTAGTGTTCGGGTTAGGGTTAGGTTTCGGGTTAGGGTTACTGTTAGGGTTAGGTTTCTGGTTGGGGTTATGGTTAGGGTTCGAGTTCGGGTTAGGGTAAGGGTTCGGGTTAGGGTTCGGGTTCGGGTTAGGGTTAGGGTTAGGGTTCACGTTATGGTTAGGGTTAGGGTTAGGTTTAGTGTTCGTGTTAGGGTTAGGGTTAAGGTTAGGTTTCGGGTTCCTGTTCATGTTAGGGATAGGGTTAGGGTTAGGGTTTGGGGTAGGATTCGGGTGAGGGTTAGGGTTAGGGTTCGGGTTAGGTTTAGGGTTAGGGTTTGGTTTAGGGTTAGGGTTCGGGTAGGGTTAGGGTTAGGTTTAGGGTTTGGTTTAGGGTTAGGGTTCGGGTAGGGTTAGGGTTAGGGTTCGGCTTCAGGTTAGGGTTAGGTTTACGGTTAGGGTTTGTTTTAGGGTTAGGGTTCGGGTAGGGTTAGGGTTAGGCTGAGGTTTAGGGTTAGGGTTATGGTTAGGGTTAGGGTTCGGGTTAGGCTGAGGGTTAGGGTTAGGGTTAGGGTGAGGGTTAGGGTTAGAATTGGTGTTCGCGTTAGGGTTAGGGTTAGGGTTAGGGTTCGGGTTAGGATTCGGTATAGGGTTAGGGTTCGGGTTAGGGTTCAGTTTCGGGTTAAGGTTAGGGTTAGGTTTATGGTTAGGTTTCGGGTTAGCGTTAGGGTTAGGGTTAGGGTTAGGGTAAGGGTTTGGTTTAGGGTTAGGGTTAGGGTTAGTGTTCACGTTACGCTTAGGGTTAGGTTTAGGGTTAGGGTTAGTTTTTGTGGTACGGTTAGGGTTAGGGTTAGGGTTAGGTTTCGGGTTAGGGTTAGGATTAGTGTTAGGGTTCGGGTTAGGGCTAGGGTTCTGGTTAGGGTTAGGGTTAGGGTTAGGGTCAGGGTAATGGTCAGGATCAGGCGAAGGGTCTGGGTCAGGGTATAGGGTTTGGGTTCCAGTTAGGGTACGGGTCGGGTGAGAGACCACAGTGCCCAGGCACCGTCTGAGCTCTTCCCTCATCCCAGCGGTTTTGTTAGCAGGAGTTCAACCCCAAAGAACCCAGCACGGAGACACCTGGGGCAGAAACGGCTTCTGACAAGCAATATGCTCTTGCTGTGGAAAACCTATCCCAAGTGGGGGTAGCCAGGTCAACAAAATGCCACACACCCAGGTGTAAGAAACAACATTGCCCAGCCATTGTCTAAGCCCCTCACCTCGTCCCTGTGCTTTGGGGAGCCGAGGGACACCCGAGGCCCACGGCCCTGAGGCCCGTTGGGCAGAAAGCCGGCTTCCCAAGGAAACAGTTTTCCTGAGGTGCAGATCCTCTCACAAGTGGTTGTGGCAAGGTAAAGCAAATGCCCTCCACTTCTCTGGAAGAAACCACAGTGCCCAGCCATGTTCTAACCTCTCCCATCCTCCCTGGGCTTCTGGCAGCAGGAGTGAAAAGAGAGGAGCAGAGCACTGGGACCCGTTTGACAGAAACCGGCTTCCCACGAGAAAGTCCTTCTCCACGTGCAGACATGCTCCCCAGTGCCTGTGGCAAGGTGAAAGAAATGCCATACACTGACCTGGAAGAGACCACAGGGCCCAGGCACAGTCTGAGCCCTTCCCTCATCCCGGCGGTTTTGCTAGCGGGAGTTCCACCACAAGGAACAGAGCCCGGAGACCCCCTGGGGCCCTAACGGCTTCCGACGAACAATATGCTCTTACTGTGGAAAACCTATCCCAAGAGGGGGTAGCCAGGTCAACAAAATGGCACACACCCAGGTGGAAGAGACAACTAGGCCCAGGCATGGTCTAACCCCTCACGTCCTCTCTGTGCTTTGGGGAGCCGGAGGGACCCCCGAAGCCCAAGGCCCTGAGACCCGTTTGACAGAAAGCCGGCCTCCCACGGAAACAGCTTTCCTGAGTTGCAGACCCTATCCCAAGGGGTGGTGGTAAGGGTAAGCAAATGCCATCTCCTTCTCTGCAATAAACCCCAGTGCCCAGCCATGTTCTAAGCCCCCCCTCCTCCCTGGGCTTCTAGCAACAGGAGTGAAAAGAGAGGACGACAGCACTGGGACGATTTGACAGAAACCGGCTTCCATGAGGAAGTCCTTCTCCACGTGCAGACATGCTCCCCAGTGCCTGTGGCAAGGTGAAGGAAATACCATACACTGACCTGGAAGAGACCACAGGGCCCAGGCACAGTTTGAGCCCTTCCCTCATCCCGGCGGTTTTGCTAGCAGGAGTTCCACCACAACGAACTCAGCCCGGAGACCCCCTGGGGCCCAAACGGCTTCCGACGAACAATATGGTCTTGCTGTGGAAAACCTATCCCAAGTGTGTGTAGCCATGTCAACAAAATGCCACACACCAAGGTGGAAGAGACAACATGGCCCAGGCATGGTCTAAGCCCCTCACCTCGTCTCTGTGCTTTGGGGAGCCGGAGGGACCCCCGAGGCCCACGGCCCTGAGGCCCGTTGGGCAGAAAGCCGGCCTACCACGGAAAAGCTTTCCTGAGGTACAGACCCTGTCCCAAGGGGTGGTGGCAAGGGAAAGCAAATGCCATCCCCTTCTCTTGAAGAAACCCCAGTGCCCAGCCATGTTCTAAGCCCTCCCCTCCTCCCTGGGCTTCTGGCAGCAAGAGAGAAAAGAGAGGAGCACAGCACTGGGACCCTTTGACAGAAACCGGCTTCCCACGAGGAAGTCCTTCTCCACGTGCAGACATGCTTCCCAGTGCCTGTGGCAAGGTGAAGGAAATGCCATGCACTGAAATGGAAGAGACCACAGGGCCCAGGCACAGTCTGAGCCCTTCCCTCATCCCAGCGGTTTTGCTAGCAGGAGTTCAACCCCAAGGAACACAGCCCGGAGACCCCCTGGGGCCCAAACGGCTTCCGACAAACAATATGCTCTTGCTGTGGAAAACCTATCCCAAGTGGGGGTAGCCAGGTCAACAAAATGCCACACAACCAGGTGGAAGAAACAACATGGCCCAGGCATGGTCTAAGCCCCTCACCTCGTCCCTGTGCTTTGGGGAGCCGGAGGGACAGCCGAGGCCCACGGCCCTGAGACCCCTTTGCAAAAAGCCGGCTTCCCACGGAAACAGTTTTCCTGAGGTGCAGACCCTCTCACAAGTGGTTGTGGCAAGGTAAAGCAAATGCCCTCCACTTCTCTGGAAGAAACGACAGTGCCCAGCCATGTTCTAAGCCCTCCCATCCTCCCTGGGCTTCTGGCAGCAGGAGTGAAAAGAGAGGAGCAGAGCACTGGGACCCGTTTGACAAAAACCGGCTTCCCACGGGAAAGTCTTTCTCCACGTGCAGACATGCTCCCAGGTGCCTGTGGCAAGGGGAAGGAAATGCCATACACTGACCTGGAAGAGACCACAGGGCCCAGGCACAGTCTGAACCCTTCCCTCATCCCGGCAGTTTTGCTAGCAGGAGTTCAACCCCAAGGAACACAGCCCGGAGACCCCTGAGGCAAAAACGGCTTCCGACGAACGAAGGCGCTTGCTGTTGAAAACCTATCCCAAGTGGGGGTAGCCAGGTCAATAAAATGCCACACACCCAGGTGTAAGAAACAACATTGCCCAGGCATGGTCTAAGCCCCTCACCTCGTCCCTGTGCTTTGGGGAGCCGGAGGGACAGCCGAGGCCCACGGCCCTGAGAACCCTTTGCAAAAAGCCGGCTTCCCACGGAAACAGCTTTCCTGAGGTGCAGACCCTATCCAAAGGGGTGGTGGCAAGGGAAAAAAATGCCATCTCCTTCTCTGGAAGAAACCCCAGTGCCCAGCCATGTTCTAAGCCCTCCCCTCCTCCCTGGGCTTCTGGCAGCAGGAGTGAAAAGAGAGGAGCACAGTACTGGGATCCGTTTGACAGAAACCGGCTTCCCAGGGGGAAGTCCTTCCCCACGTGCAGACATGCTCCCAGGTGCCTGTGGCAAGGGGAAGGAAATGCCATACACTGACCTGGAAGAGACCACAGGGCCCAGGCACAGTCTGAGCCCTTCCCTCATCCCGGCGGTTTAGCTAGCAGGAGTTCAACCCCAACGAACACAGCCCAGAGACCCCATGGGGCCCAAACGGCTTCCGACAAACAATATGCTCTTGCTGTGGAAAACCTATCCCAAGTGGGGGTAGCCAGGTCAACAAAATGCCACACAACCAGGTGGAAGAAACAACATTGCCCAGGCATGGTCTAAGCACCTCACCTCGTCTCTGTGCTTTGGAGAGCCGGAGGGACACCCGAGGCCCATGGCCCTGAGGCCCGTTGGGCAGAAAGCCGGCTTCCCACGGAAAAAGCTTTCCTGAGGTGCAGACCCTATTCCAAGGGGTGGTGGCAAGGGAAAGCAAATGCCATCCCCTTCTCTGGAAGAAACCCCAGTGCCCAGCCATGTTCTAAGCCCTCCCATCCTCACTGGGCTTCTGGCAGCAGGAGTGAAAAGAGAGGAGCACAGCACTGGGACCCGTTTGACAAAAGCCGGCTTCCCACGAAAAAGTCTTTCTCCACGTGCAGACATCCTCCCAAGTGCTGAGGACATAGTACTGAGACATATTTGGCAGAAACGGGTTCAAATGAAAAATATTTCTTGATGTGCAAACTCTATCTTAATTTGTTGTGGCAAGCTAAAGGATGTGCCATATGCTTATTTGTAAGAAATAACTGGTCCCATGGACGGTCTGAGCCCTAAGATCATCACTGTTCTTTTGGTATCATGAGTTAAAACCGAGGCAAACAGCTGAGAAAATTTGGCAAAAACCGCCTTTCAATGAAATAAATTTTCTCTTTTGCAAACTCTATCATAATTGTTTGTGCCAATGTAAAGAAAATGCCATACGCTTATCTGTAAGAAACAAGTTTCCAGGATCGGTCTGAGCCCTCACATCATCATAGTGATTTCGGTAGCATTAGTTAATCCCAAACAACACGGTATTGAGACACATTTGACAAAAAACCGCTTCCAACGAAAAATATTTTGTTCATGTTGAAACCCTATCATATGTGGTCGTGGCAATGTAAAGAAAATGCCACACCCTTATGTGTAAGAAACAACATTACCCAGGAACAGTCTAAGCCCTAACATCATCACTGTGCTTTTGGTAGCATGAGTGAAACCCGAGGAATACAGCACTTAGACACATTTGGGAAAAACCGGCTTCCAATGAAAACTATTTTCTTAACGTGGAAACCCTATCACAAGGGGTTGTGGAAGGTAAAGTAAAAAAGCGGAGTTCCAACGAGAAATATTTTCTTCACGTAGAAACCCGTTCCTGGGCACTGTTGTTTCTTACACATAAGGGTGTGGCATTTATTTATCTGGCCACAACCACTTACGTTTGGGTTTGAAAGGGAAGAAAATATTATTCATTGGAACGCGATTTTTGCCAAATGTGTCTTAGTGCTGTTTGCCTCCGCTTTAACTCCCGCTCCCAAAAGCACAGTGCTGATATTAAGGCTCAGACTGTTCCAGGGCACTGTTGTTTCTTACAGATAAGCGTATGGCATTTTCTTTACATTGGCACAAACAATTATGGGTTTCGGGTTCGGGTTCGGGTTAGGGGTTTGGGTTCTGGTTCTGGTTCTGGTTCGGGTAGGTTTCAGGTTCGGGTTCGGGTAGGGTTCGGGTTCGGGTAGGGTTCGGTTTCAGTTACGGTTCGGGTTCGGTATCGGTTTCGCTTTCAGTTATGGATTCGGGTTCGGGTTCGGGTTAGGGGTTAGGGTTCGGGTTCGGGTTCTGGTTCGGTATTGGTTTCGCTTTCGAGTATGGATTCGGGTTCGGGTTCGGGTTAGGATTAGGGTTCGGGTTCGGGTTAGGATTAGGGTTCGGGTTCGGGTTCAGGCTCGGGTTAGGGTTCGGGTTAGGGTTAGGGTAAGGGATCGGGTTAGGGTTCGGGTTCGGGTTAGGGTTCGGTTTAGGGTTAGGGTTCGGGTTACGGTTAGGGTTAGGGTTCGGTTTAGGGTTAGGGTTAGGTTTAGGGTTAGGGTTAGGGATAGGGTTAGGGTTCGGGTTAGGGTTCGGGTTCGGGTTAGGTTTCGGGTTAGGGTTAGGGTTAGGGTTCGGGTTCGGTTTCGGGTTAGGGGTCGGGTTAGGGTTAGGGTTCGGGTTCGGGTTAGGGTTAGGGTTAGGGTTAGGTTTAGTGTTCGTGTTAGGGTTAGGGTTAAGGTTAGGTTTCGGGTTTCTTTTCATGTTAGGGTTAGGGTTAGGGTTAGGGTTTAGGTTAGTATTCGGGTGAGGGTTAGGGTTAGGGTTCGGGTTAGGTTTAGGTTTAGGGTTTGGTTTAGGGTTAGGGTTCGGGTAGGGTTATGGTTAGGTTTAGGGTTTGGTTTAGGGTTAGGGTTCGGGTAGGGTTAGGGTTAGGGTTCGGCTTCAGGTTAGGGTTAGGTTTACGGATAGGGTTTGTTTTAGGGTTAGGGTTCGGGTAGGGTTAGGGTTAGGGTTAGGGTTCAGGTCAGGTTTTGGGTTTGGGTTAGGTCAGGGTCAGCGTCAGGGTTTAGGGTCTAGGGTCAGGGTCAGGTTCATGGTCAGGATCAGGGTTAGTGTTAGGGTCACGGTGAGGTTTTAGGGTTTAAGTTTAGGGTTAGGGATAGGGTTCGGGTTCGGGTTAGGGTTAGGGTTCGCGTTTGGGTTATGGTTCGGGTTCGGGTTCGTTTTCGGTTAGGGTTAGGGTTAGGGTTAGGGTTAGAATTGGTGTTCGGGTTAGGGTTCGGGTTAGGGTTAGGTTTAGGGTTAGGGTTAGGGTTAGGGGTTCGGGTTTGGGGTCAGGTTAGGGGTTCGCGTTCAGGTTCGGGTTCAAGTTCGCATCACGGTCAGTGTTCAGGTTCGGGTCAGGGTTCGGTTTAGGGTTAGGGTCAGGGTCAGGGTCAGGGTTTAGGGTTTAGGGTCAGGGTAAGGGTCAGGGTCAGGTTTAGGGTTAGGGTTAGGGTTATGGTTTGGGTTAGGGTTCGGGTTAGGGTTAGGGTTCGGGTAAGGGTTCGGTTTCGGGTTAAGGTTAGGGTTAGGGTTATGGTTAGGGTTCGCGTTAGCGTTAGGGTTAGGGTTAGGGTTAGGGTTTGGTTTAGGGTTAGGGTTAGGGTTAGGGTTCACGTTAGGGTTAGGTTTAGGGTTAGGGTTAGTTTTCGTGTTAGGGTTAGGGTTAGGGTTAGGTTTCGGGTTCAGGTTCATGTTAAGGTTAGGGTTCGGGTTAGGGTTAGGGTTAGGTTTCGTGTTAGGGTTAGGATTAAGGTTAGGTTTCGGGTTAGGGCTAGGGTTCTGGTTAGGGTTATGGTTCGGTTTAGGGTTAGGGTTTGGGTTAGGGTTCTGTTTCGAGTAGGGTTACGGTTAGGATTCGGGTTCAGGTTCGTGTTAGGCTGAGGGTTAGGGTTAGTGTTAGGTTTAGGTTCGGGTTACGTTTCAGGTTCGGGTTCGAGTAAGGGTTAGGGTAAGGGTTAGGATTAGGAGAGGGTTAGGGTTAGGGTTACTGTTAGGGTTAGGTTTTGGGTTAGGGTTCGTGTTAGGGTACAGGTTAGGGTTAGGGTTCGGGTTAGGGTAAGGTTTAGGGTTATATTTCGGGTATGGTTAGGGTTAGGGTTAGAGTTCTGGTTAGGATTCGGGTTCGGGTTAGGGTTCGGGTTAGGGATAGGGTTCGGGTTCGGGTTAGGGTTCGGGTTAGGGTTTCGGGTTTGGGTTCGTGTTAGGGATTCGGGTTCGGGTTAGGGTTAGGGTTCGGGTTCAGATTCATGTCAGGGTTAGGGTTCGGGTTCCGGTCAGGGTTCGGGTTAGGGTAGGGTCAGGGTCAGGGTCAGGGTTTAGGGTTTAGAGTCAGGGTCAGGGTCAGGGTTAGGTTTGGGGTCAGGGTCAGGTATTAGGGTTTAGGGTTAGGATTAGGGTCAGGGTCATGGTCAGGATCAGGGTCAGGGTCAGTGTCAGGGTTAGGGTTTGTGTTCGGTTGACAGTTCGCGTCGGGTTCCGGTTCGGGTTAGGGATGGGGTTAGGGTTAGTGTTCGGGTTAGGGTTCGGCTTAGGGTTAGGTTTCGGGTAAGGGTTCGGGTTCGGGTTCGGGTTACGGTACGGGTTATGGTTAGGGTTCGGGTTAGGGTTAGGGTTAGGGTCGGGTTAGTTTTAGGGTTAGGGTTAGGGTTAGGGTTACGGTTAGGGTTCGGGTTAGGGTTAGGTTTCAGCTTAGGGTTAGGGTTCTGGTTAGGGTTAGGGTTCGGGTTAGGGTTAGGATCAGGGTCAGGGTTTAGGGATTAGGGTCAGTGTCAGGGTCAGCGTTAGGTTTAGGGTGAGGGTCATGGTTAGGGTTAGGGTCAGGGTCAGGTTTCAGGGTTTGGGGTTAGGGTTAGGTTCAGGGTTAGGATTAGGGTTAGGGTTAGGGTTCGGGTTCGGTTTAGGCTTAGGGTTAGGGTTTGTGTTCGGGTTAGGGGTAGGTTTAGGGTTAGGGTTAGGCTGAGGTTTAGGGTTAGGGTTATGGTTAGGGTTAGGGTTCGGGTTAGGCTGAGGGTTAGTGTTAGGGTTAGGGTTTGGTTTAAGGTTAGGGTTCGGGTTCAAGTTCACGTCAGGGTTAGTGTTCGGGTTAGGGTTAGGGTAAGGGTTAAGTTAGGGTTAGAATTCGGATTCGGGTTAGGCTGAGGGTTAGGGTTAGGTTTAGGGTCCTTTTAGGGTTCAGGTTAGGGTTAGCGTTCGGTTTAGGACTAGGGTTCGGGTTAGGGTTACGGTTCAGTTTAGGGTTAGGGTTCGGGTAAGGGTTCGGGTTCGGGTTAGGGTACGGGTTAGGGTTAGGGTTAGGGTTAGGGTTCGGGTTCGGGTTAGGGTTAAGTTAGGGTTAGGGTTAGGGTTAGGGTTAGGGTTAGGGTTTGGGTTAGGGTTTGAGTTAGGGTTAGGGTTAGGGTTAGGGTTAGGGTTAGGGTTAGGGTTAGGGTTAGGTTTCGTGTTCGGGTTATGGTTAGGGTTAGGGTTAGGGTGACGGTTAGGGTTAGGGTTACGATTCGGTTTAGGATTAGCGTTCGGGTTAGGGTTACGGTTAGGGTTAGGGTTAGGGTTCGGGTTAGGGTTAGGGTTAGGTTAGGGTTAGGGTTAGGGTTAGGGTTAGAGTTCAGGTTAGGGTTCGGGTTAGGGTTAGGTTTTGGATTCGGGTTCGGGTTCACGTTAGGGTTAGGGTTAGGGTTCAGGTTAGGGTTAGTGTTCGGGTTCCGATTATGGTTAGGGTTAGGGTTAGGGTTAGGGTTACGGTTAGGGTTAGGGTTAGGGTTAGGGTTAGGGTTAGGGTTAGGGTTAGGTTTACGGTTAGGGTTTGAGTTAGGGTTAGGGTTCGGATATGGTTAGGGTTAGGGTTAGGGTTAGGGTTAGGATTAGGGTTAGTGTTCGGGTTAGGGTTAGGGTTAGGGTTAGGGTTCGGGTTAGGGTTCGGGTTCGGGTTAGGTTTCAGTTTAGGGTTAGGGTTCGGGTTCGGTTTCGGGTTAGGGGTCGGGTTAGGGTTAGGGTTCGGGTTCGGGTTCGGGTTCGGGTTCGGGTTAGGTTTCGAGTTAGGTTTAGGGTTCGGGTTAGGGTTAGGGTTAGGGTTCGGGTTCGGTTTCGGGTTAGGGGTCGGGTTCGGGTTCGGGTTAGGGTTAGGGTAAGGGTTAGGGTTAGGGTTAGGGTTCGGGATCGGGTTAGGGTTAGGGTTAGGGTTTGGGTTCGGTTTCGGGTTAGGGTTCGGGTTCGGGTTAGGGTTAGGGTTCGTGTTAGGGTTCGGGTTAGGGTTAGGGTTCGGGTTCGGGTTAGGGTTAGGGTTCGGGTTCGGTTTCGGGTTAGGGTTCGGGTTAGGTTTCAGGTTAGGGATAGGGTTAGGGTTTGGGTCAGGTTAGGGTTAGTGTTCGGTTTAGGGTTAGGGTTATGGTTCGGGTTAGGTTTCGTTTTCGGGTTAGGGTTCGGGTTAGGGTTCGGGTTCGGGTTCGGGTTAGGGTTAGGGTTCGTGTTAGGGTTCGGGTTAGGGGTCGGGTTCGGGTTCGGGTTAGGGTTAGGGTTCGGGTTCAGTTTCGGGTTAGGGTTCGGGTTAGGTTTCAGGTTAGGGATAGGGTTAGGGTTTGGGTCAGGTTAGGGTTAGTGTTCGGTTTAGGGTTAGGGTTATGGTTCGGGTTAGGGTTCGTTTTCGGGTTAGGGTTCGGGTTAGGGTTAGGGTTCGGGTTCGGGTTCGGGTTCGGGTTAGGTTTCGGTTTAGGTTTAGGGTTCGGGTTAGGGTTAGGGTTAGGGTTCGGTTTCGGGTTAGGGGTCGGGTTCGGGTTCGGGTTAGGGTTAGGGTAAGGGTTAGGGTTAGGGTTAGGGTTCTGGTTAGGGTTAGGGTTAGGGTTAGGGTTCACGTTATGGTTAGGGTTAGGGTTAGGTTTAGTGTTCGTGTTAGGGTTAGGGTTATGGTTAGGTTTCGGGTTTCTGTTCATGTTAGGGTTAGGGTTAGGGTTAGGGTTAGGGTTAGGGTTCGTGTTAGGGTTAGGGTTAGGGTTAGGGTTAGGTATCAGGTTAGGGATAGGGTTAGGGTTAGGGTCAGGTTAGGTTTAGTGTTCGGGTTAGGGTTACGGGTAGGGTTAGGGTTCGGGTTCGGGTTAGGCTTAGGGTAAGAGTTAGGGTTAGGGTTAGGGTTAGGGTTCAGGTTAGGTTTAGGGTTAGGGTTAGGGTTACGGTTCGGGTTTGAGTCGGGTTAGGGTTCAGGTTAGGGTTAGGGTTAGGGTTCGGGTTAG
The DNA here is from genome assembly GCF_024610735.1 of Ursus americanus. Taxonomy (NCBI): domain Eukaryota; kingdom Metazoa; phylum Chordata; class Mammalia; order Carnivora; family Ursidae; genus Ursus; species Ursus americanus. Next base: position 119,096 of record NW_028273669.1, read on the forward strand.
GGTTTGGGTTAGGGTTAGGGTTTGGATTCAGGTTCGGGTTCTCATTAGGGTTAGGGTTAGGGTTAGGGTTCGGGTTAGGGTTAGGGTTCGGGTTATGTTTTAGGGTTAGGGTTAGTGTTCGGGTTCGGGTTAGGGTTAGGGTTAGGTTTCAGGTTAGGCATAGGGTTAGGGTTAGGGTCGGGTTAGGTTTAGTGTTCGGCTTAGGGTTACGGTTAGGGTTAGGGTTCGGGTTCGGTTTTGGGTTAGGTTTAGGGTTAGGGTTAGGGTTCGGGTTAGGGTTAGGGTTCGGGTTCCGATTATGGTTAGGGTTAGGGTTAGAGTTACGGTTAGGGTTAGGGTTACGATTTGGGTTAGGGTTTGGGTTAGGGTTAGGGTTAGGGTTAGGGTTAGGGTTAGTTTTCGGGTTAGGGTTACGGTTAGGGTTTGGGTTAGGGTTAGGGTTAGGATTAGGGTTAGGGTTAGGGTTAGGGTTCGGGTTAGGATTCGGGTTAGGTTTCGGGTTAGGGTTAGGGTTAGGGTTAGGGTTAGGGTTAGGGTTTAGGTTAGGATTCGGGTGAGGGTTAGGGTTAGGGTTCGGGTTAGTTAGGGTTAGGGTTAGGGTTAGGGTTCGGGTTAGGGTTAGGGTTAGGGTCGGGTTAGTTTTAGGGTTAGGGTTAGGGTTAGGGTTACGGTTAGGGTTCGGGTTAGGGTTAGGGTTCTGGTTGGGGTTAGGGTTCGGGTTAGGGTTAGGATCAGGGTCAGGGTTTAGGGATTAGGGTCAGTGTCAGGGTCAGCGTTAGGTTTAGGGTGAGGGTCAAGGTTAGGGTTAGGGTCAGGGTCAGGTTTTAGGGTTTGGGGTTAGGGTTAGGTTCAGGGTTAGGATTAGGGTTAGGGTTAGGGTTAGGGTTCGGGTTCGGTTTAGGCTTAGGGTGAGGGTTTGTGTTCGGGTTAGGGTTAGGTTTAGGGTTAGGGTTAGGCTGAGGTTTAGGGTTAGGGTTAGGGTTAGGGTTAGGGTTCGGGTAAGGCTGACGTTTAGTGTTAGGGTTAGGGTTTGGTTTAAGGTTAGGGTTCGGGTTCAAGTTCACGTCAGGGTTAGTGTTCGGGTTAGGGTTAGGGTAAGGGTTAAGTTAGGGTTAGAATTCGGATTCGGGTTAGGCTGAGGGTTAGGGTTAGGTTTAGGGTCCTTTTAGGGTTCAGGTTAGGGTTAGCGTTCGATTTAGGACTAGGGTTCGGGTTAGGGTTACGGTTCAGTTTAGGGTTAGGGTTCGGGTAAGGGTTCGGGTTCGGGTTAGGGTACGGGTTAGGGTTAGGGTTAGGGTTAGGGTTCGGGTTCGGGTTAGGGTTAAGTTAGGGTTAGGGTTAGGGTTAGGGTTAGGGTTCGGGTTAGGGTTTGAGTTAGGGTTAGGGTTAGGGTTAGGGTTAGGGTTACGATTCGGTTTAGGGTTAGCGTTCGGGTTAGGGTTACGGTTAGGGTTAGGGTTAGGGTTCGGGTTAGGGTTAGGTTAGGGTTAGGGTTAGGGTTAGGGTTAGAGTTCGGGTTAGGGTTCGGGTTAGGGTTAGGTTTTGGATTCGGGTTCGGGTTCGCGTTAGGGTTAGGGTTAGGGTTCGGGTTAGGGTTAGTGTTCGGGTTCCGATTATGGTTAGGGTTAGGGTTAGGGTTAGGGTTAGGGTTACGGTTAGGGTTAGGGTTAGGGTTAGGTTTAGGGTTAGTGTTCGGGTTACGGTTAGGGTTACGGTTAGGGTTTGGGTTAGGGTTAGGTTTCGGATAGGGTTAGGGTTAGGGTTAGGGTTAGGGTTAGGGTTAGGGTTAGGATTAGGGTTAGTGTTCGCGTTAGGGTTACGGTTAGGGTTTGGGTTAGGGTTAGGGTTCGGATAGGGTTAGGGTTAGAGTTAGGGCTCAGATTCGGGTTAGAGTTAAGTTTAATGTTAGTGTTAGAGTCAGGGTTAGGGTTAGCGTTCGTGTTAGGGTTCGGGTGAGGGTTAGGGTTAGGGTTAGGGTTAGGGTTAGGGTTAGGGTTCGGGTTTGGGTTAGGTTTCGGGTTGATGTTCGCGTCAGGGTTAGTGTTCAGGTTCGGGTCAGGGTTCGGGTTAGGGTGAGGGTCAGGGTCAGTGTCAGGGTTTAGGGTTTAGGGTCAGGGTCAGGGTCAGGTTTAAGGTTAGGTTCAGGGTCAGGTTTGAGGGTTTAGGTTGAGGGTTAGGGTCAGGGTCATGGTCAGGGTCAGGGTTAGGTATTGTGATTAGGGTTCGGGTCAGGTTCGGGTTCGGTTTAGGGATAGGGTTCGGGTTAGGGTTCGGGTGAGGGTTCGCATTAGGGTTTGGGTTCATGTAAGGGTTCGGGTTAGGGTTAGGCTTAGGGTTAGGTGTTTGGTTTCGGGTTCAGGTTCGGGGTTTGGGTACGGGGTCAGGTTCGCGTCAGGGTTAGGCTTCAGGTTCCGGTCAGGGTTCGGGTTAGGGTTAGGGTCAGGGTCAGTGTCAGGGTTAGGGTTAGGGTCAAGGTCAGTGTTTAGGGATTAGGGTTAGGGTGAGGGTCGGGTTAGGGTTAGGGTTCGGGTAGGGTTAGGGTTAGGGTTCGGGTATGGGTTAGGGCTAGGGAAGGGTTCGGGTTCGGGTTAGGGTTAGGGTTCGGGTTAGGGTTTGAGTTAGGGTTAGGGTTAGGGTTCGGGTTAGGGTTTGAGTTAGGGCCAGGGTTCGGGTTAGTTTTAGGGTTAGGGTTAGGGTTCTTGTAGGGTTAGGGTTAGGGTTGGGGTTAGGGGTTCGGGTTCGGGGTTCGGGATCGGGTTAGGTTTTGGGTTCAAATTCGCGTCAGGTTTAGTGTTCTGGTTCGGGTCAGGTTTCGGTTAGCGTTCGGTTTCGGGTTAGGGTTAGGGTTAGGGTTAGGGTTAGGGTTCACGTTATGGTTAGGGTTAGGGTTAGGTTTAGTGTTCGTGTTAGGGTTAGGGTTAGGGTTAGGTTTCGGGTTTCTGTTCATGTTAGGGTTAGGGTTAGGGTTAGGGTTTAGGTTAGGATTCGGGTGAGGGTTAGGGTTAGGGTTCGGGTTAGGTTTAGGGTTAGGGTTTGGTTTAGGGTTAGGGTTCGGGTAGGGTTAGGGTTAGGTTTAGGGTTTGGTTTAGGGTTAGGGTTCGGGTAGGGTTAGGGTTAGGGTTCGGCTTCAGGTTAGGGTTAGGTTTACGGTTAGGGTTTGTTTTAGGGTTAGGGTTAGGGTTAGGGTTAGGGTTAGGGTTCGGGTCAGGTTTTGGGTTTGGGTTAGGGTCAGGGTCAGCGTCAGGGTTTAGGGTCTAGGGTCAGAGTCAGGTTCATGGTCAGGATCAGGGTTAGTGTTAGGGTCACGGTGAGGTTTTAGGGATAAGTTTAGGGTTAGGGATAGGGTTCGGGTTCGGGTTAGGGTTAGGGTTCGCGTTTGGGTTATGGTTCGGGTTCGGGTTCGTTTTCGGTTAGGGGTAGGGTTAGGGTTAGGGTTAGAATTGGTGTTCGGGTTAGGGTTCGGGTTAGGGTTAGGTTTAGGGTTAGGGTTAGGGTTAGGGGTTCGGGTTTGGGGTCAGGTTAGGGGTTCGCGTTCAGGTTCGGGTTCAAGTTCGCATCACGGTTAGTGTTCAGGTTCGGGTCAGGGTTCGGTTTAGGGTTAGGGTCAGGGTCAGGGTCAGGGTTTTGGGTTTAGGGTCAGGGTAAGGGTCAGGGTCAGGTTTAGGGTTAGGGTTCGGGTTAGGGTTCGGTTTCGGGTTAAGGTTAGGGTTAGGGTTATGGTTAGGGTTCGCGTTAGCGTTAGGGTTAGGGTTAGGGTTAGGGTTAGGGTTAGGGTTCGGGTTAGGGTTAGGTTAGGGTTAGGGTTAGGGTTCGGGTTAGGGTTCACGTTACGCTTAGGGTTAGGTTTAGGGTTAGGGTTAGTTTTCGTGTTAGGGTTAGGGTTAGGGTTATGTTTCGGGTTAGGGTTAGGATTAGTGTTAGGGTTCGGGTTAGGGCTAGGGTTCTGGTTAGGGTTAGGGTTAGGGTTAGGGTCAGGGTAATGGTCAGGATCAGGCTAAGGGTCTGGGTCAGGGTATAGGGTTTGGGTTCCAGTTACGGTACGGGTCAGGTAAGAGACCACAGTGCCCAGGCACTGTGTGAGCTCTTCCCTCATCCCGGCGCTTTTGCTAGCAGAAGTTCAACCCCAACGAACACAGCCCGGAGACCCCTGGGGCAAAAACAGCTTCCGACGAACAATATGCTCTTGCTGTGGAAAACCTATCCCAGTGGGGGTAGCCAGGTAAACAAAATGCCACACACCCAGGGGTAAGAAAAAACATTGCCCAGGCATGGTCTAAGCCCCTCACCTCGTCCCTGTGCTTTGGGGAGCCGGAGGGACAGCCGAGGCCCACGGCCCTGAGACCCCTTTGCAAAAAGCCGGCTTCCCACGGAAACAGTTCTCCTGAGGTGCAGACCCTCTCACAAGTGGTTGTGGCAAGGTAAAGCAAATGCCCTCCACGTCTCTGGAAGAAACCACAGTGCCCAGCCATGTTCTAAGCCCTCCCATCCTCCCTGGGCTTCTGGCAGCAGGAGTGAAAAGAGAGGAGCAGAGCACTGGGACCCGTTTGACAGAAACCGGCTTCCCACGAGAAAGTCCTTCTCCACGTGCAGACATGCTCCCCAGTGCCTGTGGCAAGGTGAAAGAAATGCCATACACTGACCTCGAAGAGACCACAGGGCCCAGGCACAGTCTGAGCCCTTCCCTCATCCCGGCTGTTTTGCTAGCAGGAGTTCAACCCCAACGAACACAGCCGGGAGACCCTGAGGCAAAAACGGCTTCGGACGAACAACAGGTGCTTGCTGTGGAAAACCTATCCCAAGTAGGGTAAGCAGGTCAACGAAATGCCACACACCCAGCTGTAAGAAACAACATTGCCCAGGCACGGTCTAAGCCCCTCACCTCGTCCCTGTGCTTTGGGGAGCCGGAGGGACAGCCGAGGCCCAGGGCCCTGAAACCCCTTTGCAAAAAGCCGGCTTCCCACGGAAACAGTTCTCCTGAGGTGCAGACCCTCTCACAAGTGGTTGTGGCAAGGTAAAGCAAATGCCCTCCACGTCTCTGGAAGAAACCACAGTGCCCAGCCATGTTCTAAGCCCTCCCATCCTCCCTGGGCTTCTGGCAGCAGGAGTGAAAAGAGAGGAGCAGAGCACTGGGACCCGTTTGACAGAAACCGGCTTCCCACGAGAAAGTCCTTCTCCACGTGCAGACATGCTCCCCAGTGCCTGTGGCAAGGTGAAAGAAATGCCATACACTGACCTCGAAGAGACCACAGGGCCCAGGCACAGTCTGAGCCCTTCCCTCATCCCGGCTGTTTTGCTAGCAGGAGTTCAACCCCAACGAACACAGCCGGGAGACCCTGAGGCAAAAACGGCTTCGGACGAACAACAGGTGCTTGCTGTGGAAAACCTATCCCAAGTAGGGTAAGCAGGTCAACGAAATGCCACACACCCAGCTGTAAGAAACAACATTGCCCAGGCACGGTCTAAGCCCCTCACCTCGTCCCTGTGCTTTGGGGAGCCGGAGGGACAGCCGAGGCCCAGGGCCCTGAAACCCCTTTGCAAAAAGCCGGCTTCCCACGGAAACAGTTCTCCTGAGGTGCAGACCCTCTCACAAGTGGTTGTGGCAAGGTAAAGCAAATGCCCTCCACGTCTCTGGAAGAAACCACAGTGCCCAGCCATGTTCTAAGCCCTCCCATCCTCCCTGGGCTTCTGGCAGCAGGAGTGAAAAGAGAGGAGCAGAGCACTGGGACCCGTTTGACAGAAACCGGCTTCCCACGAGAAAGTCCTTCTCCACGTGCAGACATGCTCCCCAGTGCCTGTGGCAAGGTGAAAGAAATGCCATACACTGACCTCGAAGAGACCACAGGGCCCAGGCACAGTCTGAGCCCTTCCCTCATCCCGGCTGTTTTGCTAGCAGGAGTTCAACCCCAACGAACACAGCCGGGAGACCCTGAGGCAAAAACGGCTTCGGACGAACAACAGGTGCTTGCTGTGGAAAACCTATCCCAAGTAGGGTAAGCAGGTCAACGAAATGCCACACACCCAGCTGTAAGAAACAACATTGCCCAGGCACGGTCTAAGCCCCTCACCTCGTCCCTGTGCTTTGGGGAGCCGGAGGGACAGCCGAGGCCCAGGGCCCTGAAACCCCATTGCAAAAAGCCGGCTTCCCACGGAAACAGTTTTCCTGAGGTGCACACCCTATCCCAAGTGGTTGTGGAAAGGTGATGCAAATGCCCTCCACTTCTCTGGAAGAAACCACAGTTCCCAGCCATGTTCTAAGCCCTCCCATCCTCCCTGGGCTTCTGGAAGCAGGAGTGAAAAGAGAGGAGCACAGCACTGGGACCCGTTTGACAAAAACCGGCTTCCTATGGGAAAGTCTTTCTCCACGTGCAGACATGCTCCCAGGTGCCTGTGGCAAAGGGAAGGAAATGCCATACACTGACCTGGAAGAGACCACAGGGCCCAGGCACAGTCTGAGCCCTTCCCTCATCCCGGTGGTTTTGCTAGCAGGAGTTCAACCCCAACGAACACAGCCCGGAGACCCCTGGGGAAAAAACGGCTTTCTACGAACAACAGGTGCTTGCTGTGGAAAACCTATCCCAAGTGGGGGTAGCCAGGTCAACGAAATGCCACACAACCAGGTGTAAGAAACAACATTGCCCAGGCACGGTCCAAGCCCCTCACCTCGTCCCTGTGCTTTGGGGAGCCGGAGGGACACCCGAGGCCCACTGCCCTGAGACCCCTTTGCAAAAAGAGGGCTTCCGACAAAATAGTCTTCCTGAGGTGCAGACCCTATCCCAACAGGTTGTGGCAAGGTAATGCAAATGCCCTCCACTTCTCTGGAAGAAACCACAGTGCCCAGCCATGTTCTAAGCCCTCCCATCCTCCCTGGGCTTCTGGCAGCAGGAGTGAAAAGAGAGGAGCAGAGCACTGGGACCCGTTTGACAAAAACCGGCTTCCCACGCGAAAGTCTTTCTCCACGTGCAGACATGCTCCCAAGTGCCTGTGGCAAGGGGAAGGAAATGCCATACACTGACATGGAAGAGACCACAGGGCCCAGGCACAGTCTGAACCCTTCCCTCGTCCCGGCAGTTTTGCTAGCAGGAGTTCAACCCCAACGAACACAGCTCGGAGACGCCTGGGGCAAAAACGGCTTCCGATGAACAATAGGTGCTTGCTGTGGAAAACCTATCCCAGTGGGGGTAGCCAGGTAAACAAAATGCCACACACCCAGGGGTAAGAAACAACATTGCCCAGGCATGGTCTAAGCCCCTCACCTCGTCCCTGTGCTTTCGGGAGCTGGAGGGACATCCGAGGCCCACGGGCCTGAGACCTGTTTGGCCAAAAGCCGGCTTTTCACGGAAAAAGTTTTCCTGAGGTGCAGACCCTCTCCCAAGTAGTTGTGGCAAGGTAGGTAAAGCAATTCCATCCACGTCTCTGGAAGAAACCACAGTGCCCATCCATGTTCTAAGCCCTCCCATCCTCACTGGGCTTCTGACAGCCGGAGTGAAAAGAGAGGAGCACAGCACTGGGACCCGTTTGACAAAAACCGGCTTCCCACGGGAAAGTCTTTCTCCACGTGCAGACATGCTCCCAAGTGCCTGTGGCAAGGTGAAGGAAATGCCATACACTGACCTGGAAGAGACCACAGGGCCCAGGCAGAGTCTGAGCCCTTCCCTCATCCCGGCGGTTTTGCTAGCAGGAGTCAACCCCAACGAACACAGCCCGGAGACCCCTGGGGCAAAAACGGCTTCCGATGATCAGTATGCTCTTGCTGTGGAAAACCTATCCCAAATAGGGGTAGCCAGGTAAACAAAATGCAACACACCCAGGTGTAAGAAACAACATTGCCCAGGCATGTTCTAAGCACCTCACCTCGTCCCTGTGCTTTGGGGAGCCGGAGGGACACCCGAGGCCCACGGGCCTGAGACCCGTTTGGCCAAAAGCCGGCTTCCCACGGAAACAGTTTTCCTGAGGTGCAGACCCTCTCACAAGTGGTTGTGGCAAGGTAAAGAAATGCGATCCACTTCTCTGGAAGAAACCGCAGTGCCCAATCATGTTCTAAGCCCTCCCCTCCTCCCTGGGCTTCTGGCAGCAGGAGTGAAAAGAGAGGAACACAGCACTGGGACCCTTTGACAGAAACCGGCTTCCGACGAGGAAGTCCTTCTCCACGTGCACACATGCTCCAAAGTGCCTGTGGCAAGGTGAAGGAAATGCCATACACCGACCTGGAAGAGGCCACAGGACCCAGGCACAGTCTGAGCCTTTCCCTCATCCCGGCGGTTTTGCTAGCAGGAGTTCAACCCCAACGAACACAGCCCGGAGACCCGTTGGGGCCCAAACGGCTTCCGACGAACAATGTGCTCTTGCTGTGGAAAACCTATCCCAAGTGGGGGTAGCCAGGTCAACAAAATGCCACACACCAAGGTGGAGGAGACAACATGGCCCAAGCATGGTCTAAGCCCCTACATCGTCTCTGTGCTTTGGGAAGCCGGAGGGACCCCCGAGGCACACGGCCCTGAGGCCCGTTGGGCAGAAAGCCGGCCTACCATGGAAAACCTTTCCTGAGGTGCAGACCCTATCCCAAGAGGTGGTGGCAAGGGAAAAAAATGCCATCTCCTTCTCTGGAAGAAACCCCAGTGCCCAGCCATGTTCTAAGCCCTCCCATCCTCCCTGGGCTTCTGGCAGCAGGAGTGAAAAGAGAGGAGCACAGCACTGGGACCCGTTTGACAGAAACCGTCTTCCCACGAGGAAGTCCTTCAGCACGGGCAGACATGCTCCCCAGTGCCTGTGGCAAGGTGAAGGAAAAGCCATACACTGACCTGGAAGAGGCCACAGGGCCCAGGCACAGTCTGAGCCTTTCCCTCATCCCGGCGGTTTTGCTAGCAGGAGTTCAACCCCAATGAACACAGCCCGGACACCCGCTGGAGCCCAAACGGTTTCCGACGAACAATATGCTCTTGCTGTGGAAAACCTATCCCAAGTGGGGGTAGCCAGGTCAACAAAATGCCACACACCCAGGTGGAAGAAACAACATGGCCCAGTTATGGTGTAAGCCCCTCACTTCGTCCCTGTGCTTTGGGGAGCCGGAGGGACCCCCAAGGCCCACGGCCCTGAGGCCCGTTGGTCAGAAAGCCGGCTTCCCACGGAAACAGTTTTCCTGAGGTGCACACCCTATCCCAAGTGGTTCTGGCAAGGTAATGCAAATGCCCTCCACTTCTCTGGAAGAAACCACAGTGCCCAGCCATGTTCTAAGCCCTCCCATCCTCCCTGGGCTTCTGGCAGCAGGAGTGAAAAGAGAGGAGCAGAGCACTGGGACCCGTTTGACAAAAACCGGCTTCCCACGGGAAAGTCTTTCTCCACGTGCAGACATGCTCCCAGGTGCCTGTGGCAAGGGGAAGGAAATGCCATACACTGACCTGGAAGAGACCACAGGGCCCAGGCACAGGCTGAACCCTTCCCTCATCCCGGCGGTTTTGCTAGCAGGAGTTCAACCCCAACGAACACAGCCCGGAGACCCCTGGGGCAAAAACGGCTTCCGAGGAACAATAGGCGCTTGCTGTGGAAAACCTATCCCAAGTGGGGGTAGCCAGGTCAACAAAATGCCACACACCCAGGTGTAAGAAACAACATTGCTCAGGCATGGTCTAAGCCCGTCACCTCGTCCCTGTACTTTGGGGAGCCGGAGGGACACCCGAGGCCTACGGCCCTGAGACCCCTTTGCAAAAAGCCGGCTTCCCACGGAAACAGTTTTCTTGACGTGCAGACCCTATCCCAAGTGGTTGTGGCAAGGTAAAGCAAATGCCCTCCACTTCTCTGGGAGAAACCACAGTGCCCAGCCATGTTCTAAGCCCTCCCATCCTCCCTGGGCTTCTGGAAGCAGGAGTGAAAAGAGAGGAGCAGAGCACTGGGACCCGTTTGACAAAAACCGGCTTCCCACGGGAAAGTCTTTCTCCACGTGCAGACATGCTCCCAGGTGCCTGTGGCAAGGGGAAGGAAATGCCATACACTGACCTGGAAGAGACCACAGGGCCCAGGCACAGTCTGAACCCTTCCCTCATCCCGGCGGTTTTGCTAGCAGGAGTTCAAACTCAACGAACACAGCCCGGAGACCCCTGGGGCAAAAACGGCTTCCGACGAACAATAGGTGCTTGCTGTGGAAAACCTATCCCAAGTGGGGGTAGCCAGGTCAACAAAATGCCACACACCCAGATGTAAGAAACAACATTGCCCAGGCACGGGCTAAGCCCCTCACCTCGTCCCTGTGCTTTGGGGAGCCGGAAGGAGACCCGAGGCCCACGGCCCTGAGACTGCTTTGCAAAAAGCCGGCTTCCCACGGAAACTGTTTTCCTGAAGTGCATTCCCTCTCACAAGTGGTTGTGGCAAGGTAAAGCAAATGCCGTCCACTTCACTGGAAGTAACCACAGTGCCCAGCCATGTTCTAAGCCCTCCCATCCTCCCTGGGCTACTGGCAGCAGGAGTGAAAAGAGAGGAGCAGAGCACTGGGACCCGTTTGACAGAAACCGGCTTCCCACGAGAAAGTCCTTCTCCACGTGCAGACATGCTCCCCAGTGCCTGTGGCAAGGTGAACGAAATGCCATACACTGACCTGAAAGAGACCACAGGGCCCAGGCACAGTCTGAGCCCTTGCCTCATCCCGGCGGTTTTGCTAGCAGGAGTTCCACCACAACGAACACAGCCCGGAGACCCCCTGGGGCCCAAACGGCTTCCAAGGAACAATATGCTCTTGCTGTGGAAAACCTATCCCAAGTGGGGGTAGCCAGGTCAACAAAATGCCACACACCCAGGTGGAAGAAACAACATTGCCCAGGCATGGTCTGAGCCCCTCACCTCGTCCCTGTGCTTTGGGGAGCCGGAGGGACCCCCGAGGCCCACGGCCCTGAGGCCCGTTGGGCAGAAATCCGGCTTCCCAAGGAAACAGCTTTCCTGAGGTGCAGACCCTATTCCAAGGGGTGGTGGCAAGGGAAAGCAAATGCCATCCCCTTCTCTGGAAGAAACCCCAGTGCCCAGCCATGTTCTAAGCCCTCCCCTCCTCCCTGGGCTTTAGCACCAGGAGTGAAAAGAGGGAAGGACAACACTGGGACCCTTTGACAGAAACCGGCTTCCCCCGAGGAAGTCCTTCTCCACGTGCAGACATGCTCCCCAGTGCCTGTGGCAAGGTGAAGGAAATGCCATACACTGACCTGGAAGAGGCCACAGGGCCCAGGCACAGTCTGAGCCTTTCCCTCATCCCGGCGATTTTGCTAGCAGGAGTTCAACCCCAAGGAACACAGCCCGGAGACCCCCTGGGGCCCAAACGGCTTCCAAGGAACAATATGCTCTTGCTGTGGAAAACCTATCCCAAGTGGGGTTAGCCTGGTCAACAAAATGCCACACACCCAGGTGGAAGAAACAACATGGCCCAGGCATGGTCTAAGCCCCTCACCTCGTCCCTGTGCTGTGGGGAGCCGGAGGGACAGCCGAGGCCCACGGCCCTGAGGCCCGTTGGGCAGAAAGACGGCTTCCAAAGGAAACAGCTTTCCTGAGGTGCAGACCCTATCCCAAGGGGTGGTGGCAAGGGAAAGCAAATGCCATCCCCTTCTCTGGAAGAAACCCCAGTGCCCAGCCATGTTCTAAGCCCTCCCCTCCTCCCTGGGCTTTTGGCAGCAGGAGAGAAAAGAGAGGAGCACAGCACTGGGACCCTTTGACAGAAACCGGCTTCCCACGAGGAAGTCCTTCTCCACGTGCAGACATGCTTCCCAGTGCCTGTGGCAAGGTGAAGGAAATGCCATGCACTGACCTGGAAGAGACCAGAGGGCCCAGGCACAGTCTGAGCCCTTCCCTCATCCCAGCGGTTTTGCTAGCAGGAGTTCAACCCCAAGGAACACAGCCTGGAGACCCCCTGGGGCCCAAACGGCTTCCGACAAACAATATGCTCTTGCTGTGGAAAACCTATCCTAAGTGGGGGTAGCCAGGTCAACAAAATGCCACACAACCAGGTGGAAGAAACAACATGGCCCAGGCATGGTCTAAGCCCCTCACCTCGTCCCTGTGCTTTGGGGAGCCGGAGGGACAGCCGAGGCCCACGGCCCTGAGACCCCTTTGCAAAAAGCCGGCTTCCAACGGAAACAGTTTTACTGAAGTGCAGACCCTCTCACAAGTGGTTGTGGTAAGGTAAAGCAAATGCACTCCACTTCTCTGGAAGAAACCACATTGCCCAGCCATGTTCTAAGCCCTCCCTTCCTCCCTGGGCTTCTGGCAGCAGGTGTGAAAAGAGAGGAGCAGGGCAATGGGACCCGTTTGACATAACCGGCTTCCCACGAGGAAGTCCTTCTCCACGTGCAGACATACTCCCCAGTGCCTGTGGCAAGGTGAAGGAAATGCCATACACTGACCTGAAAGAGCCCACAGGGCCCAGGCACAGTCTGAGCCTTTCCCTCATCCCGGCGGTTTTGCTAGCAGGAGTTCAACCCCAACGAACACAGCCCGGAGACCCGTTGGGGCCCAAACGGCTTCCGAGGAACAATATGCTCTTGCTTGGAAAACCTATCCCAAGTGGGTGTAGCCAGGTCAACAAAATGCCACACACCAAGGTGGAAGAGACAACATGGCCCAAGCATGGTCTAAGCCCCTACCTCGTATCTGTGCTTTGGGGAGCAGGAGGGACCCCCGAGGCACACGGCGCTGAGGCCCGTTGGGCAGAAAGCCGGCCTATCACGGAAAAGCTTTCCTGAGGTGCAGACCCTATCCCAAGGGGTGGTGGCAAGGGAAAAAAATGCCATCTCCTTCTCTGGAAGAAACCCCAGTGCCCAGCCATGTTCTAAGCCCTCCCCTCCTCCCTGGGCTTCTGGCAGCAGGAGTGAAAAGAGAGGAGCACAGTACTGGGATCCGTTTGACAGAAACCGGCTTCCCAGGGGGAAGTCCTTCCCCACGTGCAGACATGCTCCCAGGTGCCTGTGGCAAGGTGAAGGAAATGCCATACACTGACCTGGAAGAGACCACAGGGCCCAGGCACAGTCTGAACCCTTCCCTCATCCCGGCGGTTTTGCTAGCAGGAGTTCAACCCCAACGAACACAGCCCGGAGACCCCATGGGGCCCAAACGGCTTCCGACAAACAATATGCTCTTGCTGTGGAAAACCTATCCCAAGTGGGGGTAGCCAGGTCAACAAAATGCCACACAACCAGGTGGAAGAAACAACATTGCCCAGGCATGGTCTAAGCACCTCACCTCGTCTCTGTGCTTTGGAGAGCCGGAGGGACACCCGAGGCCCACGGCCCTGAGGCCCGTTGGGCAGAAAGCCGGCTTCCCACGGAAAAAGCTTTCCTGAGGTGCAGACCCTATCCCAAGGGGTGGTGGCAAGGGAAAGCAAATGCCATCCCCTTCTCTGGAAGAAACCCCAGTGCCCAGCCATGTTCTAAGCCCTCCCATCCTCCCTTGCCTTCTGGCAGCAGGAGTGAAAAGAGAGGAGCACAGCACTGGGACCCTTTGAGAGAAACCGGCTTCCCACGAGGAAGTCCTTCTCCACGTGTAGACATGCTTCCCAGTGCCTGTGGCAAGGGGAAGGAAATGCCATACACTGACCTGGAAGAGACCACAGGGCCCAGGCACAGTCTGAGCCCTTCCCTCATCCCGGCAGTTTTGCTAGCAGGAGTTCAACCCCAAGGAACACAGCCCGGACACCCCCCGGGGCCCAAACGGCTTCCGACGAACAATATGCTCTTGCTGTGGAAAACCTAACCCAAGTGGGGGTAGCAAGGTCAACAAAATGCCACACACCCAGGTGGAAGAAACAACATTGCCCAGGCATGGTCTAAGCCCCTCACCTCGTCCCTGTGCTTTGGGGAGCCGGAGGGACCCCCGAGGCCCACGGCCCTGAGGCCCGTTGGGCAGAAAGCCGGCTTCCCACGGAAACAGCTTTCCTGAGGTGCAGACCCTATCCAAAGGGGTGGTGGCAAGGGAAAGCCAATGCCATCCCCTTCTCTGGAAGAAACCCCAGTGCCCAGCCATGTTCTAAGCCCTCCCATCCTCCCTGGGCTTCTGGCAGCAGGAGTGAAAAGAGAGGAACACAGCACTGGGACTCTTTGACAGAAACCGGCTTCCAACTAGGAAGTCCTTCTCCCCGTCCAGACATGCTCCCCATTGCCTGTGGCAAGGTGAAGGAAATGCCATACACTGACCTGGAAGAGACCACAGGGCCCAGGCACAGTCTGAGCCCTTCCCTCATCCCGGCGGTTTTGCTAGCAGGAGTTCAACCCCAACGAACACAGCCCGGAGACCCCTGGGGCCCAAACGCCTTCCGACGAACAATATGCTCTTGCTGTGGAAAACCTATCCCAAGTGGGGGTAGCCAGGTCAACAAAATGCCACACACCAAGAGACAACATGGCCCAGGCATGGTCTAAGCCCCTCACCTCGTCTCTGTGATTTGGGGAGCCGGAGGGACACCCGAGGCCCACGGCCCTGAGACCCGTTTGGCCAAAAGCCGGCTTCCCACGGAAACAGTTTTCCTGAGGTGCAGACCCTCTCACAAGTGGTTGTGGCAAGGTAAAGCAAATGCCATCCACGACTCTGGAAGAAACCGTAGTGCCCAGCCATGTTCTAAGCCCTCCCATCCTCACTGGGCTTCTGGCAGCAGGAGTGAAAAGAGAGGAGCACAGCACTGGGACCCGTTTGACAAAAGCCGGCTTCCCACGAAAAAGTCTTTCTCCACGTGCAGACATCCTCCCAAGTGCTGAGGACATAGTACTGAGACATATTTGGCAGAAACGGGTTCAAATGAAACATATTTCTTGATGTGCAAACTCTATCTTAATTTGTTGTGGCAAGCTAAAGGATGTGCCATATGCTTATTTGTAAGAAATAACTGGTCCCATGGACGGTCTGAGCCCTAAGATCATCACTGTTCTTTTGGTATCATGAGTTAAAACCGAGGCAAACAGCTGAGAAAATTTGGCAAAAACCGCCTTTCAATGAAATAAATTTTCTCTTTTGCAAACTCTATCATAATTGTTTGTGCCAATGTAAAGAAAATGCCATACGCTTATCTGTAAGAAACAAGTTTCCAGGATCGGTCTGAGCCCTCACATCATCATAGTGATTTCGGTAGCATTAGTTAATCCCAAACAACACGGTATTGAGACACATTTGACAAAAAACCGCTTCCAACGAAAAATATTTTGTTCATGTTGAAACCCTATCATATGTGGTCGTGGCAATGTAAAGAAAATGCCACACCCTTATGTGTAAGAAACAACATTACCCAGGAACAGTCTAAGCCCTAACATCATCACTGTGCTTTTGGTAGCATGAGTGAAACCCGAGGAATACAGCACTTAGACACATTTGGGAAAAACCGGCTTCCAATGAAAACTATTTTCTTAACGTGGAAACCCTATCACAAGGGGTTGTGGAAGGTAAAGTAAAAAAGCGGAGTTCCAACGAGAAATATTTTCTTCACGTAGAAACCCGTTCCTGGGCACTGTTGTTTCTTACACATAAGGGTGTGGCATTTATTTATCTGGCCACAACCACTTACGTTTGGGTTTGAAAGGGAAGAAAATATTATTCATTGGAACGCGATTTTTGCCAAATGTGTCTTAGTGCTGTTTGCCTCCGCTTTAACTCCCGCTCCCAAAAGCACAGTGCTGATATTAAGGCTCAGACTGTTCCAGGGCACTGTTGTTTCTTACAGATAAGCGTATGGCATTTTCTTTACATTGGCACAAACAATTATGGGTTTCGGGTTCGGGTTCGGGTTAGGGGTTTGGGTTCTGGTTCTGGTTCTGGTTCGGGTAGGTTTCAGGTTCGGGTTCGGGTAGGGTTCGGGTTCGGGTTCGGGTAGGGTTCGGTTTCAGTTACGGTTCGGGTTCGGTATCGGTTTCGCTTTCAGTTATGGATTCGGGTTCGGGTTCGGGTTAGGGGTTAGGGTTCGGGTTCGGGTTCTGGTTCGGTATTGGTTTCGCTTTCGAGTATGGATTCGGGTTCGGGTTCGGGTTAGGATTAGGGTTCGGGTTCGGGTTAGGATTAGGGTTCGGGTTCGGGTTCGGGTTCAGGCTCGGGTTAGGGTTCGGGTTAGGGTTCGGGTTCGGGTTAGGGTTCGGTTTAGGGTTAGGGTTCGGGTTACGGTTAGGGTTAGGGTTCGGTTTAGGGTTAGGGTTAGGGTTAGGGTTCGGGTTAGGTTTCGGGTTAGGGTTAGGGTTAGGGTTCGGGTTCGGTTTCGGATTAGGGGTCGGGTTAGGGTTAGGGTTCGGGTTCGGGTTAGGGTTCGGGTTCGGGTTAGGTTTCGGGTTAGGTTTAGGGTTCGAGTTAGGGTTAGGGTTAGGGTTCGGGTTCGGTTTCGGGTTAGGGGTCGGGTTCGGGTTCGGGTTAGGGTTAGGGTAAGGGTTAGGGTTAGGGTTAGGGTTCGGGATCGGGTTAGGGTTAGGGTTAGGGTTCGGGTTCGGTTTCGGGTTAGGGTTCGGGTTAGGGTTAGGGTTCGGGATCAGGTTAGGGTTAGGGTTAGGGTTCGGGTTCGGTTTCGGGTTAGGGTTCGGGTTAGGGTTAGGGTTCGGGTTAGGGTTAGGGTTCGGGTTCGGGTTAGGGTTAGGGTTCGGGTTCGGTTTCGGGTTAGGGTTCGGGTTAGGTTTCAAGTTAGGGATAGGGTTAGGGTTTGGGTCAGGTTAGGGTTAGTGTTCGGTTTAGGGTTAGGGTTAGGGTTCGGGTTAGGGCTCGTTTTCGGGTTAGGGTTCGGGTTAGGGGTCGGGTTCGGGTTCGGGTTAGGGTTAGGGTAAGGGTTAGGGTTAGGGTTAGGGTTCTGGTTAGGGTTAGGGTTAGGGTTAGGGTTCACGTTATGGTTAGGGTTAGGGTTAGGTTTAGTGTTCGGGTTAGGGTTAGGGTTAGGTTTCGGGTTTCTGTTCATGTTAGGGTTAGGGTTAGGGTTAGGGTTAGGGTTCGTGTTAGGGTTAGGGTTAGGGTTAGGGTTAGGGTTCGGGTTAGGGTTAGGGTTAGGGTTAGGTTTCAGGTTAGGGATAGGGTTAGGGTTAGGGTCAGTTTAGGTTTAGTGTTCGGGTTAGGGTTACGGGTAGGGTTAGGGTTCGGGTTCGGGTTAGGCTTAGGGTAAGAGTTAGGGTTAGGGTTAGGGTTCAGGTTAGGTTTAGGGTTAGGGTTAGGGTTACGGTTCGGGTTCGAGTCGGGTTAGGGTTCGGGTTAGGCTTAGGGTTTGGGTTCGGGTTAGGGTTTGGGTTAGGGTTAGGGTTTGGATTCAGGTTCGGGTTCTCATTAGGGTTAGGGTTAGGGTTAGGGTTCGGGTTAGGGTTAGGGTTCGGGTTATGTTTTAGGGTTAGGGTTAGTGTTCGCGTTCGGGTTAGGGTTAGGGTTAGGTTTCAGGTTAGGCATAGGGTTAGGGTTAGGGTCGGGTTAGGTTTAGTGTTCGGCTTAGGGTTACGGTTAGGGTTAGGGTTCGGGTTCGGTTTTGGGTTAGGTTTAGGGTTAGGGTTAGGGTTCGGGTTAGGGTTAGGGTTCGGGTTCCGATTATGGTTAGGGTTAGGGTTAGGGTTAGGGTTACGGTTAGGGTTAGGGTTACGATTTGGGTTCGGGGTTGGGTTAGGGTTAGGGTTAGGGTTAGGGTTAGGGTTAGTTTTCGGGTTAGGGTTACGGTTAGGGTTTGGGTTAGGGTTAGGGTTCGGATAGGGTTAGGGTTATGGTTAGGGCTCAGATTCGGGTTAGGGTTAAGTTTAATGTTAGTGTTAGAGTCACGGTTAGGGTTAGCGTTCGTGTTAGGGTTCGGGTGAGGGTTAGGGTTAGGGTTAGGGTTAGGGTTCGGGTTAGGATTCGGGTTAGGTTTCGGGTTGATGTTCGCGTCAGGGTTAGTGTTCAGGTTCGGGTCAGGGTTCGGGTTAGGGTGAGGGTCAGAGTCAGTGTCAGGGTTTAGGGTTTAGGGTCAGGGTCAGGGTCAGGTTTAAGGTTAGGTTCAGGGTCAGGTTTGAGGGTTTAGGTTGAGGGTTAGGGTCAGGGTCATGGTCAGGGTCAGGGTTAGGTTTCGTGATTAGGGTTCGGGTCAGGTTCGGGTTCGGTTTAGGGATAGGGTTCGGGTTAGGGTTCGGGTGAGGGTTCGCATTAGGATTTGGGTTCATGTAAGGGTTCGGGTTAGGGTTAGGCTTAGGGTTAGGGGTTTGGTTTCGGGTTCAGGTTCGGGGTTTGGGTTCGGGTTCAGGTTCGCGTCAGGGTTAGGCTTCAGGTTCCGGTCAGGGTTCGGGTTAGGGTTAGGGTCAGGGTCAGTGTCAGGGTTAGGGTTAGGGTCAAGGTCAGTGTTTAGAGATTAGGGTTAGGGTGAGGGTACGGGTTAGGGTTAGGGTTACGGTTAGGGTTCGGGTTAGGGTTAGGGTTTGGGTTAGGGTTAGGGTTCGGGGAGGGTTAGGGTTAGGGTTCGGGTATGGGTTAGGGTTAGGGAAGGGTTCGGGTTCGGGTTAGGGTTAGGGTTCGGGTTAGGGTTTGAGTTAGGGTTAGGGTTAGGGTTAGGGTTCGGGTTAGGGTTTGAGTTAGGGCCAGGGTTCGGGTTAATTTTAGGGTTAGGGTTAGGGTTCTTGTAGGGTTAGGGTTAGGGTTAGGGTTAGGGTTAGGGGTTCGGGTTCGGGGTTCGGGTTCGGGTTAGGTTTTGGGTTCAAATTCGCGTCAGGTTTAGTGTTCTGGTTCGGGTCAGGTTTCGGTTAGCGTTCGGTTTCGGGTTAAGGTTAGGGTTAGGGTTATGGTTACGGTTCGGGTTAGGGTTAGGGTTAGGTTTAGGGTTAGGGTTTGGTTTAGGATTAGGTTTCAGGTAGGGTTAGCGTTAGGGTTCGGGTTCGGGTTAGGCTGAAGATTAGGGTTAGGGTTAGTGTTCGGGTTAGGGTTAGGTTTCGGGTTAGGGTTACTGTTAGGGTTAGGTTTCGGGTTGGGGTTATGGTTAGGGTTAGAGTTCGGGTTAGGGTGAGGGTTTGGGTTAGGGTTAGGGTTCGGGTTAGGGTGAGGGTTTGGGTTAGGGTTAGGGTTCACGTTATGGTTAGGGTTAGGGTTAGGTTTAGTGTTCGTGTTAGGGTTAGGGTTAGGGTTAGGTTTCGGGTTTCTGTTCATGTTAGGGTTAGGGTTAGGGTTAGGGTTTAGGTTAGGATTCGGGTGAGGGTTAGGGTTAGGGTTCGGGTTAGGTTTAGGGTTAGGGTTTGGTTTAGGGTTAGGGTTCGGGTAGGGTTAGGGTTAGGTTTAGGGTTTGGTTTAGGGTTAGGGTTCGGGTAGGGTTAGGTTTAGGGTTCGGCTTCAGGTTAGGGTTAGGTTTACGGTTAGGGTTTGTTTTAGGGTTAGGGTTCGGGTAGGGTTAGGGTTAGGGTTAGGGTTAGGGTTCAGGTCAGGTTTTGGGTTTGGGTTAGGGTCAGGGTCAGCGTCAGGGTTTAGGGTCTAGGGTCAGGGTCAGGTTCATGGTCAGGATCAGGGTTAGTGTTAGGGTCACGGTGAGGTTTTAGGGTTTAAGTTTAGGCTTAGGGATAGGGTTCGGTTTCGGGTTAGGGTTAGGGTTCGCGTTTGGGTTATGGTTCGGGTTCGGGTTCGTTTTCGGTTAGGGTTAGGGTTAGGGTTAGGGTTAGAATTGGTGTTCGTGTTAGGGTTCGGGTTAGGGTTAGGTTTAGGGTTAGGGTTAGGGGTTCGGGTTTGGGGTCAGGTTAGGGGTTCGCGTTCAGGTTCGGGTTCAAGTTCGCATCACGGTTAGTGTTCAGGTTCGGGTCAGGGTTCGGTTTAGGGTTAGGGTCAGGGTCAGGGTCAGGGTTTAGGGTTTTGGGTCAGGGTAAGGGTCAGGGTCAGGTTTAGGGTTAGGGTTAGGGTTATGGTTTGGGTTAGGGTTCGGGTTAGGGTTAGGGTTCGGGTTAGGGTTCGGTTTCGGGTTAAGGTTAGGGTTAGGGTTATGGTTAGGGTTAGTTTTCGTGTTAGGGTTAGGGTTAGGGTTAGGTTTCGGGTTCAGGTTCATGTTAAGGTTAGGGTTCGGGTTAGGGTTAGGGTTAGGTTTCGTGTTAGGGTTAGGATTAAGGTTAGGGTTCGGGTTAGGGCTAGGGTTCTGGTTAGGGTTATGGTTCGGTTTAGGGTTAGGGTTTGGGTTAGGGTTCTGTATCGAGTAGGGTTACGGTTAGGATTCGGGTTCAGGTTCGTGTTAGGCTGAGGGTTAGGGTTAGTGTTAGGTTTAGGGTTCGGGTTACGTTTCAGGTTCGGGTTCGAGTAAGGGTTAGGGTAAGGGTTAGGATTAGGAGAGGGTTAGGGTTAGGGTTACTGTTAGGGTTAGGTTTTGGGTTAGGGTTCGTGTTAGGGTACGGGTTAGGGTTAGGGTTCGGGTTAGGGTTAGGGTCAGGGTCAGTGTCAGGGTTAGGGTTAGGGTCAAGGTCAGTGTTTAGGGATTAGGGTTAGGGTGAGGGTACGGGTTAGGGTTAGGGTTACGGTTAGGGTTCGGGTTAGGGTTAGGGTTTGGGTTAGGGTTAGGGTTCGGGTAGGGTTAGGGTTAGGGTTCGGGTATGGGTTAGGGTTAGGGAAGGGTTCGGGTTTGGGTTAGGGTTAGGGTTCGGGTTAGGGTTTGAGTTAGGGTTAGGGTTAGGGTTCGGGTTAGGGTTTGAGTTAGGGCCAGGGTTCGGGTTAGTTTTAGGGTTAGGGTTAGGGTTCTTGTAGGGTTAGGATTAGAGTTAGGGTTATGGGTTCGGGTTCGGGGTTCGGGTTCGGGTTAGGTTTTGGGTTCAAATTCGCGTCAGGTTTAGTGTTCTGGTTCGGGTCAGGTTTCGGTTAGCGTTCGGTTTTGGGTTAAGGTTAGGGTTAGGGTTATGGTTATGGTTCGGGTTAGGGTTCGGGTTAGGGGTTCGGGTTTGGGTTCGTGTTAGGGATTTGGGTTCGGGTTAGGGTTAGGGTTCGGGTTCAGATTCATGTCAGGGTTAGGGTTCGGGTTCCGGTCAGGGTTCGGGTTAGGGTAGGGTCAGGGTCAGGGTCAGGGTTTAGGGTTTAGAGTCAGGGTCAGGGTCAGGGTTAGGTTTGGGGTCAGGGTCAGGTATTAGGGTTTAGGGTTAGGATTAGGGTCAGGGTCATGGTCAGGATCAGGGTCAGGGTCAGTGTCAGGGTTAGGGTTCGTGTTCGGTTGACAGTTCGCGTCGGGTTCCG
Organism: Ursus americanus; assembly: GCF_024610735.1. NCBI lineage: Eukaryota > Metazoa > Chordata > Mammalia > Carnivora > Ursidae > Ursus > Ursus americanus. The sequence continues at coordinate 140,204 of NW_028273669.1, forward strand.
GTTCGGGTTAGGGATGGGGTTAGGGTTAGTGTTCGGGTTAGGGTTCGGCTTAGGGTTAGGTTTCGGGTAAGGGTTCGGGTTCGGGTTCGGGTTACGGTACGGGTTATGGTTAGGGTTCGGGTTAGGGTTAGGGTTAGGGTCGGGTTAGTTTTAGGGTTAGGGTTAGGGTTAGGGTTACGGTTAGGGTTCGGGTTAGGGTTAGGTTTCAGCTTAGGGTTAGGGTTCTGGTTAGGGTTAGGGTTCGGGTTAGGGTTAGGATCAGGGTCAGGGTTTAGGGATTAGGGTCAGTGTCAGGGTCAGCGTTAGGTTTAGGGTGAGGGTCATGGTTAGGGTTAGGGTCAGGGTCAGGTTTTAGGGTTTGGGGTTAGGGTTAGGGTTAGGTTTCGGGTTCGGTTTAGGCTAGGGTTAGGGTTTGTGTTCGGGTTAGGGTTAGGTTTAGGGTTAGGGTTAGGCTGAGGTTTAGGGTTAGGGTTATGGTTAGGGTTAGGGTTCGGGTTAGGCTGAGGGTTAGTGTTAGGGTTAGGGTTTGGTTTAAGGTTAGGGTTCGGGTTCAAGTTCACGTCAGGGTTAGTGTTCGGGTTAGGGTTAGGGTAAGGGTTAAGTTAGGGTTAGAATTCGGATTCGGGTTAAGCTGAGGTTAGGGTTAGGTTTAGGGTCCTTTTAGGGTTCAGGTTAGGGTTAGCGTTCGGTTTAGGACTAGGGTTCGGGTTAGGGTTACGGTTCAGTTTAGGGTTAGGGTTCGGGTAAGGGTTCGGGTTCGGGTTAGGATACGGGTTAGGGTTAGGGTTAGGGTTAGGGTTCGGGTTCGGGTTAGGGTTAAGTTAGGTTTAGGGTTAGGGTTAGGGTTAGGGTTAGGGTTTGGGTTAGGGTCTGAGTTAGGGTTAGGGTTAGGGTTAGGGTTAGGGTTAGGGTTAGGTTTCGTGTTCGGGTTATGGTTAGGGTTAGGGTTAGGGTGACGGTTAGGGTTAGGGTTACGATTCGGTTTAGGATTAGCGTTCGGGTTAGGGTTACGGTTAGGGTTAGGGTTAGGGTTAGGGTTCGGGTTAGGGTTAGGGTTAGGTTAGGGTTAGGGTTAGGGTTAGGGTTAGAGTTCGGGTTAGGGTTCGGGTTAGGGTTAGGTTTTGGATTCGGGTTCGGGTTCACGTTAGGTTTAGGGTTAGGGTTCAGGTTAGGGTTAGTGTTCGGGTTCCGATTATGGTTAGGGTTAGGGTTAGGGTTAGGGTTAGGGTTACGGTTAGGGTTAGGGTTAGGGTTAGGGTTAGGGTTAGGGTTAGTGTTCGGGTTAGGGTTAGGGTTACGGTTAGGGTTTGGGTTAGGGTTAGGGTTCGGATAGGGTTAGGGTTAGGGTTAGGGTTAGGGTTAGGATTAGGGTTAGTGTTCGGGTTAGGGTTACGGTTAGGGTTTGGGTTAGGGTTAGGGTTCGGATAGGGTTAGGATTAGAGATAGGGCTCAGATTCGGGTTAGGGTTAAGTTTAATGTTAGTGTTAGAGTCAGGGTTAGGGTTAGCGTTCGTGTTAGGGTTCGGGTGAGGGTTAGGGTTAGGGTTAGGGTTAGGGTTCGGGTTAGGTTTCGGGTTGATGTTCGCGTCAGGGTTAGTGTTCAGGTTCGGGTCAGGGTTCGGGTTAGGGTGAGGGTCAGGGTCAGTGTCAGGGTTTAGGGTTTAGGGTCAGGGTCAGGGTCAGGTTTAAGGTTAGGTTCAGGGTCAGGTTTGAGGGTTTAGGGTGAGGGTTAGGGTCAGGGTCATGGTCAGGGTCAGGGTTAGGTTTCGTGATTAGGGTTCGGGTCAGGTTCGGGTTCGGTTTAGGGATAGGGTTCGGGTTAGGGTTCGGGTGAGGGTTCGCATTAGGGTTTGGGTTCATGTAAGGGTTCGGGTTAGGGTTAGGCTTAGGGTTAGGGGTTTGGTTTCGGGTTCAGGTTCGGGGTTTGGGTTCGGGTTCAGGTTCGCGTCAGGGTTAGGCTTCAGGTTCCGGTCAGGGTTCGGGTTAGGGTTAGGGTCAGGGTCAGTGTCAGGGTTAGGGTTAGGGTCAAGGTCAGTGTTTAGGGATTAGGGTTAGGGTGAGGGTACGGGTTAGGGTTAGGGTTACGGTTAGGGTTCGGGTTAGGGTTAGGGTTTGGGTTAGGGTTAGGGTTCGGGGAGGGTTAGGGTTAGGGTTCGGGTATGGGTTAGGGTTAGGGAAGGGTTCGGGTTCGGGTTAGGGTTAGGGTTCGGGTTAGGGTTTGAGTTAGGGTTAGGGTTAGGGTTAGGGTTTGGGTTAGGGTTTGAGTTAGGGCCAGGGTTCGGGTTAGTTTTAGGGTTAGGGTTAGGGTTTTGTAGGGTTAGGGTTAGGGTTAGGGTTAGGGGTTCGGGTTCGGGGTTCGGGTTCAGGTTAGGTTTTGGGTTCAAATTCGCGTCAGGTTTAGTGTTCTGGTTCGGGTCAGGTTTCGGTTAGCGTTCGGTTTCGGGTTAAGGTTAGGGTTAGGGTTATGGTTACGGTTCGGGTTAGGGTTAGGGTTAGGTTTAGGGTTAGGGTTTGGTTTAGGATTAGGGTTAGGGTTAGGGTTAGGGTTAGGGTTACTGTTAGGGTTAGGGTTAGGGTTAGGGTTAGGGTGAGGATTAGGGTTAGGGTTAGTGTTCGGGTTAGGGTTAGGTTTCGGGTTAGGGTTACTGTTAGGGTTAGGTTTCGGGTTGGGGTTATGTTTAGGGTTAGAGTTCGGGTTAGGGTGAGGGTTCGTGTTAGGCTTAGGGTTCGGGTTAGAGTTAGGGTTCACGTTATGGTTAGGGTTAGGGTTAGGATAGTGTTCGTGTTAGGATTAGGGTTAGGGTTAGGTTTCGGGTTTCTGTTCATGTTAGGGTTAGGGTTAGGGTTAGGGTTTGGGGTAGGATTCGGGTGAGGGTTAGGGTTAGGGTTCGGGTTAGGTTTAGGGTTAGGGTTTGGTTTAGGGTTAGGGTTTGGTTAGGGTTAGGGTTAGGTTTAGGGTTTGGTTTATGGTTAGGGTTCGGGTGGGTTAGGGTTAGGGTTCGGCTTCAGGTTAGGGTTAGGTTTACGGTTAGGGTTTGTTTTAGGTTTAGGGTTCGTGTAGGGTTAGGGTTAGGCTGAAGTTTAGGGTTAGGGTTATGGTTAGGGTTAGGGTTCGGGTTAGGCTGAGGGTTAGGGTTAGGGTTAGGGTTAGAATTGGTGTTCGATTAGGGTTCGGGTTAGGGTTAGGTTTAGGGTTAGGGTTTGGGTTAGGGTTCGAGTTTGGGGTCAGGTTAGGGGTTAGGTTTATGGTTAGGGTTAGGGTTCGGGTTAGGGTTCACGTTACGCTTAGGGTTAGGTTTAGGGTTAGGGTTAGTTTTGGTGGTATGGTTAGGGTTAGGGTTATGTTTCGGGTTAGGGTTAGGATTAGTGTTAGGGTTCGGGTTAGGGCTAGGGTTCTGGTTAGGGTTAGGGTTAGGGTTAGGGTCAGGGTAATGGTCAGGATCAGGCTAAGGGTCTGGGTCAGTGTATAGGGTTTGGGTTCCAGTTAGGGTACGGGTCAGGTTAGAGACCACAGTGCCCAGGCACCGTCTGAGCTCTTCCCTCATCCCGGCGGTTTTGCTAGCAGAAGTTCAACCCCAACGAACACAGCCCGGAGACCCCTGGGGCAAAAACGGCTTCCGACGAACAATATGCTCTTGCTGTGGAAAACCTATCCCAGTGGGGGTAGCCAGGTAAACAAAATGCCACACACCCAGGGGTAAGAAACAACATTGCCCAGGCAAGGTCTAAGCCCCTCACCTCGTCCCTGTGCTTTGGGGAGCTGGAGGAACACCTGAGGCCCACGGGCCTGAGACCTGTTTGGCCAATAGCCGGCTTTCCACGGAAACAGTTTTCCTGAGGTGCAGACCCTCTCCCAAGTAGTTGTGGCAAGGTAAAGCAAATGCCATCCACGTCTCTGGAAGAAACCACAGTGCCCATCCATGTTCTAAGCCCTCCCATCCTCACTGGGCTTCTGACAGCCGGAGTGAAAAGAGAGGAGCACAGCACTGGGACCCGTTTGACAAAAACCGGCTTCCCACGGGAAAGTCTTTCTCCACGTGCAGACATGCTCCCAAGTGCCTGTGGCAAGGTGAAGGAAATGCCATACACTTACCTGGAAGAGACCACAGGGCCCAGGCACAGTCTGAGCCCTTCCCTCATCCTGACGGTTTTGCTAGCAGGAGTTAACCCCAACGAACACAGCCCGGAGACCCCTGGGGCAAAAACGGCTTCCGATGAGCAGTATGCTCTTGCTGTGGAAAACCTATCCCAAATAGGGGTAGCCAGGTAAACAAAATGCAACACACCCAGGTGTAAGAAACAACATTGCCCAGGCATGTTCTAAGCACCTCACCTCGTCCCTGTGCTTTGGGGAGCCGGAGGGACACCCGAGGCCCACGGGCCTGAGACCCGTTTGGCCAAAAGCCGGCTTCCCACGGAAACAGTTTTCCTGAGGTGCAGACCCTCTCACAAGTGGTTGTGGCAAGGTAAAGCAAATGCCATCCACTTCTCTGGAAGAAACCACAGTGCTCAGCCATGTTCTAAGCCCTCCCCTCCTCCCTGGGCTTCTGGCAGCAGGAGTGAAAAGAGAGGAACACAGCCCTGGGACCCTTTGACAGAAACCGGCTTCCCACGAGGAAGTCCTTCACCACGTGCACACATGCTCCCCAGTGCCTGTGGCAAGGTGAAGGAAATGCCATACACTGACCTGGAAGAGGCCACAGGGCCCAGGCACAGTCTGAGCCTTTCCCTCATCCCGGCGGTTTTGCTAGCAGGAGTTCAACCCCAACGAAAACAGCCCGGAGACCCGCAGGGGCCCAAACGGCTTCCGACGAACAATATGCTCTTGCTGTGGAAAACCTATCCCAAGTGGGTGTAGCCAGGTCAACAAAATGCCACACACCAAGGTGGAAGAGACAACATGGCCCAAGCATTGTCTAAGCCCCTCACTTCGTCCCTGTGCTTTGGGGAGCCGGAGGGACACCCGAGGCCCACGGCCCTAAGACCCCTTTGCAAAAAGCCGGCTTCCCACGTTAACAGTTTTCCTGAGGTGCAGACCCTCTCACAAGTGGTTGTGGCAAGGTAAAGCAAATGCCGTCCACTTCTCTGGACGAAACCACAGTGCCCAGCCATGTTCTAAGCCCTCCCATCCTCCCTGGGCTTCTGGCAGCAGGAGCGAAAAGAGAGGAGCAGAACACTGGGACTCGTTTGACAGCAACCGGCTTCCCACGAGAACGTCCTACTCCACGTGCAGACATGCTCCCCAGTGCCTGTGGCAAGGTGAAAGAAATGCCATACACTGACCTGGAAGAGACCACAGGGCCCAGGCACAGTCTGAGCCCTTCCCTCATCCCGGCGGTTTTGCTGGCGGAAGATCAACCCCAACGAACACAGCCCGGAGACACTGAGGCAAAAACGGCTTCCGACGAAGAAGAGGTGCTTGCTGTGGAAAACCTATCCCAAGTGGGGGTAGCCAGGTCAACGAAATGCCACACACCCAGGTGTAAGAAACAACATTGCCCAGGCACGGTCTAAGCCCCTCACCTCGTCCCTGTGCTTTGGGGAGCCGGAGGGACACCCGAGGCGCACGGCCCTTAGACCCCTTTGCAAAAAGCCGGCTTCCGACAAAAAGAGTCTTCCTGAGGTACAGACCCTATCTCAACTGGTTGTGGCAAGGTAATGCAAATGCCCTCCACTTCTCTGGAAGAAACCCCAGTGCCCAGCCATGTTCTAAGCCCTCCCCTCCTCCCTGGGCTTCTGGCAACAGGAGAGAAATGAGAGGAGCACAGCCCTGGGACCCTTTGACAGAAACCGGCTTCCCACGAGGAAGTCCTTCTCCACGTGCAGACATGCTCCCCAGTGCCTGTGGCAAGGTGAAGGAAATGCCATACACTGACCTGAAAGAGACCACAGGGCCCAGGCACAGTCTGAGCCCTTGCCTCATCCCCGCGGTTTTGCTAGCAGGAGTTCCACCACAACGAACTCAGCCCGGAGACCCCCTGGGGCCCAAACGGCTTCCGACGAACAATATGGTCTTGCTGTGGAAAACCTATCCCAAGTGTGTGTAGCCATGTCAACAAAATGCCACACACCAAGGTGGAAGAGACAACATGGCCCAGGCATGGTCTAAGCCCCTCACCTCGTCTCTGTGCTTTGGGGAGCCGGAGGGACCCCCGAGGCCCACGGCCCTGAGGCCCGTTGGGCAGAAAGCCGGCCTACCACGGAAAAGCTTTCCTGAGGTACAGACCCTGTCCCAAGGGGTGGTGGCAAGGGAAAGCAAATGCCATCCCCTTCTCTTGAAGAAACCCCAGTGCCCAGCCATGTTCTAAGCCCTCCCCTCCTCCCTGGGCTTCTGGCAGCAAGAGAGAAAAGAGAGGAGCACAGCACTGGGACCCTTTGACAGAAACCGGCTTCCCACGAGGAAGTCCTTCTCCACGTGCAGACATGCTTCCCAGTGCCTGTGGCAAGGTGAAGGAAATGCCATGCACTGAAATGGAAGAGACCACAGGGCCCAGGCACAGTCTGAGCCCTTCCCTCATCCCAGCGGTTTTGCTAGCAGGAGTTCAACCCCAAGGAACACAGCCCGGAGACCCCCTGGGGCCCAAACGGCTTCCGACAAACAATATGCTCTTGCTGTGGAAAACCTATCCCAAGTGGGGGTAGCCAGGTCAACAAAATGCCACACAACCAGGTGGAAGAAACAACATGGCCCAGGCATGGTCTAAGCCCCTCACCTCGTCCCTGTGCTTTGGGGAGCCGGAGGGACAGCCGAGGCCCACGGCCCTGAGACCCCTTTGCAAAAAGCCGGCTTCCCACGGAAACAGTTTTCCTGAGGTGCAGACCCTCTCACAAGTGGTTGTGGCAAGGTAAAGCAAATGCCCTCCACTTCTCTGGAAGAAACGACAGTGCCCAGCCATGTTCTAAGCCCTCCCATCCTCCCTGGGCTTCTGGCAGCAGGAGTGAAAAGAGAGGAGCAGAGCACTGGGACCCGTTTGACAAAAACCGGCTTCCCACGGGAAAGTCTTTCTCCACGTGCAGACATGCTCCCAGGTGCCTGTGGCAAGGGGAAGGAAATGCCATACACTGACCTGGAAGAGACCACAGGGCCCAGGCACAGTCTGAACCCTTCCCTCATCCCGGCAGTTTTGCTAGCAGGAGTTCAACCCCAAGGAACACAGCCCGGAGACCCCTGAGGCAAAAACGGCTTCCGACGAACGAAGGCGCTTGCTGTTGAAAACCTATCCCAAGTGGGGGTAGCCAGGTCAATAAAATGCCACACACCCAGGTGTAAGAAACAACATTGCCCAGGCATGGTCTAAGCCCCTCACCTCGTCCCTGTGCTTTGGGGAGCCGGAGGGACAGCCGAGGCCCACGGCCCTGAGAACCCTTTGCAAAAAGCCGGCTTCCCACGGAAACAGCTTTCCTGAGGTGCAGACCCTATCCAAAGGGGTGGTGGCAAGGGAAAAAAATGCCATCTCCTTCTCTGGAAGAAACCCCAGTGCCCAGCCATGTTCTAAGCCCTCCCCTCCTCCCTGGGCTTCTGGCAGCAGGAGTGAAAAGAGAGGAGCACAGTACTGGGATCCGTTTGACAGAAACCGGCTTCCCAGGGGGAAGTCCTTCCCCACGTGCAGACATGCTCCCAGGTGCCTGTGGCAAGGGGAAGGAAATGCCATACACTGACCTGGAAGAGACCACAGGGCCCAGGCACAGTCTGAGCCCTTCCCTCATCCCGGCGGTTTAGCTAGCAGGAGTTCAACCCCAACGAACACAGCCCAGAGACCCCATGGGGCCCAAACGGCTTCCGACAAACAATATGCTCTTGCTGTGGAAAACCTATCCCAAGTGGGGGTAGCCAGGTCAACAAAATGCCACACAACCAGGTGGAAGAAACAACATTGCCCAGGCATGGTCTAAGCACCTCACCTCGTCTCTGTGCTTTGGAGAGCCGGAGGGACACCCGAGGCCCATGGCCCTGAGGCCCGTTGGGCAGAAAGCCGGCTTCCCACGGAAAAAGCTTTCCTGAGGTGCAGACCCTATTCCAAGGGGTGGTGGCAAGGGAAAGCAAATGCCATCCCCTTCTCTGGAAGAAACCCCAGTGCCCAGCCATGTTCTAAGCCCTCCCATCCTCACTGGGCTTCTGGCAGCAGGAGTGAAAAGAGAGGAGCACAGCACTGGGACCCGTTTGACAAAAGCCGGCTTCCCACGAAAAAGTCTTTCTCCACGTGCAGACATCCTCCCAAGTGCTGAGGACATAGTACTGAGACATATTTGGCAGAAACGGGTTCAAATGAAAAATATTTCTTGATGTGCAAACTCTATCTTAATTTGTTGTGGCAAGCTAAAGGATGTGCCATATGCTTATTTGTAAGAAATAACTGGTCCCATGGACGGTCTGAGCCCTAAGATCATCACTGTTCTTTTGGTATCATGAGTTAAAACCGAGGCAAACAGCTGAGAAAATTTGGCAAAAACCGCCTTTCAATGAAATAAATTTTCTCTTTTGCAAACTCTATCATAATTGTTTGTGCCAATGTAAAGAAAATGCCATACGCTTATCTGTAAGAAACAAGTTTCCAGGATCGGTCTGAGCCCTCACATCATCATAGTGATTTCGGTAGCATTAGTTAATCCCAAACAACACGGTATTGAGACACATTTGACAAAAAACCGCTTCCAACGAAAAATATTTTGTTCATGTTGAAACCCTATCATATGTGGTCGTGGCAATGTAAAGAAAATGCCACACCCTTATGTGTAAGAAACAACATTACCCAGGAACAGTCTAAGCCCTAACATCATCACTGTGCTTTTGGTAGCATGAGTGAAACCCGAGGAATACAGCACTTAGACACATTTGGGAAAAACCGGCTTCCAATGAAAACTATTTTCTTAACGTGGAAACCCTATCACAAGGGGTTGTGGAAGGTAAAGTAAAAAAGCGGAGTTCCAACGAGAAATATTTTCTTCACGTAGAAACCCGTTCCTGGGCACTGTTGTTTCTTACACATAAGGGTGTGGCATTTATTTATCTGGCCACAACCACTTACGTTTGGGTTTGAAAGGGAAGAAAATATTATTCATTGGAACGCGATTTTTGCCAAATGTGTCTTAGTGCTGTTTGCCTCCGCTTTAACTCCCGCTCCCAAAAGCACAGTGCTGATATTAAGGCTCAGACTGTTCCAGGGCACTGTTGTTTCTTACAGATAAGCGTATGGCATTTTCTTTACATTGGCACAAACAATTATGGGTTTCGGGTTCGGGTTCGGGTTAGGGGTTTGGGTTCTGGTTCTGGTTCTGGTTCGGGTAGGTTTCAGGTTCGGGTTCGGGTAGGGTTCGGGTTCGGGTAGGGTTCGGTTTCAGTTACGGTTCGGGTTCGGTATCGGTTTCGCTTTCAGTTATGGATTCGGGTTCGGGTTCGGGTTAGGGGTTAGGGTTCGGGTTCGGGTTCTGGTTCGGTATTGGTTTCGCTTTCGAGTATGGATTCGGGTTCGGGTTCGGGTTAGGATTAGGGTTCGGGTTCGGGTTAGGATTAGGGTTCGGGTTCGGGTTCAGGCTCGGGTTAGGGTTCGGGTTAGGGTTAGGGTAAGGGATCGGGTTAGGGTTCGGGTTCGGGTTAGGGTTCGGTTTAGGGTTAGGGTTCGGGTTACGGTTAGGGTTAGGGTTCGGTTTAGGGTTAGGGTTAGGTTTAGGGTTAGGGTTAGGGATAGGGTTAGGGTTCGGGTTAGGGTTCGGGTTCGGGTTAGGTTTCGGGTTAGGGTTAGGGTTAGGGTTCGGGTTCGGTTTCGGGTTAGGGGTCGGGTTAGGGTTAGGGTTCGGGTTCGGGTTAGGGTTAGGGTTAGGGTTAGGTTTAGTGTTCGTGTTAGGGTTAGGGTTAAGGTTAGGTTTCGGGTTTCTTTTCATGTTAGGGTTAGGGTTAGGGTTAGGGTTTAGGTTAGTATTCGGGTGAGGGTTAGGGTTAGGGTTCGGGTTAGGTTTAGGTTTAGGGTTTGGTTTAGGGTTAGGGTTCGGGTAGGGTTATGGTTAGGTTTAGGGTTTGGTTTAGGGTTAGGGTTCGGGTAGGGTTAGGGTTAGGGTTCGGCTTCAGGTTAGGGTTAGGTTTACGGATAGGGTTTGTTTTAGGGTTAGGGTTCGGGTAGGGTTAGGGTTAGGGTTAGGGTTCAGGTCAGGTTTTGGGTTTGGGTTAGGTCAGGGTCAGCGTCAGGGTTTAGGGTCTAGGGTCAGGGTCAGGTTCATGGTCAGGATCAGGGTTAGTGTTAGGGTCACGGTGAGGTTTTAGGGTTTAAGTTTAGGGTTAGGGATAGGGTTCGGGTTCGGGTTAGGGTTAGGGTTCGCGTTTGGGTTATGGTTCGGGTTCGGGTTCGTTTTCGGTTAGGGTTAGGGTTAGGGTTAGGGTTAGAATTGGTGTTCGGGTTAGGGTTCGGGTTAGGGTTAGGTTTAGGGTTAGGGTTAGGGTTAGGGGTTCGGGTTTGGGGTCAGGTTAGGGGTTCGCGTTCAGGTTCGGGTTCAAGTTCGCATCACGGTCAGTGTTCAGGTTCGGGTCAGGGTTCGGTTTAGGGTTAGGGTCAGGGTCAGGGTCAGGGTTTAGGGTTTAGGGTCAGGGTAAGGGTCAGGGTCAGGTTTAGGGTTAGGGTTAGGGTTATGGTTTGGGTTAGGGTTCGGGTTAGGGTTAGGGTTCGGGTTAGGGTTCGGTTTCGGGTTAAGGTTAGGGTTAGGGTTATGGTTAGGGTTCGCGTTAGCGTTAGGGTTAGGGTTAGGGTTAGGGTTTGGTTTAGGGTTAGGGTTAGGGTTAGGGTTCACGTTAGGGTTAGGTTTAGGGTTAGGGTTAGTTTTCGTGTTAGGGTTAGGGTTAGGGTTAGGTTTCGGGTTCAGGTTCATGTTAAGGTTAGGGTTCGGGTTAGGGTTAGGGTTAGGTTTCGTGTTAGGGTTAGGATTAAGGTTAGGTTTCGGGTTAGGGCTAGGGTTCTGGTTAGGGTTATGGTTCGGTTTAGGGTTAGGGTTTGGGTTAGGGTTCTGTTTCGAGTAGGGTTACGGTTAGGATTCGGGTTCAGGTTCGTGTTAGGCTGAGGGTTAGGGTTAGTGTTAGGTTTAGGTTCGGGTTACGTTTCAGGTTCGGGTTCGAGTAAGGGTTAGGGTAAGGGTTAGGATTAGGAGAGGGTTAGGGTTAGGGTTACTGTTAGGGTTAGGTTTTGGGTTAGGGTTCGTGTTAGGGTACGGGTTAGGGTTAGGGTTCGGGTTAGGGTAAGGTTTAGGGTTATATTTCGGGTATGGTTAGGGTTAGGGTTAGAGTTCTGGTTAGGATTCGGGTTCGGGTTAGGGTTCGGGTTAGGGATAGGGTTCGGGTTCGGGTTAGGGTTCGGGTTAGGGTTTCGGGTTTGGGTTCGTGTTAGGGATTCGGGTTCGGGTTAGGGTTAGGGTTCGGGTTCAGATTCATGTCAGGGTTAGGGTTCGGGTTCCGGTCAGGGTTCGGGTTAGGGTAGGGTCAGGGTCAGGGTCAGGGTTTAGGGTTTAGAGTCAGGGTCAGGGTCAGGGTTAGGTTTGGGGTCAGGGTCAGGTATTAGGGTTTAGGGTTAGGATTAGGGTCAGGGTCATGGTCAGGATCAGGGTCAGGGTCAGTGTCAGGGTTAGGGTTTGTGTTCGGTTGACAGTTCGCGTCGGGTTCCGGTTCGGGTTAGGGATGGGGTTAGGGTTAGTGTTCGGGTTAGGGTTCGGCTTAGGGTTAGGTTTTGGGTAAGGGTTCGGGTTCGGGTTCGGGTTACGGTACGGGTTATGGTTAGGGTTCGGGTTAGGGTTAGGGTTAGGGTCGGGTTAGTTTTAGGGTTAGGGTTAGGGTTAGGGTTACGGTTAGGGTTCGGGTTAGGGTTAGGTTTCAGCTTAGGGTTAGGGTTCTGGTTAGGGTTAGGGTTCGGGTTAGGGTTAGGATCAGGGTCAGGGTTTAGGGATTAGGGTCAGTGTCAGGGTCAGCGTTAGGTTTAGGGTGAGGGTCATGGTTAGGGTTAGGGTCAGGGTCAGGTTTCAGGGTTTGGGGTTAGGGTTAGGTTCAGGGTTAGGATTAGGGTTAGGGTTAGGGTTCGGGTTCGGTTTAGGCTTAGGGTTAGGGTTTGTGTTCGGGTTAGGGGTAGGTTTAGGGTTAGGGTTAGGCTGAGGTTTAGGGTTAGGGTTATGGTTAGGGTTAGGGTTCGGGTTAGGCTGAGGGTTAGTGTTAGGGTTAGGGTTTGGTTTAAGGTTAGGGTTCGGGTTCAAGTTCACGTCAGGGTTAGTGTTCGGGTTAGGGTTAGGGTAAGGGTTAAGTTAGGGTTAGAATTCGGATTCGGGTTAGGCTGAGGGTTAGGGTTAGGTTTAGGGTCCTTTTAGGGTTCAGGTTAGGGTTAGCGTTCGGTTTAGGACTAGGGTTCGGGTTAGGGTTACGGTTCAGTTTAGGGTTAGGGTTCGGGTAAGGGTTCGGGTTCGGGTTAGGGTACGGGTTAGGGTTAGGGTTAGGGTTAGGGTTCGGGTTCGGGTTAGGGTTAAGTTAGGGTTAGGGTTAGGGTTAGGGTTAGGGTTAGGGTTTGGGTTAGGGTTTGAGTTAGGGTTAGGGTTAGGGTTAGGGTTAGGGTTAGGGTTAGGGTTAGGTTTCGTGTTCGGGTTATGGTTAGGGTTAGGGTTAGGGTGACGGTTAGGGTTAGGGTTACGATTCGGTTTAGGATTAGCGTTCGGGTTAGGGTTACGGTTAGGGTTAGGGTTAGGGTTCGGGTTAGGGTTAGGGTTAGGTTAGGGTTAGGGTTAGGGTTAGGGTTAGAGTTCAGGTTAGGGTTCGGGTTAGGGTTAGGTTTTGGATTCGGGTTCGGGTTCACGTTAGGGTTAGGGTTAGGGTTCAGGTTAGGGTTAGTGTTCGGGTTCCGATTATGGTTAGGGTTAGGGTTAGGGTTAGGGTTAGGGTTAGGGTTACGGTTAGGGTTAGGGTTAGGGTTAGGGTTAGGGTTAGGGTTAGGGTTAGGTTTACGGTTAGGGTTTGGGTTAGGGTTAGGGTTCGGATATGGTTAGGGTTAGGGTTAGGGTTAGGGTTAGGATTAGGGTTAGTGTTCGGGTTAGGGTTAGGGTTAGGGTTAGGGTTCGGGTTAGGGTTCGGGTTCGGGTTAGGTTTCAGTTTAGGGTTAGGGTTCGGGTTCGGTTTCGGGGTAGGGGTCGGGTTAGGGTTAGGGTTCGGGTTCGGGTTCGGGTTCGGGTTCGGGTTAGGTTTCGAGTTAGGTTTAGGGTTCGGGTTAGGGTTAGGGTTAGGGTTCGGGTTCGGTTTCGGGTTAGGGGTCGGGTTCGGGTTCGGGTTAGGGTTAGTGTAAGGGTTAGGGTTAGGGTTAGGGTTCGGGATCGGGTTAGGGTTAGGGTTAGGGTTTGGGTTCGGTTTCAGGTTAGGGTTCGGGTTCGGGTTAGGGTTAGGGTTCGTGTTAGGGTTCGGGTTAGGGTTAGGGTTCGGGTTCGGGTTAGGGTTAGGGTTCGGGTTCGGTTTCGGGTTAGGGTTCGGGTTAGGTTTCAGGTTAGGGATAGGGTTAGGGTTTGGGTCAGGTTAGGGTTAGTGTTCGGTTTAGGGTTAGGGTTATGGTTCGGGTTAGGTTTCGTTTTCGGGTTAGGGTTCGGGTTAGGGTTCGGGTTCGGGTTCGGGTTAGGGTTAGGGTTCGTGTTAGGGTTCGGGTTAGGGGTCGGGTTCGGGTTCGGGTTAGGGTTAGGGTTCGGGTTCAGTTTCGGGTTAGGGTTCGGGTTAGGTTTCAGGTTAGGGATAGGGTTAGGGTTTGGGTCAGGTTAGGGTTAGTGTTCGGTTTAGGGTTAGGGTTATGGTTCGGGTTAGGGTTCGTTTTCGGGTTAGGGTTCGGGTTAGGGTTAGGGTTCGGGTTCGGGTTCGGGTTCGGGTTAGGTTTCGGTTTAGGTTTAGGGTTCGGGTTAGGGTTAGGGTTAGGGTTCGGTTTCGGGTTAGGGGTCGGGTTCGGGTTCGGGTTAGGGTTAGGGTAAGGGTTAGGGTTAGGGTTAGGGTTCTGGTTAGGGTTAGGGTTAGGGTTAGGGTTCACGTTATGGTTAGGGTTAGGGTTAGGTTTAGTGTTCGTGTTAGGGTTAGGGTTATGGTTAGGTTTCGGGTTTCTGTTCATGTTAGGGTTAGGGTTAGGGTTAGGGTTAGGGTTAGGGTTCGTGTTAGGGTTAGGGTTAGGGTTAGGGTTAGGTATCAGGTTAGGGATAGGGTTAGGGTTAGGGTCAGGTTAGGTTTAGTGTTCGGGTTAGGGTTACGGGTAGGGTTAGGGTTCGGGTTCGGGTTAGGCTTAGGGTAAGAGTTAGGGTTAGGGTTAGGGTTAGGGTTCAGGTTAGGTTTAGGGTTAGGGTTAGGGTTACGGTTCGGGTTTGAGTCGGGTTAGGGTTCAGGTTAGGGTTAGGGTTAGGGTTCGGGTTAGGGTTTGGGTTAGGGTTAGGGTTTGGATTCAGGTTCGGGTTCTCATTAGGGTTAGGGTTAGGGTTAGGGTTCGGGTTAGGGTTAGGGTTCGGGTTATGTTTTAGGGTTAGGGTTAGTGTTCGGGTTCGGGTTAGGGTTAGGGTTAGGTTTCAGGTTAGGCATAGGGTTAGGGTTAGGGTCGGGTTAGGTTTAGTGTTCGGCTTAGGGTTACGGTTAGGGTTAGGGTTCGGGTTCGGTTTTGGGTTAGGTTTAGGGTTAGGGTTAGGGTTCGGGTTAGGGTTAGGGTTCGGGTTCCGATTATGGTTAGGGTTAGGGTTAGAGTTACGGTTAGGGTTAGGGTTACGATTTGGGTTAGGGTTTGGGTTAGGGTTAGGGTTAGGGTTAGGGTTAGGGTTAGGGTTAGTTTTCGGGTTAGGGTTACGGTTAGGGTTTGGGTTAGGGTTAGGGTTAGGGTTAGGGTTAGGGTTAGGGTTAGGGTTCGGGTTAGGATTCGGGTTAGGTTTCGGGTTAGGGTTAGGGTTAGGGTTAGGGTTAGGGTTAGGGTTTAGGTTAGGATTCGGGTGAGGGTTAGGGTTAGGGTTCGGGTTAGTTAGGGTTAGGGTTAGGGTTAGGGTTCGGGTTAGGGTTAGGGTTAGGGTCGGGTTAGTTTTAGGGTTAGGGTTAGGGTTAGGGTTACGGTTAGGGTTCGGGTTAGGGTTAGGGTTCTGGTTGGGGTTAGGGTTCGGGTTAGGGTTAGGATCAGGGTCAGGGTTTAGGGATTAGGGTCAGTGTCAGGGTCAGCGTTAGGTTTAGGGTGAGGGTCAAGGTTAGGGTTAGGGTCAGGGTCAGGTTTTAGGGTTTGGGGTTAGGGTTAGGTTCAGGGTTAGGATTAGGGTTAGGGTTAGGGTTAGGGTTCGGGTTCAGATTCATGTCAGGGTTAGGGTTCGGGTTCCGGTCAGGGTTCGGGTTAGGGTCGGGTCAGGGTCAGGGTCAGGGTTTAGGGTTTAGAGTCAGGGTCAGGGTCAGGGTTAGGTTTGGGGTCAGGGTCAGGTATTAGGGTTTAGGGTTAGGATTAGGGTCAGGGTCATGGTCAGGATCAGGGTCAGGGTCAGTGTCAGGGTTAGGGTTCGTGTTCGGTTGACAGTTCGCGTAGGGTTCCGGTTCGGGTTAGGGATGGGGTTAGGGTTAGTGTTCGGGTTAGGGTTCGGCTTAGGGTTAGGTTTCGGGTAAGGGTTCGGGTTCGGGTTCGGGTTACGGTACGGGTTATGGTTAGGGTTCGGGTTAGGGTTAGGGTTAGGGTCGGGTTAGTTTTAGGGTTAGGGTTAGGGTTACGGTTAGGGTTCGGGTTAGGGTTAGGTTTCAGCTTAGGGTTAGGGTTCTGGTTAGGGTTAGGGTTCGGGTTAGGGTTAGGATCAGGGTCAGGGTTTAGGGATTAGGGTCAGTGTCAGGGTCAGCGTTAGGTTTAGGGTGAGGGTCATGGTTAGGGTTAGGGTCAGGGTCAGGTTTTAGGGTTTGGGGTTAGGGTTAGGTTCAGGGTTAGGATTAGGGTTAGGGTTAGGGTTAGGGTTCGGGTTCGGTTTAGGCTTAGGGTTAGGGTTTGTGTTCGGGTTAGGGGTAGGTTTAGGGTTAGGGTTAGGCTGAGGTTTAGGGTTAGGGTTATGGTTAGGGTTAGGGTTCGGGTTAGGCTGAGGGTTAGTGTTAGGGTTAGGGTTTGGTTTAAGGTTAGGGTTCGGGTTCAAGTTCACGTCAGGGTTAGTGTTCGGGTTAGGGTTAGGGTAAGGGTTAAGTTAGGGTTAGAATTCGGATTCGGGTTAGGCTGAGGGTTAGGGTTAGGTTTAGGGTCCTTTTAGGGTTCAGGTTAGGGTTAGCGTTCGGTTTAGGACTAGGGTTCGGGTTAGGGTTACGGTTCAGTTTAGGGTTAGGGTTCGGGTAAGGGTTCGGGTTCGGGTTAGGGTACGGGTTAGGGTTAGGGTTACCGTTCGGGTTCGGGTTAGGGTTAAGTTAGGGTTAGGGTTAGGGTTAGGGTTCGGGTTAGGGTTCGGGTTAGGGTTTGAGTTAGGGTTAGGGTTAGGGTTAGGCTTAGGCTTAGGGTTAGGGTTTGGTTTAGGGTTAGGGTTCGGGTAGCGTTAGGGTTAGGGTTAGGGTTAGGGTTAGGTTTCGGGTTCGGGTTATGGTTAGGGTTAGGGTTACGGTTAGGGTTAGGGTTCGGGTTCGGTTTTGGGTTAGGTTAGGGTTATGGTTCGGGTTAGGGTTAGGGTTAGGTTTCCGGTTAGGGATAGGGTTAGGGTTAGGGTTAGGGTTAAGTTTCGGGTTAGGGTTAGGTTGCGGGATCGGTTTTGGTTTAGGGTTCGGGTTCGGGTATCGTTTGGGTTATGGTTAGTGTTTGGCTTCGGGTTCGGGTTAGGATTAGAGTTAGGGTTAGGGTTAGGTTTAGGGTTAGTGTTCGGATTAGGGTTAGGGTTAGGGTTAGGGTTAGGGTTCGGGTTAGGGTTAGGGTTAGGTTTCCGGTTAGGGATAGGGTTAGGGTTAGGGTTGGCTTAGGGTTAGGGTTCGGGTTAGGGTTAGCATTCGGGTTAGGGGTACGGTTAGGGTTAGGGTTAGGGTTCGGGTTAGGGTTACGATTAGGTTTCAGGTTAGGGATAGGGTTAGCGTTAGGGTTCGAGTCAGGGTTAGGGTTCCAGTTATGGTTAGGGTTAGGGTTAGGTTTCGGGTTAGGGTTAGGGTGCGGGATCGGTTTTGGTTTAGGGTTCGGGTTCGGGTATCGTTTGGGTTATGCTTAGTGTTTGGCTTCGGGTTCGGGTTAGGTTTAGAGTTAGGGTTCATGTTAGGTTTAGGGTTAGGGTTCGGATCAGGGTTAGGGTTAGGGTTAGGGTTAGGTTTCGGGTTCGGTTTAGGGTTAGGGTTAGGGTTAGGGTTAGGGTTAGGGTTAGGGTTCGGTTTCGGGTTCGGGTTAGGGTTAGGGTTAGGTTTCCGGTTAGGGATAGGGTTATGGTTAGGGTCGGGTTAGGGTTAGGGTTCGGGTTAGGGTTAGGGTTAGTGTTAGGGTTAGGGTTAGGGTTAGGGTTACGGTTAGGGTTAGGGTTACGATTCGGGTTAGGGTTAGCGTTTGGGTTAGGGTTACGGTTAGGGTTTGGGTTAGGGTTAGGGTTCGGATAGGGTTAGGGTTAGAGTTAGGGCTCAGATTCGGGTTAGGGTTAAGTTTAATGTTATTGTTAGAGTCAGGGTTAGGGTTAGCGTTCGTGTTAGGGTTCGGGTGAGGGTTAGGGTTAGGGTTAGGGTTAGGGTTCGGGTTAGGATTCGGGATAGGTTTCGGGTTGATGTTCGCATCAGGGTTAGTGTTCAGGTTCGGGTCAGGGTTCGGGTTAGGGTGAGGGTCAGGGTCAGTGTCAGGGTTTAGGGTTTAGGGTCAGGGTCAGGGTCAGGGTTAGGGTTAGGGTTAGGGTTCGGGTTAGGGTTAGGGTTTGGGTTAGGTTTAGGGTTCGGGGAGGGTTAGGGTTAGGGTTCGGGTATGGGTTAGGGTTAGGGAAGGGTTCGGGTTCGGGTTAGGGTTAGGGTTCGGGTTAGGGTTTGAGTTAGGGTTAGGGTTAGGGTTAGGGTTCGGGTTAGGGTTTGAGTTAGGGCCAGGGTTCGGGTTAGTTTTAGGGTTAGGGTTAGGGTTCTTGTAGGGTTAGGGTTAGGGTTAGGGTTAGGGGTTCGGGTTCGGGGTTCGGGTTCAGGTTAGGTTTTGGTTTCAAATTCGCGTCAGGTTTAGTGTTCTGGTTCGGGTCAGGTTTCGGTTAGCGTTCGGTTCGGGTTAAGGTTAGGGTTAGGGTTATGGTTACGGTTCGGGTTAGGGTTAGGGTTAGGGTTAGGGTTAGGGTGAGGATTAGGGTTAGGGTGATTGTTCGGGTTAGGGTTAGGTTTCGGGTTAGGGTTACTGTTAGGGTTAGGTTTCGGGTTGGGGTTATGGTTAGGGTTAGAGTTCGGGTTAGGGTGAGGGTTCGGGTTAGGGTTAGGGTTCGGGTTAGGGTTCGGGTTAGGGTTAGGGTTCACGTTATGGTTAGGGTTAGGGTTAGCTTTAGTGTTCGTGTTAGGGTTAGGGTTAGGGTTAGGTTTCGGGTTTCTGTTCATGTTAGGGTTAGGGTTAGGGTTAGGGTTCGGGTTAGGTTTAGGTTTAGGGTTTGGTTTAGGGTTAGGGTTCGGGTAGGGTTAGGGTTAGGTTTAGGGTTTGGTTTATGGTTAGGGTTCGGGTAGGGTTAGGGTTAGGGTTCGGCTTCAGGTTACGGTTAGGTTTACGGTTAGGGTTTTTTTTAGGTTTATGGTTCGGGTAGGGTTAGGGTTAGGCTGAGGTTTAGGGTTAGGGTTAGGGTTCGGGTTAGGCTGAGGGTTAGGGTTAGGGTTAGGGTTATGGTTAGAATTGGTGTTCGGGGTAGGGTTCGGGTTAGGGTTAGGTTTAGGGTTAGGGTTAGGGTTCGAGTTTGGGGTCAGGTTAGGGGTTAGGGTTAGGGTTAGGGTTAGGGTTAGGGTTCGGGTTAGGATTCGGTATAGGGTTAGGGTTCGGGTTAGGGTTCACATTACGCTTAGGGTTAGGTTTAGGGTTAGGGTTAGTTTTCGTGGTAGGGTTAGGGTTAGGGTTATGTTTCGGGTTAGGGTTAGGATTAGTGTTAGGGTTCGGGTTACGGCTAGGGTTCTGGTTAGGATTAGGGTTAGGGTTAGGGTAAGGGTAATGGTCAGGATCAGGCTAAGGGTCTGGGTCAGGGTATAGGGTTTGGGTTCCAGTTAGGGTACGGGTCAGGTAAGAGACCACAGTGCCCAGGCACCGTCTGAGCTCTTCCCTCATCCCGGCGGGTTTGCTAGCAGGAGTTCAACCCCAACGAACACAGCCCGGAGACCCGCTGGGGCCCAAACAGCTTCCGACGAACAATGTGCTCTTGCTGTGGAAAACCTATCCCAAGTGGGTGTAGCCAGGTCAACAAAATGCCACACACCAAGGTGGAAGAGACAAGATGGCCCAAGCATGGTCTAAGCCCCTACCTCGTCTCTGTGCTTTGGGAAGCCGGAGGGACCCCCGAGGCACACGGCCCTGAGGCCCGTTGGGCAGAAAGCCGGCCTACCATGGAAAATCTTTCCTGAGGTGCAGACCCTATCCCAAGGGGTGGTGGCAAGGGGAAAAAATGCCATCTCCTTCTCTGGAAGAAACCCCAGTGCCCAGCCATGTTCTAAGCCCTCCCATTCTCCCTGGGCTTCTGGCAGCAGGAGTGAAAAGAGAGGAGCACAGCACTGGGACCCGTTTGACAGAAACCGTCTTCCCACGAGGAAGTCCTTCACCACGGGCAGACATGCTCCCCAGTGCCTGTGGCAAGGTGAAGGAAAAGCCATACACTGACCTGGAAGAGACCACAGGGCCCAGGCACAGTCTGAGCCCTTCCCTCATCCCGGCGGTTTTGCTAGCAGGAGTTCAACCCCAATGAACACAGCCCGGACACCCGCTGGAGCCCAAACGGCTTCCGAGGAACAATAGGCGCTTGCTGTCGAAAACCTATCCCAAGTGGGGGTAGCCAGGTCAACAAAATGCCACACACCCAGGTGTAAGGAACAACATTGCTCAGGCATGGTCTTAGCCCGTCACCTCGTCCCTGTGCTTTGGGGAGCCGGAGGGACCCCCGAGGCCCACGGCCCTGAGGCCCGTTGGGCAGAAAACCGGCTTCCCACGGAAACAGCTTTCCTGAGGTGCAGACCCTATCCCAAGGGGTGGTGGCAAGGGAAAGCCAATGCCATCCCCTTCTCTGGAAGAAACCCCAGTGCCCAGCCATGTTCTAAGCCCTCCCATCCTCCCTGGGCATCTGGCAGCAGGAGTGAAAAGAGAGGAGCACAGCACTGGGACCCGTTTGACAGAAACCGGCTTCCCCGAGGAAGTCCTTCTCCACGTGCAGACATGCTCCCCAGTGCCTGTGGCAAGGGGAAGGAAATGCCATACACTGACCTGGAAGAGACCACATGGCCCAGGCACAGTCTGAGCCCTTCCCTCATCCCGGCGGTTTTGCTAGCAGGAGTTCAACCCCAAGGAACACAGCCCGGAGACCCCCTGGGGCCCAAACGGCTTCCGAGGAACAATATGCTCTTGCTGTGGAAAACCTATCCCAAGTGGGGGTAGCCAGGTCAACAAAATGCCACACACCCAGGTGGAAGAAACAACATGGCCCAGGCATGGTCTAAGCCCCTCACCTCGTCCCTGTGCTTTGGGGAGCCGGAGGGACAGCCGAGGCCCACGGCCCTGAGACCCCTTTGCAAAAAGCCGGCTTCCCACGGAAACAGTTTTCCTGAGGTGCAGACCCTCTCACAAGTGGTTGTGGCAAGGTAAAGCAAATGCCCTCCACTTCTCTGGAAGAAACGACAGTGCCCAGCCATGTTCTAAGCCCTCCCATCCTCCCTGGGCTTCTGGCAGCAGGAGTGAAAAGAGAGGAGCACAGCACTGGGACCCGTTTGACAGAAACCGGCTTCCCCGAGGAAGTCCTTCTCCACGTGCAGACATGCTCCCCAGTGCCTGTGGCAAGGGGAAGGAAATGCCATACACTGACCTGGAAGAGACCACATGGCCCAGGCACAGTCTGAGCCCTTCCCTCATCCCGGCGGTTTTGCTAGCAGGAGTTCAACCCCAAGGAACACAGCCCGGAGACCCCCTGGGGCCCAAATGGCTTCCGAGGAACAATATGCTCTTGCTGTGGAAAACCTATCCCAAGTGGGGGTAGCCAGGTCAACAAAATGCCACACACCCAGGTGGAAGAAACAACATGGCCCAGGCATGGTCTAAGCCCCTCACCTCGTCCCTGTGCTTTGGGGAGCCGGAGGGACAGCCGAGGCCCACGGCCCTGAGACCCCTTTGCAAAAAGCCGGCTTCCCACGGAAACAGTTTTCCTGAGGTGCAGACCCTCTCACAAGTGGTTGTGGCAAGGTAAAGCAAATGCCCTCCACTTCTCTGGAAGAAACGACAGTGCCCAGCCATGTTCTAAGCCCTCCCATCCTCCCTGGGCTTCTGGCAGCAGGAGTGAAAAGAGAGGAGCAGAGCACTGGGACCCGTTTGACAAAAACCGGCTTCCCACGGGAAAGTCTTTCTCCACGTGCAGACATGCTCCCAGGTGCCTGTGGCAAGGGGAAGGAAATGCCATACACTGACCTGGAAGAGACCACAGGGCCCAGGACCAGTCTGAACCCTTCCCTCATCCCGGCGGTTTTGCTAGCAGGAGTTCAACCCCAAGGAACACAGCCCGGAGACCCCTGAGGCAAAAACGGCTTCCGACGAACGAAGGCGCTTGCTGTTGAAAACCTATCCCAAGTGGGGGTAGCCAGGTCAATAAAATGCCACACAACCAGGTGAAAGAAACAACATTGCCCAGGCATGGTCTAAGCCCCTCACCTCGTCCCTGTGCTTTGGGGAGCCGGAGGGACAGCCGAGGCCCACGGCCCTGAGACCCCTTTGCAAAAAGCCGGCTTCCCACGGAAACAGCTTTCCTGAGGTGCAGACCCTATCCAAAGGGGTGGTGGCAAGGGAAAAAAATGCCATCTCCTTCTCTGGAAGAAACCCCAGTGCCCAGCCATGTTCTAAGCCCTCCCCTCCTCCCTGGGCTTTAGCACCAGGAGTGAAAAGAGAGAAGGACAGCACTGGGACCCTTTGACAGAAACCGGCTTCCCACGAGGAAGTCCTTCTCCACGTGCAGACATGCTCCCCAGTGCCTGTGGCAAGGGGAAGGAAATGCCATACACTGACCTGTAAGAGGCCACAGGGCCCTGGCACAGTCTGAGCCTTTCCCTCATCCCGGCGGTTTTGCTACCAGGAGTTCAACCCCAACGAACACAGCCCGGAGACCCGCTGGGGCCCAAACGGCTTCCGACGAACAATATGCTCTTGCTGTGGAAAACCTATCCCAAGTGGGGGTAGCCAGGTCAACAAAATGCCACACACCCAGGTGGAAGAAACAACATGGCCCAGGCATAGTCTAAGCCCCTCACCTCGTCCCTGTGCTTTGGGGAGCCGGAGGGACCCCCAAGGCCCACGGCCCTGAGGCCCGTTGGGCAGAAAGCCGGCTTCCCAAGGAAACAGCTTTCCTGAGGTGCAGACCCTATCCCAAGGGGTGGTGGCAAGGGAAAGCAAATGCCATCCCCTTCTCTGGGAGAAACGACAGTGCCCAGCCATGTTCTAAACCCTCCCCTCCTCCCTGGGCTTCTGGCAGCAGGAGAGAAAAGAGAGGAGCACAGCACTGGGACCCTTTGACAGAAACCGGTTTCCCACGAGGAAGTCCTTCTCCACTTGCAGACATGCTTCCCAGTGCCTGTGGCAAGGTGAAGGAAATGCCATACACTGACCTGGAAGAGACCACAGGGCCCAGGCACAGTCTGAGCCCTTCCCTCATCCCGGCGGTTTTGCTAGCAGGAGTTCAACCCCAAGGAACACAGCCCGGAGACCCCCTGGGGCCCAAACGGCTTCCGACGAACAATATGTTCTTGCTGTGGAAAACCTATCCCAAGTGGGGTTAGCCTGGTCAACAAAATGCCACACACCCAGGTGGAAGAAACAACATGGCCCAGGCATGGTCTAAGCCCCTCACCTCGTCCCTGTGCTGTGGGGAGCCGGAGGGACCCCCGAGGCCCACGGCCCTGAGGCCCGTTGGGCAGAAAGCCGGCTTCCCAAGGAAACAGCTTTCCTGAGGTGCAGACCCTATCCCAAGGGGTGGTGGCAAGGGAAAGCAAATGCCATCCCCTTCTCTGGAAGAAACCCCAGTGCCCAGCCATGTTCTAAGCCCTCCCATCCTCCCTTGCCTTCTGGCAGCAGGAGTGAAAAGAGAGGAGCACAGCACTGGGACCCTTTGAGAGAAACCGGCTTCCCACGAGGAAGTCCTTCTCCACGTGTAGACATGCTTCCCAGTGCCTGTGGCAAGGGGAAGGAAATGCCATACACTGACCTGGAAGAGACCACAGGGCCCAGGCACAGTCTTAGCCCTTCCCTCATCCCGGCAGTTTTGCTAGCAGGAGTTCAACCCCAAGGAACACAGCCCGGACACCCCCCGGGGCCCAAACGGCTTCCGACGAACAATATGCTCTTGCTGTGGAAAACCTAACCCAAGTGGGGGTAGCAAGGTCAACAAAATGCCACACACCCAGGTGGAAGAAACAACATGGCCCAGGCATGGTCTAAGCCCCTCACCTCGTCCCTGTGCTTTGGGGAGCCGGAGGGACCACCGAGGCCCACGGCCCTGAGGCCCGTTGGGCAGAAAGCCGGCTTCCCACGGAAACAGCTTTCCTGAGGTGCAGACCCTATCCCAAGGGGTGGTGGCAAGGGAAAGCCAATGCCATCCCCTTCTCTGGAAGAAACCCCAGTGCCCAGCCATGTTCTAAGCCCTCCCATCCTCCCTGGGCTTCTGGCAGCAGGAGTGAAAAGAGAGGAACACAGCACTGGGACTCTTTGACAGAAACCGGCTTCCAACGAGGAAGTCCTTCTCCCCGTCCAGACATGCTCCCCAGTGCCTGTGGCAAGGTGAAGGAAATGCCATACACTGACCTGGAAGAGACCACAGGGCCCAGGCACAGTCTGAGCCCTTCCCTCATCCCGGCGGTTTTGCTAGCAGGAGTTCAACCCCAACGAACACAGCCCGGAGACCCCTGGGGCCCAAACGCCTTCCGACGAACAATATGCTCTTGCTGTGGAAAACCTATCCCAAGTGGGGGTAGCCAGGTCAACAAAATGCCACACACCAAGAGACAACATGGCCCAGGCATGGTCTAAGCCCCTCACCTCGTCTCTGTGCTTTGGGGAGCCGGAGGGACACCCGAGGCCCACGGCCCTGAGACCCGTTTGGCCAAAAGCCGGCTTCCCACGGAAACAGTTTTCCTGAGGTGCAGACCCTCTCACAAGTGGTTGTGGCAAGGTAAAGCAAATGCCATCCACGACTCTGGAAGAAACCGTAGTGCCCAGCCATGTTCTAAGCCCTCCCATCCTCACTGGGCTTCTGGCAGCAGGAGTGAAAAGAGAGGAGCACAGCACTGGGACCCGTTTGACAAAAGCCGGCTTCCCACGAAAAAGTCTTTCTCCACGTGCAGACATCCTCCCAAGTGCTGAGGACATAGTACTGAGACATATTTGGCAGAAACGGGTTCAAATGAAAAATATTTCTTGATGTGCAAACTCTATCTTAATTTGTTGTGGCAAGCTAAAGGATGTGCCATATGCTTATTTGTAAGAAATAACTGGTCCCATGGACGGTCTGAGCCCTAAGATCATCACTGTTCTTTTGGTATCATGAGTTAAAACCGAGGCAAACAGCTGAGAAAATTTGGCAAAAACCGCCTTTCAATGAAATAAATTTTCTCTTTTGCAAACTCTATCATAATTGTTTGTGCCAATGTAAAGAAAATGCCATACGCTTATCTGTAAGAAACAAGTTTCCAGGATCGGTCTGAGCCCTCACATCATCATAGTGATTTCGGTAGCATTAGTTAATCCCAAACAACACGGTATTGAGACACATTTGACAAAAAACCGCTTCCAACGAAAAATATTTTGTTCATGTTGAAACCCTATCATATGTGGTCGTGGCAATGTAAAGAAAATGCCACACCCTTATGTGTAAGAAACAACATTACCCAGGAACAGTCTAAGCCCTAACATCATCACTGTGCTTTTGGTAGCATGAGTGAAACCCGAGGAATACAGCACTTAGACACATTTGGGAAAAACCGGCTTCCAATGAAAACTATTTTCTTAACGTGGAAACCCTATCACAAGGGGTTGTGGAAGGTAAAGTAAAAAAGCGGAGTTCCAACGAGAAATATTTTCTTCACGTAGAAACCCGTTCCTGGGCACTGTTGTTTCTTACACATAAGGGTGTGGCATTTATTTATCTGGCCACAACCACTTACGTTTGGGTTTGAAAGGGAAGAAAATATTATTCATTGGAACGCGATTTTTGCCAAATGTGTCTTAGTGCTGTTTGCCTCCGCTTTAACTCCCGCTCCCAAAAGCACAGTGCTGATATTAAGGCTCAGACTGTTCCAGGGCACTGTTGTTTCTTACAGATAAGCGTATGGCATTTTCTTTACATTGGCACAAACAATTATGGGTTTCGGGTTCGCGTTCGGGTTAGGGGTTTGGGTTCTGGTTCTGGTTCTGGTTCGGGTAGGTTTCAGGTTCGGGTTCGGGTAGGGTTCGGGTTCGGGTTCGGGTAGGGTTCGGTTTCAGTTACGGTTCGGGTTCGGTATCGGTTTCGCTTTCAGTTATGGATTCGGGTTCGGGTTCGGGTTAGGGGTTAGGGTTCGGGTTCGGGTTCTGGTTCGGTATTGGTTTCGCTTTCGAGTATGGATTCGGGTTCGGGTTCGGGTTAGGATTAGGGTTCGGGTTCGGGTTAGGATTAGGGTTCGGGTTCGGGTTCGGGTTCAGGCTCGGGTTAGGGTTCGGGTTAGGGTTCGGGTTCGGGTTAGGGTTCGGTTTAGGGTTAGGGTTCGGGTTACGGTTAGGGTTAGGGTTAGGGTTCGGGTTAGGGTTAGGGTTAGGGTTCGGGTTCGGTTTCGGGTTAGGGGTCGGGTTCGGGTTCGGGTTAGGGTTAGGGTAAGGGTTAGGGTTAGGGTTAGGGTTCGGGATCGGGTTAGGGTTAGGGTTAGGGTTCGGGTTCGGTTTCGGGTTAGGGTTCGGGTTCGGGTTAGGGTTAGGGTTCGTGTTAGGGTTCGGGTTAGGGTTAGGGTTCGGGTTCGGGTTAGGGTTCGGGTTCGGTTTCGGGTTAGGGTTCGGGTTAGGTTTCAGGTTAGGGATAGGGTTAGGGTTTGGGTCAGGTTAGGGTTAGTGTTCGGTTTAGGGTTAGGGTTAGGGTTCGGGTTAGGGCTCGTTTTCGGGTTAGGGTTCGGGTTCGGGTTAGGGTTCGGGTTCGGGTTCGGGTTAGGTTTCGGTTTAGGTTTAGGGTTCGGGTTAGGGTTAGGGTTAGGGTTCGGGTTCGGTTTCGGGTTAGGGGTCGGGTTCGGGTTCGGGTTAGGGTTAGGGTAAGGGTTAGGGTTAGGGTTAGGGTTCTGGTTAGGGTTAGGGTTAGGGTTAGGGTTCACGTTATGGTTAGGGTTAGGGTTAGGTTTAGTGTTCGGGTTAGGGTTAGGGTTAGGGTTAGGTTTCGGGTTTCTGTTCATGTTAGGGTTAGGGTTAGGGTTAGGGTTAGGGTTCGTGTTAGGGTTAGGGTTAGGGTTAGGGTTCGGGTTAGGGTTAGGGTTAGGGTTAGGTTTCAGGTTAGGGATAGGGTTAGGGTTAGGGTCAGGTTAGGTTTAGTGTTCGGGTTAGGGTTACGGGTAGGGTTAGGGTTCGGGTTCGGGTTAGGCTTAGGGTAAGAGTTAGGGTTAGGGTTAGGGTTCAGGTTAGGTTTAGGGTTAGGGTTAGGGTTACGGTTCGGGTTCGAGTCGGGTTAGGGTTCGGGTTAGGCTTAGGGTTTGGGTTCGGGTTAGGGTTTGGGTTAGGGTTAGGGTTTGGATTCAGGTTCGGGTTCTCATTAGGGTTAGGGTTAGGGTTAGGGTTCGGGTTAGGGTTAGGGTTCGGGTTATGTTTTAGGGTTAGGGTTAGTGTTCGGGTTCGGGTTAGGGTTAGGGTTAGGTTTCAGGTTAGGCATAGGGTTAGGGTTAGGGTCGGGTTAGGTTTAGTGTTCGGCTTAGGGTTACGGTTAGGGTTAGGGTTCGGGTTCGGTTTTGGGTTAGGTTTAGGTTTAGGGTTAGGGTTCGGGTTAGGGTTAGGGTTCGGGTTCCGATTATGGTTAGGGTTAGGGTTAGGGTTACGGTTAGGGTTAGGGTTACGATTTGGGTTCGGCGTTGGGATAGGGTTAGGGTTAGGGTTAGGGTTAGGGTTAGGGTTAGGTTTAGTTTTCGTGTTAGGGTTACGGTTAGGGTTTGGGTTAGGGTTAGGGTTCGGATAGGGTTAGGGTTAGAGTTAGGGCTCAGATTCGGGTTAGGGTTAAGTTTAATGTTAGTGTTAGAGTCACGGTTAGGGTTAGCGTTCGTGTTAGGGTTCGGGTGAGGGTTAGGGTTAGGGTTAGGGTTAGGGTTCGGGTTCGGGTTAGGATTCGGGTTAGGTTTCGGGTTGATGTTCGCGTCAGGGTTAGTGTTCAGGTTCGGGTCAGGGTTCGGGTTAGGGTGAGGGTCAGGGTCAGTGTCAGGGTTTAGGGTTTAGGGTCAGGGTCAGGGTCAGGTTTAAGGTTAGGTTCAGGGTCAGGTTTGAGGGTTTAGGTTGAGGGTTAGGGTCAGGGTCATGGTCAGGGTCAGGGTTAGGTTTCGTGATTAGGGTTCGGGTCAGGTTCGGGTTCGGTTTAGGGATAGGGTTCGGGTTAGGGTTCGGGTGAGGGTTCGCATTAGGGTTTGGGTTCATGTAAGGGTTCGGGTTAGGGTTAGGCTTAGGGTTAGGGGTTTGGTTTCGGGTTCAGGTTCGGGGTTTGGGTTCGGGTTCAGGTTCGCGTCAGGGTTAGGCTTCAGGTTCCGGTCAGGGTTCGGGTTAGGGTTAGGGTCAGGGTCAGTGTCAGGGTTAGGGTTAGGGTCAAGGTCAGTGTTTAGGGATTAGGGTTAGGGTGAGGGTACGGGTTAGGGTTAGGGTTACGGTTAGGGTTCGGGTTAGGGTTAGGGTTTGGGTTAGGGTTAGGGTTCGGGGAGGGTTAGGGTTAGGGTTCGGGTATGGGTTAGGGTTAGGGAAGGGTTCGGGTTCGGGTTAGGGTTAGGGTTCGGGTTAGGGTTTGAGTTAGGGTTAGGGTTAGGGTTAGGGTTCGGGTTAGGGTTTGAGTTAGGGCCAGGGTTCGGGTTAATTTTAGGGTTAGGGTTAGGGTTCTTGTAGGGTTAGGGTTAGGGTTAGGGTTAGGGGTTCGGGTTCGGGGTTCGGGTTCGGGTTAGGTTTTGGGTTCAAATTCGCGTCAGGTTTAGTGTTCTGGTTCGGGTCAGGTTTCGGTTAGCGTTCGGTTTCGGGTTAAGGTTAGGGTTAGGGTTATGGTTACGGTTCGGGTTAGGGTTAGGGTTAGGTTTAGGGTTAGGGTTTGGTTTAGGATTAGGGTTCAGGTAGGGTTAGCGTTAGGGTTCGGGTTCGGGTTAGGCTGAAGATTAGGGTTAGGGTTAGTGTTCGGGTTAGGGTTAGGTTTCGGGTTAGGGTTACTGTTAGGGTTAGGTTTCGGCTTGGGGTTATGGTTAGGGTTAGAGTTCGGGTTAGGGTGAGGGTTTGGGTTAGGGTTAGGGTTCGGGTTAGGGTTAGGGTTAGGGTTCACGTTATGGTTAGGGTAGGGTTAGGTTTAGTGTTCGTGTTAGGGTTAGGGTTAGGGTTAGGTTTCAGGTTTCTGTTCATGTTAGGGTTAGGGTTAGGGTTAGGGTTTAGGTTAGGATTCGGGTAAGGGTTAGGGTTAGGGTTCGGGTTAGGTTTAGGGTTAGGGTTTGGTTTAGGGTTAGGGTTCGGGTAGGGTTAGGGTTAGGTTTAGGGTTTGGTTTAGGGTTAGGGTTCGGGTAGGGTTAGGTTTAGGGTTCGGCTTCAGGTTAGGGTTAGGTTTACGGTTATGGTTTGTTTTAGGGTTAGGGTTAGGGTTAGGGTTAGGGTTCAGGTCAGGTTTTGGGTTTGGGTTAGGGTCAGGGTCAGCGTCAGGGTTTAGGGTCTAGGGTCAGGGTCAGGTTCATGGTCAGGATCAGGGTTAGTGTTAGGGTCACGGTGAGGTTTTAGGGTTTAAGTTTAGGGTTAGGGATAGGGTTCGGGTTCGGGTTAGGGTTAGGGTTCGCGTTTGGGTTATGGTTCGGGTTCGGGTTCGTTTTCGGTTAGGGTTAGGGTTAGGGTTAGGGTTAGGGTTAGAATTGGTGTTCGGGTTAGGGTTCGGGTTAGGGTTAGGTTTAGGGTTAGGGTTAGGGGTTCGGGTTTGGGGTCAGGTTAGGGGTTCGCGTTCAGGTTCGGGTTCAAGTTCGCAGCACGGTTAGTGTTCAGGTTCGGGTCAGGGTTCGGTTTAGGGTTAGGGTCAGGGTCAGGGTCAGGGTTTAGGGTTTTGGGTCAGGGTAAGGGTCAGGGTCAGGTTTAGGGTTAGGGTTAGGGTTATGGTTTGGGTTAGGGTTCGGGTTAGGGTTAGGGTTCGGGTTAGGGTTCGGTTTCGGGTTAAGGTTAGGGTTAGGGTTATGGTTAGGGTTAGTTTTCGTGTTAGGGTTAGGGTTAGGGTTAGGTTTCGGGTTCAGGTTCATGTTAAGGTTAGGGTTCGGGTTAGGGTTAGGGTTAGGTTTCGTGTTAGGGTTAGGATTAAGGTTAGGGTTCGGGTTAGGGCTAGGGTTCTGGTTAGGGTTATGGTTCGGTTTAGGGTTAGGGTTTGGGTTAGGGTTCTGTTTCGAGTAGGGTTACGGTTAGGATTCGGGTTCAGGTTCGTGTTAGGCTGAGGGTTAGGGTTAGTGTTAGGTTTAGGGTTCGGGTTACGTTTCAGGTTCGGGTTCGAGTAAGGGTTAGGCTAAGGGTTAGGATTAGGAGAGGGTTAGGGTTAGGGTAACTGTTAGGGTTAGGTTTTGGGTTAGGGTTCGTGTTAGGGTACGGGTTAGGGTTAGGGTTCGGGTTAGGGTTAGGGTCAGGGTCAGTGTCAGGGTTAGGGTTAGGGTCAAGGTCAGTGTTTAGGGATTAGGGTTAGGGTGATGGTACGGGTTAGGGTTAGGGTTACGGTTAGGGTTCGGGTTAGGGTTAGGGTTTGGGTTAGGGTTAGGGTTCGGGGAGGGTTAGGGTTAGGGTTCGGGTATGGGTTAGGGTTAGGGAAGGGTTCGGGTTCGGGTTAGGGTTAGGGTTCGGGTTAGGGTTTGAGTTAGGGTTAGGGTTAGGGTTCGGGTTAGGGTTTGAGTTAGGGCCAGGGTTCGGGTTAGTTTTAGGGTTAGGGTTAGGGTTCTTGTAGGGTTAGGGTTAGGGTTAGGGTTAGGGGTTCGGGTTCGGGGTTCGGGTTCGGGTTAGGTTTTGGGTTCAAATTCGCGTCAGGTTTAGTGTTCTGGTTCGGGTCAGGTTTCGGTTAGCGTTCGGTTTCGGGTTAAGGTTAGGGTTAGGGTTATGGTTACGGTTCGGGTTAGGGTTAGGGTTAGGTTTAGGGTTAGGGTTTGGTTTAGGATTAGGGTTCAGGTAGGGTTAGCGTTAGGGTTCGGGTTCGGGTTAGGCTGAAGATTAGGGTTAGGGTTAGTGTTCGGGTTAGGGTTAGGTTTCGGGTTAGGGTTACTGTTAGGGTTAGGTTTCGGCTTGGGGTTATGGTTAGGGTTAGAGTTCGGGTTAGGGTGAGGGTTTGGGTTAGGGTTAGGGTTCGGGTTAAGGTTAGGGTTAGGGGTAGGGTTCACGTTATGGTTAGGGTTAGGGTTAGGTTTAGTGTTCGTGTTAGGGTTAGGGTTAGGGTTAGGTTTCGGGTTTCTGTTCATGTTAGGGTTAGGTTTAGGGTTAGGGTTTAGGTTAGGATTCGGGTGAGGCTTAGGGTTAGGGTTCGGGTTAGGTTTAGGGTTAGGGTTTGGTTTAGGGTTAGGGTTCGGGTAGGGTTAGGGTTAGGTTTAGGGTTTGGTTTAGGGTTAGGGTTCGGGTAGGGTTAGGGTTAGGGTTAGGGTTCAGGTCAGGTTTTGGGTTTGGGTTAGGGTCAGGGTCAGCGTCAGGGTTTAGGGTCTAGGGTCAGGGTCAGGTTCATGGTCAGGATCAGAGTTAGTGTTAGGGTCACGGTGAGGTTTTAGGGTTTAAGTTTAGGGTTAGGGATAGGGTTCGGGTTCGGGTTAGGGTTAGGGTTCGCGTTTGGGTTATGGTTCGGGTTCGGGTTCGTTTTCGGTTAGGGTTAGGGTTAGGGTTAGGGTTAGAATTGGTGTTCGGGTTAGGGTTCGGGTTAGGGTTAGGTTTAGGGTTAGGGTTAGGGTTAGGGGTTCGGGTTTGGGGTCAGGTTAGGGGTTCGCGTTCAGGTTCGGGTTCAAGTTCGCATCACGGTTAGTGTTCAGGTTCGGGTCAGGGTTCGGTTTAGGGTTAGAGTCAGGGTCAGGGTCAGGTTTAGGGTTAGGGTTAGGGTTATGGTTCGGGTTAGGGTTCAGGTTAGGGTTAGGGTTCGGTTTCGGGTTAAGGTTAGGGTTAGGGTTATGGTTAGGGTTCGCGTTAGCGTTAGAGTTAGGGTTAGGGTTAGT
This sequence comes from Ursus americanus, assembly GCF_024610735.1. Classification (NCBI taxonomy): domain Eukaryota; kingdom Metazoa; phylum Chordata; class Mammalia; order Carnivora; family Ursidae; genus Ursus; species Ursus americanus. Next base: position 171,674 of record NW_028273669.1, read on the forward strand.
TTTTGTGTTAGGGTTAAGGTTAGGGTTAGGTTTCGGGTTCAGGTTCATGTTAAGGTTAGGGTTCGGGTTAGGGTTAGGGTTAGGTTTCGTGTTAGGGTTAGGATTAAGGTTAGGGTTCGGGTTAGGGCTAGGGTTCTGGTTAGGGTTATGGTTCGGTTTAGGGTTAGGGTTTGGGTTAGGGTTAGGTTTCGGGTAAGGGTTAGGGTTAGGGTTAGGGTTAGGGTTAGGGTTAGGGTTTGGTTTAGGATTAGGGTTCAGGTAGGGTTAGCGTTAGGGTTCGGGTTCGGGTTAGGCTGAAGATTAGGGTTAGGGTTAGTGTTCGGGTTAGGGTTAGGTTTCGGGTTAGGGTTACTGTTAGGGTTAGGTTTCGGCTTGGGGTTATGGTTAGGGTTAGAGTTCGGGTTAGGGTGAGGGTTTGGGTTAGGGTTAGGGTTCGGGTTAAGGTTAGGGTTAGGGTTAGGGTTCACGTTATGGTTAGGGTTAGGGTTAGGTTTAGTGTTCGTGTTAGGGTTAGGGTTAGGGTTAGGTTTCGGGTTTCTGTTCATGTTAGGGTTAGGTTTAGGGTTAGGGTTTAGGTTAGGATTCGGGTGAGGCTTAGGGTTAGGGTTCGGGTTAGGTTTAGGGTTAGGGTTTGGTTTAGGGTTAGGGTTCGGGTAGGGTTAGGGTTAGGTTTAGGGTTTGGTTTAGGGTTAGGGTTCGGGTAGGGTTAGGGTTAGGGTTAGGGTTAGGGTTCAGGTCAGGTTTTGGGTTTGGGTTAGGGTCAGGGTCAGCGTCAGGGTTTAGGGTCTAGGGTCAGGGTCAGGTTCATGGTCAGGATCAGAGTTAGTGTTAGGGTCACGGTGAGGTTTTAGGGTTTAAGTTTAGGGTTCGGGTTCGGGTTAGGGTTAGGGTTCGCGTTTGGGTTATGGTTCGGGTTCGGGTTCGTTTTCGGTTAGGGTTAGGGTTAGGGTTAGGGTTAGAATTGGTGTTCGGGTTAGGGTTCGGGTTAGGGTTAGGTTTAGGGTTAGGGTTAGGGTTAGGGTTTCGGGTTTGGGGTCAGGTTAGGGGTTCGCGTTCAGGTTCGGGTTCAAGTTCGCATCACGGTTAGTGTTCAGGTTCGGGTCAGGGTTCGGTTTAGGGTTAGAGTCAGGGTCAGGGTCAGGTTTAGGGTTAGGGTTAGGGTTATGGTTCGGGTTAGGGTTCAGGTTAGGGTTAGGGTTCGGTTTCGGGTTAAGGTTAGGGTTAGGGTTATGGTTAGGGTTCGCGTTAGCGTTAGAGTTAGGGTTAGGGTTAGTTTTCGTGTTAGGGTTAAGGTTAGGGTTAGGTTTCGGGTTCAGGTTCATGTTAAGGTTAGGGTTCGGGTTAGGGTTAGGGTTAGGTTTCGTGTTAGGGTTAGGATTAAGGTTAGGGTTCGGGTTAGGGCTAGGGTTCTGGTTAGGGTTATGGTTCGGTTTAGGGTTAGGGTTTGGGTTAGGGTTAGGTTTCGGGTAAGGGTTAGGGTTAGGGTTAGGGTTAGGGTTAGGGTTTGGTTTAGGATTAGGGTTCAGGTAGGGTTAGCGTTAGGGTTCGGGTTCGGGTTAGGCTGAAGATTAGGGTTAGGGTTAGTGTTCGGGTTAGGGTTAGGTTTCGGGTTAGGGTTACTGTTAGGGTTAGGTTTCGGCTTGGGGTTATGGTTAGGGTTAGAGTTCGGGTTAGGGTGAGGGTTTGGGTTAGGGTTAGCGTTCGGGTTAGGGTTAGGGTTCACGTTATGGTTAGGGTTAGGGTTAGGTTTAGTGTTCGTGTTAGGGTTAGGGTTAGGGTTAGGTTTCGGGTTCCTGTTCATGTTAGGGTTAGGGTTAGGGTTATGGTTTGGGTTAGGGTTCGGGTTAGGGTTAGGGTTCGGGTTAGGGTTCGGTTTCGGGTTAAGGTTAGGGTTAGGGTTATGGTTAGGGTTAGTTTTCGTGTTAGGGTTAGGGTTAGGGTTAGGTTTCGGGTTCAGGTTCATGTTAAGGTTAGGGTTCGGGTTAGGGTTAGGGTTAGGTTTCGTGTTAGGGTTAGGATTAAGGTTAGGGTTCGGGTTAGGGCTAGGGTTCTGGTTAGGGTTATGGTTCGGTTTAGGGTTAGGGTTTGGGTTAGGGTTCTGTTTCGAGTAGGGTTACGGTTAGGATTCGGGTTCAGGTTCGTGTTAGGCTGAGGGTTAGGGTTAGTGTTAGGTTTAGGGTTCGGGTTACGTTTCAGGTTCGGGTTCGAGTAAGGGTTAGGGTAAGGGTTAGGATTAGGAGAGGGTTAGGGTTAGGGTTACTGTTAGGTAACTGTTGGGTTAGGGTTCGTGTTAGGGTATGGGTTAGGGTTAGGGTTCGGGTTAGGGTTAGGTTTAGGGTTATATTTCGGGTATGGTTAGGGTTAGGGTTAGAGTTCTGGTTAGGATTCGGGTTCGGGTTAGGGTTAGGGTTAGGGCTAGGGTTCGGGTTAGGGTTAGGGTTCGGGTTAGGGGTTCGGGTTTGGGTTCGTGTTAGGGATTCGGGTTCGGGTTAGGGTTAGGGTTCGGGTTCAGATTCATGTCAGGGTTAGGGTTCGGGTTCCGGTCAGGGTTCGGGTTAGGGTAGGGTCAGGGTCAGGGTCAGGGTTTAGGGTTTAGAGTCAGGGTCAGGGTCAGGGTTAGGTTTGGGGTCAGGGTCAGGTATTAGGGTTTAGGGTTAGGATTAGGGTCAGGGTCATGGTCAGGATCAGGGTCAGGGTCAGTGTCAGGGTTAGGGTTCGTGTTCGGTTGACAGTTCGCGTCGGGTTCCGGTTCGGGTTAGGGATGGGGTTAGGGTTAGTGTTCGGGTTAGGGTTCGGCTTAGGGTTAGGTTTCGGGTAAGGGTTCGGGTTCGGGTTACGGTACGGGTTATGGTTAGGGTTCGGGTTAGGGTTAGGGTTAGGGTCGGGTTAGTTTTAGGGTTAGGGTTAGGGTTAGGGTTACGGTTAGGGTTCGGGTTAGGGTTAGGTTTCAGCTTAGGGTTAGGGTTCTGGTTAGGGTTAGGGTTCGGGTTAGGGTTAGGATCAGGGTCAGGGTTTAGGGATTAGGGTCAGTGTCAGGGTCAGCGTTAGGTTTAGGGTGAGGGTCATGGTTAGGGTTAGGGTCAGGGTCAGGTTTTAGGGTTTGGGGTTAGGGTTAGGTTCAGGGTTAGGATTAGGGTTAGGGTTAGGGTTAGGGTTCGGGTTCGGTTTAGGCTTAGGGTTAGGGTTTGTGTTCGGGTTAGGGTTAGGTTTAGGGTTAGGGTTAGGCTGAGGTTTAGGGTTAGGGTTAGGGTTAGGGTTAGGGTTCGGGTTAGGCTGACGTTTAGTGTTAGGGTTAGGGTTTGGTTTAAGGTTAGGGTTCGGGTTCAAGTTCACGTCAGGGTTAGTGTTCGGGTTAGGGTTAGGGTAAGGGTTAAGTTAGGGTTAGAATTCGGATTCGGGTTAGGCTGAGGGTTAGGGTTAGGTTTAGGGTCCTTTTAGGGTTCAGGTTAGGGTTAGCGTTCGGTTTAGGACTAGGGTTCGGGTTAGGGTTACGGTTCAGTTTAGGGTTAGAGTTCGGGTAAGGGTTCGGGTTCGGGTTAGGGTACGGGTTAGGGTTAGGGTTAGGGTTAGGGTTCGGGTTCGGGTTAGGGTTAAGTTAGGGTTAGGGTTAGGGTTAGGGTTAGGGTTAGGGTTTGAGTTAGGGTTAGGGTTAGGGTTAGGGTTAGGGTTAGGGTTAGGTTTCGTGTTCTGGTTATGGTTAGGGTTAGGGTTAGGGTGACGGTTAGGGTTAGGGTTACGATTCGGTTTAGGATTAGCGTTCGGGTTAGGGTTACGGTTAGGGTTAGGGTTAGGGTTCGGGTTAGGGTTAGGGTTAGGTTAGGGTTAGGGTTAGGGTTAGGGTTAGAGTTCGGGTTAGGGTTCGAGTTAGGGTTAGGTTTTGGATTCGGGTTCGGGTTCACGTTAGGGTTAGGGTTAGGGTTCAGGTTAGGGTTAGGGTTAGGGTTAGGGTTAGGGTTAGGGTTAGTGTTCGGGTTAGGGTTAGGGTTACGGTTAGGGTTTGGGTTAGGGTTAGGGTTCGGATAGGGTTAGGGTTAGGGTTAGGGTTAGGGTTAGGATTAGGGTTAGTGTTCGGGTTAGGGTTAGGGTTAGGATTAGGGTTCGGGTTAGGGTTCGGGTTCGGGTTAGGTTTCGGGTTAGGGTTAGGGTTCGGGTTCGGTTTCGGGTTAGGGGTCGGGTTAGGGTTAGGTTTCGGGTTCGGGTTAGGGTTCGGTTTCGGGTTAGGTTTCGGGTTAGGTTTAGGGTTCGGGTTAGGGTTAGGGTTAGGGTTCGGGTTCGGTTTCGGGTTAGGGGTCGGGTTCGGGTTCGGGTTAGGGTTAGGGTAAGGGTTAGGGTTAGGGTTAGGGTTCGGGATCGGGTTAGGGTTAGGGTTAGGGTTTGGGTTCGGTTTCGGGTTAGGGTTCGGGTTCGGGTTAGGGTTAGGGTTCGTGTTAGGGTTCGGGTTAGGGTTAGGGTTCGGGTTCGGGTTAGGGTTAGGGTTCGGGTTCGGGTTCGGTTTCGGGTTAGGGTTCGGGTTAGTTTTCAGATTAGGGATAGGGTTAGGATTTGGGTCAGGTTAGGGTTAGTGTTCGGTTTAGGGTTAGGGTTAGGGTTCGGGTTAGGGTTCGTTTTCGGGTTAGGGTTCGGGTTAGGGTTAGGGTTCGGGTTCGGGTTCGGGTTCGGGTTAGGTTTCGGTTTAGGTTTAGGGTTCGGGTTCGGGTTAGGGTTAGGGTTCGGTTTCGGGTTAGGGGTCGGGTTCGGGTTCGGGTTAGGGTTAGGGTAAGGGTTAGGGTTAGGGTTAGGGTTCTGGTTAGGGTTAGGGTTAGGGTTAGGGTTCACGTTATGGTTAGGGTTAGGGTTAGGTTTAGTGTTCGTGTTAGGGTTAGGGTTAGGGTTAGGTTTCGGGTTTCTGTTCATGTTAGGGTTAGGGTTAGGGTTAGGGTTAGGGTTAGGGTTCGTGTTAGGGTTAGGGTTAGGGTTAGGGTTAGGGTTCGGGTTAGGGTTAGGATTAGGGTTAGGTTTCAGGTTAGGGATAGGGTTAGGGTTAGGGTCAGGTTAGGTTTAGTGTTCGGGTTAGGGTTACGGGTAGGGTTAGGGTTCGGGTTCGGGTTAGGCTTAGGGTAAGAGTTAGGGTTTGGGTTAGGGGTCAGGTTAGGTTTAGGGTTAGGGTTAGGGTCACGGTTCGGGTTCGAGTCGGGTTAGGGTTCGGGTTAGGCTTAGGGTTAGGGTTAGGGTTAGGGTTTAGGTTAGGATTCGGGTGAGGGTTAGGGTTAGGGTTCTGGTTAGGTTTAGGGTTAGGGTTTGGTTTAGGGTTAGGGTTCGGGTAGGGTTAGGGTTAGGTGTAGGGTTTGGTTTAGGGTTAGGGTTCGGGTAGGGTTAGGGTTAGGGTTCGGCTTCAGGTTAGGGTTAGGTTTACGGTTAGGGTTTGTTTTAGGTTTAGGGTTAGGGTTCGGGTTAGGGCTAGGGTTCGGGTTAGGGTTAGGGTTCGGGTTAGGGGTTCGGGTTTGGGTTCGTGTTAGGGATTCGGGTTCGGGTTAGGGTTAGGGTTCGGGTTCAGATTCATGTCAGGGTTAGGGTTCGGGTTCCGGTCAGGGTTCGGGTTAGGGTAGGGTCAGGGTCAGGGTCAGGGTTTAGGGTTTAGAGTCAGGGTCAGGGTCAGGGTTAGGTTTGGGGTCAGAGTCAGGTATTAGGGTTTAGGGTTAGGATTAGGGTCAGGGTCATGGTCAGGATCAGGGTCAGGGTCAGTGTCAGGGTTAGGGTTCGTGTTCGGTTGACAGTTCGCGACGGGTTCCGGTTCGGGTTAGGGATGGGGTTAGGGTTAGTGTTCGGGTTAGGGTTAGGGTTCGACTTAGGGTTAGGTTTCGGGTAAGGGTTCGGGTTCGGGTTCGGGTTACGGTACGGGTTATGGTTAGGGTTCGGGTTAGGGTTAGGGTTAGGGTCGGGTTAGTTTTAGGGTTAGGGTTAGGGTTAGGGTTACGGTTAGGGTTCGGGTTAGGGTTAGGGTTCTGGTTAGGGTTAGGGTTAGGGTTAGGGTTCGGGTTTGGTTTAGGCTTAGGGTTAGGGTTTGTGTTCGGGTTAGGGTTAGGTTTAGGGTTAGGGTTAGGCTGAGGTTTAGGGTTAGGGTTAGGGTTAGGGTTCGGGTTAGGCTGACGTTTAGTGTTAGGGTTAGGGTTTGGTTTAAGGTTAGGGTTCGGGTTCAAGTTCACGTCAGGGTTAGTGTTCGGGTTAGGGTTAGGGTAAGGGTTAAGTTAGGGTTAGAATTCGGATTCGGGTTAGGCTGAGGGTTAGGGTTAGGTTTACGGTCCTTTTAGGGTTCAGGTTAGGGTTAGCGTTCGGTTTAGGACTAGGGTTCGGGTTAGGGTTACGGTTCAGTTTAGGGTTACGGTTCGGGTAAGGGTTCGGGTTCGGGTTAGGGTACGGGTTAGGGTTAGGGTTAGGGTTAGGGTTAGGGTTCGGGTTCGGGTTAGGGTTAAGTTAGGGTTAGGGTTAGGGTTAGGGTTAGGGTTCGGGTTAGGGTTTGAGTTAGGGTTAGGTTTAGGGTTAGGGTTAGGGTTAGGGTTACGATTCGGTTTAGGGTTAGCGTTCGGGTTAGGGTTATGGTTAGGGTTAGGGTTAGGGTTCGGGTTAGGGTTAGGGTTAGGTTAGGGTTAGTATTAGGGTTAGGGTTAGAGTTCGGGTTAGGGTTCGGGTTAGGGTTAGGTTTTGGATTCGGGTTCGGGTTCGCGTTAGGGTTACGGTTAGGGTTCGGGTTAGGGTTAGTGTTCGGGTTCCGATTATGGTTAGGGTTAGGGTTAGGGTTAGGGTTAGGGTTACGGTTAGGGTTAGGGTTAGGGTTAGGTTTAGGGTTAGTGTTCGGGTTAGGGTTAGGGTTACGGTTAGGGTTTGGGTTAGGGTTAGGGTTCGGATAGGGTTAGGGTTAGGGTTAGGGTTAGGGTTAGGGTTAGGGTTCGGGTATGGGTTAGGGCTAGGGAAGGGTTCGGGTTCGGGTTAGGGTTAGGGTTCGGGTTAGGGTTTGAGTTAGGGTTAGGGCCAGGGTTCGGGTTAGTTTTAGGGTTAGGGTTAGGGTTCTTGTAGGGTTAGGGTTAGGGTTAGGGTTAGGGGTTCGGGTTCGGGATCGGGTTAGGTTTTGGGTTCAAATTCACGTCAGGTTTAGTGTTCTGGTTCGGGTCAGGTTTCGGTTAGCGTTCGGTTTCGGGTTAAGGTTAGGGTTAGGGTTATGGTTACGGTTCGGGTTAGGGTTAGGGTTAGGTTTAGGATTAGGGTTTGGTTTAGGATTAGGGTTCAGGTAGGGTTAGCGTTAGGGTTCGGGTTCGGGTTAGGCTGAGGATTAGGGTTAGGGTTAGTGTTCGGGTTAGGGTTAGGTTTCGGGTTAGGGTTACTGTTAGGGTTAGGTTTCGGGTTGGGGTTATGGTTAGGGTTCGAGTTCGGGTTAGGGTAAGGGTTCGGGTTAGGGTTCGGGTTCGGGTTAGGGTTAGGGTTAGGGTTCACGTTATGGTTAGGGTTAGGGTTAGGTTTAGTGTTCGTGTTAGGGTTAGGGTTAAGGTTAGGTTTCGGGTTCCTGTTCATGTTAGGGATAGGGTTAGGGTTAGGGTTTGGGGTAGGATTCGGGTGAGGGTTAGGGTTAGGGTTCGGGTTAGGTTTAGGGTTAGGGTTTGGTTTAGGGTTAGGGTTCGGGTAGGGTTAGGGTTAGGTTTAGGGTTTGGTTTAGGGTTAGGGTTCGGGTAGGGTTAGGGTTAGGGTTCGGCTTCAGGTTAGGGTTAGGTTTACGGTTAGGGTTTGTTTTAGGGTTAGGGTTCGGGTAGGGTTAGGGTTAGGCTGAGGTTTAGGGTTAGGGTTATGGTTAGGGTTAGGGTTCGGGTTAGGCTGAGGGTTAGGGTTAGGGTTAGGGTGAGGGTTAGGGTTAGAATTGGTGTTCGCGTTAGGGTTAGGGTTAGGGTTAGGGTTCGGGTTAGGATTCGGTATAGGGTTAGGGTTCGGGTTAGGGTTCAGTTTCGGGTTAAGGTTAGGGTTAGGTTTATGGTTAGGTTTCGGGTTAGCGTTAGGGTTAGGGTTAGGGTTAGGGTAAGGGTTTGGTTTAGGGTTAGGGTTAGGGTTAGTGTTCACGTTACGCTTAGGGTTAGGTTTAGGGTTAGGGTTAGTTTTTGTGGTACGGTTAGGGTTAGGGTTAGGGTTAGGTTTCGGGTTAGGGTTAGGATTAGTGTTAGGGTTCGGGTTAGGGCTAGGGTTCTGGTTAGGGTTAGGGTTAGGGTTAGGGTCAGGGTAATGGTCAGGATCAGGCGAAGGGTCTGGGTCAGGGTATAGGGTTTGGGTTCCAGTTAGGGTACGGGTCGGGTGAGAGACCACAGTGCCCAGGCACCGTCTGAGCTCTTCCCTCATCCCAGCGGTTTTGTTAGCAGGAGTTCAACCCCAAAGAACCCAGCACGGAGACACCTGGGGCAGAAACGGCTTCTGACAAGCAATATGCTCTTGCTGTGGAAAACCTATCCCAAGTGGGGGTAGCCAGGTCAACAAAATGCCACACACCCAGGTGTAAGAAACAACATTGCCCAGCCATTGTCTAAGCCCCTCACCTCGTCCCTGTGCTTTGGGGAGCCGAGGGACACCCGAGGCCCACGGCCCTGAGGCCCGTTGGGCAGAAAGCCGGCTTCCCAAGGAAACAGTTTTCCTGAGGTGCAGATCCTCTCACAAGTGGTTGTGGCAAGGTAAAGCAAATGCCCTCCACTTCTCTGGAAGAAACCACAGTGCCCAGCCATGTTCTAACCTCTCCCATCCTCCCTGGGCTTCTGGCAGCAGGAGTGAAAAGAGAGGAGCAGAGCACTGGGACCCGTTTGACAGAAACCGGCTTCCCACGAGAAAGTCCTTCTCCACGTGCAGACATGCTCCCCAGTGCCTGTGGCAAGGTGAAAGAGATGCCATACACTGACCTGGAAGAGACCACAGGGCCCAGGCACAGTCTGAGCCCTTCCCTCATCCCGGCGGTTTTGCTAGCGGGAGTTCCACCACAAGGAACACAGCCCGGAGACCCCCTGGGGCCCTAACGGCTTCCGACGAACAATATGCTCTTACTGTGGAAAACCTATCCCAAGAGGGGGTAGCCAGGTCAACAAAATGGCACACACCCAGGTGGAAGAGACAACTAGGCCCAGGCATGGTCTAACCCCTCACGTCCTCTCTGTGCTTTGGGGAGCCGGAGGGACCCCCGAAGCCCAAGGCCCTGAGACCCGTTTGACAGAAAGCCGGCCTCCCACGGAAACAGCTTTCCTGAGTTGCAGACCCTATCCCAAGGGGTGGTGGTAAGGGTAAGCAAATGCCATCTCCTTCTCTGCAATAAACCCCAGTGCCCAGCCATGTTCTAAGCCCCCCCTCCTCCCTGGGCTTCTAGCAACAGGAGTGAAAAGAGAGGACGACAGCACGGGGACGATTTGACAGAAACCGGCTTCCATGAGGAAGTCCTTCTCCACGTGCAGACATGCTCCCCAGTGCCTGTGGCAAGGTGAAGGAAATACCATACACTGACCTGGAAGAGACCACAGGGCCCAGGCACAGTTTGAGCCCTTCCCTCATCCCGGCGGTTTTGCTAGCAGGAGTTCCACCACAAGGAACACAGCCCGGAGACCCCCTGGGGCCCAAACGGCTTCCGACAAACAATATGCTCTTGCTGTAGAAAACCTATCCCAAGTGGGGGTAGCCAGGTCAACAAAATGCCACACAACCAGGTGGAAGAAACAACATGGCCCAGGCATGGTCTAAGCCCCTCACCTCGTCCCTGTGCTTTGGGGAGCCGGAGGGACAGCCGAGGCCCACGGCCTGAGACCCCTTTGCAAAAAGCCGGCTTCCCATGGAAACAGTTTTCCTGAGGTGCAGACCCTCTCCCAAGTGGTTGTGGCAAGGTAAAGCAAATGCCCTCCACTTCTCTGGAAGAAACCACAGTGCCCAGCCATGTTCTAAGCCCTCCCATCCTCCCTGGGCTTCTGGCAGCAGAAGTGAAAAGAGAGGAGCAGAGCACTGGGACCCGTTTGACAAAAACCGGCTTCCCACGGGAAAGTCTTTCTCCACGTGCAGACATGCTCCCAGGTGCCTGTGGCAAGGGGAAGGAAATGCCATACACTGACCTGGAAGAGACCCCAGGGCCCAGGCACAGTCTGAACCCTTCCCTCATCCCTGCGGTTTTGCTAGCAGGAGTTCAACACCAAGGAACACAGCCCGGAGACCCCTGAGGCAAAAACGGCTTCCGACGAACAAAGGCGCTTGCTGTTGAAAACCTATCCCAAGTGGGGGTAGCCAGGTCAATAAAATGCCACACACCCAGGTGTAAGAAACAACATTGCCCAGGCATGGTCTAAGCCCCTCACCTTGTCCCTGTGCTTTGGGGAGCCGGAGGGACAGCCGAGGCCCACGGCCCTGAGAACCCTTTTTAAAAAGCCGGCTTCCCACGGAAACAGCTTTCCTGAGGTGCAGACCCTATCCCAAGGGGTGGAGGCAAGGGAAAAAAATGCCATCTCCTTCTCTGGAAGAAACCCCAGTGCCCAGCCATGTTCTAAGCCCTCCCCTCCTCCCTGGGCTTCTAGCAGCAGGAGTGAAAAGAGAGGAGGACAGCACTGGGACACTTTGACAAAAACCGGCTTCCACGAGGAAGTCCTTCTCCACGTGCAGACATGCTCCCCAGTGCCTGTGGCAAGGTGTAGGAAATACCATACACTGACCTGGAAGAGACCACAGGGCCCAGGCACAGTCTGAGCCCTTCCCTCATCCCGGCGGTTTTGCTAGCAGGAGTTCCACCACAAGGAACACAGCCCGGTGACCCCCTGGTGCCCAAACGGCTTCCGACAAACAATATGCTCTTGCTGTGGAAAACCTATGCCAAGAGGGGGTAGCCAGGTCAACAAAATGGCACACACCCAGGTGGAAGAGACAACTAGGCCCAGGCATGGTCTAACCCCTCACGTCCTCTCTGTGCTTTGGGGAGCCGGAGGGACCCCCGAAGCCCACGGCCCTGAGACCCGTTTGGCAGAAAGCCGGCCTCCCACGGAAACAGCTTTCCTGAGTTGCAGACCCTATCCCAAGGGGTGGTGGTAAGGGAAAGCAAATGCCATCTCCTGCTCTGCAATAAACCCCAGTGCCCAGCCATGTTCTAAGCCCTCCCCTCCTCCCTGGGCTTCTAGCAACAGGAGTGAAAAGAGAGGAGGACAGCACTGGGACGCTTTGACAGAAACCGGCTTCCACGAGGAAGTGCTTCTCCACGTGCATACATGCTCCCCAGTGCCTGTGGCAATATGAAGGAAATACCATACACTGACCTGGAAGAGACCACAGGGCCCAGGCACAGTCTGAGCCCTTCCCTCATCCCGGCGGTTTTGCTAGCAGGAGTTCCACCACAAGGAACACAGCCCGGAGACCCCCTGGGGCCCAAAGGGCTTCCGACAAACAATATGCTCTTGCTGTGGAAAACCTATCCCAAGAGGGGGTAGCCAGGTCAACAAAATGCCACACACTCAGGTGGAAGAGACAACTAGGCGCAGGCATGGTCTAACCCCTCACCTCCTCTCTGTGTTTTGGGGAGCCGGAGAGTCCCCCGAATTCCACGGCCCTGAGGCCCGTTGGGCAGAAAGCCGGCTTCCCACGGAAACAGCTTTCCTGAGGTGCAGACCCTATCCCAAGGGCTGGTGGCAAGGGAAAGCAAATGCCATCCCCTTCTCTGGAAGAAACACCAGTGCCCAGCCATGTTCTAAGCCCTCCCCTCCTCCCTGGACTTCTGGCTGCAGGAGTGAAAAGAGAGGAGCACAGCATTGGGACCATTTTACAGAAACCGGTTTCCCAGGGGGAAGTCCTTATCCACGTGCAGACATGCTCCCCAGTGCCTGTGGCAAGGTGAAGGAAATACCATACACTGACCTGGAAGAGACCACAGGGCCCAGGCACAGTCTGAGCCCTTCCCTCATCCCAGCAGTTTAGCTAGCAGGAGTTCAAGCCCAAGGAACACTGCCAGAAGACCCCTGGGGCAAAAACTGCTTCTGAGGAACAATAGGTGCTTGCTCTGGAAAACATATGCAAATGTGAGTAGCCAGGTCAACAAAATGCCACACACCCAGGTGGAAGAAACAACATGGCCCAGGCATGGTCTTAGTCCCTCACCTCGTCTCTGTGCTTTGGGGAGCCGGAGGGACCCCCGAGGCCCACGGCCCTGAGGCCCGTTGGGCAGAAAGCCGGCTTCCCAAGGAAACAGCTTTCCTGAGGTGCAGCCCCTATCCCAAGGGGTGGTGGCAAGGGAAAGCAAATGCAATCCCCTTCTCTGAAAGAAACTCCAGTGCCCAGGGATGTTCTAACCCCTCCCCTCTTCCCTGGGCTTCTGGCAGCAGGAGTGAAAAGAGAGGAGCACAGCACTGGGACCCTTTGACAGAAACCGGCTTCCCACGAAAAAGTCCTTCTCCACGTGCAGACATGCTCCCCAGTGCCTGTGGTAAGGTGAAAGAAATGCCATGCACTAACCTGGAAGAGACCACAGGGCCCAGGAACAGTCTGAGCCCTTCCCTCATCCCGAGGGTTTTGCTAGCAGGAGTTCAACCCCAAGGAACACAGCCCGGAGACCCCCTGTGGCCCAAACGGCTTCCGACGAGCAATATGCTCTTGCTTTGGAAAACCTATCCCAAGTGGGGGTAGCCAGGTCAACAAAATGCCACACACCAGGTGGAAGAAACAACATGGCCCAGGCATGGTCTAAGTACCTCACCTCGTCTCTGTGCTTGGGGAGCCGGAGGGACCCCCGAGGCCCACGGCCCTGAGGCCCGTTCGGCAGAAAGCCGGCTTCCCACGGAAACAGATTTCATGAGGTGTAAACCCTATCCCAAAGACTGGTGGCAAGGGAAAGCAAATGCTCGCCTCCTCTGGAAGAAATCCCAGTGCCCAGCCATGTTCTAAGCCCGTCCATCCTCCCTGGGCTTCTGGCAGCAGGAGTGAAAAGAGAGGAGCAGAGCACTGGGACCCGTTTGACAAAAACCGGCTTCCCACGGGAAAGTCTTTCTCCACGTGCAGACATGCACCCAGGTGCCTGTGGCAAGGGGAAGGAAATGCCATACACTAACCTGGAAGAGACCACAGTGCCCAGGCACAGACTGAACCCTTCCCTCATCCCAGGGGTTTTGCTAGCAGGAGTTCAAACTCAACGAACACAGCCCGGAGACCCCTGGGGCAAAAACGGCTTCCGAGGAACAATATGCTCTTGCTGTGGAAAACCTATCCCAAGTGGGGGTAGCCTGGTCAACAAAATGCCACACACCCAGGTGTAAGAAACAACATGGCCCAGGCATGGCCTAAGCCCCTCACCTCGTCCCTGTGCTTTGGGGAGCCGGAGGGACCCCCGAAGCCCACGGCCCTGAAGACCGTTGGGCAGAAAGCCGGCTTCCCAAGGAAACAGCTTTCCTGAGGTGCAGACCCTATCCCAAGGGGTGGTGGCCAGGGAAAGCAAATGCCATCCCCTTCTCTGGAACAAACCCCAGTGCCCAGCCATGTTCTAAGCCCTCCCCTCCTCCCTGGGCTTCTGGCAGCAGGAGTGAAAAGAGAGGAGCAGAGCACTGGGACCCTTTGACAGAAACCGACTTCCCACGAGGAAGTCCTTCTCCACGTGCAGAAATTCTCCCCAGTGCCTGTGGCAAGGTGAAAGGAATGCCATACACTGACCTGGAAGAGACCACAGGGCCCAGGCACAGTTTGAGCCCTTCCCTCATCCCGGCGGTTTTGCTAGCAGGAGTTCAACCCCAAGAACACAGCCCGGAGACCCCCTGGGGCCCAAAAGGCTTCAGACAAACAATATGCTCTTGCTGTGGAAAACCTATCCCAAGTGGGGGTAGCCAGGTCAACAAAATGCCACACACCCAGGTGGATGAAACAACATTGCCCAGGCATGGTCTAAGCCCCTCACCTCGTCCCTGTGCTTTGGGGATCTGGAGGGACCCCCGAGGCCCACGGCCCTGAGGCCCGTTGGGCAGAAAGCCGGCTTCCCAAGGAAACAGCTTTCCTGAGGTGCAGACCCTATCCCAAGGGGTGGTGGCAAGGGAAAGCAAATGCCATCCCCTTCTCTGGAAGAAACCCCAGTGCCCAGCCATGTTCTAAGCCCTCCCCTCCTCACTGGGCTTCTGGCAGCAGGAGAGAAAAGAGAGGAGCACAGCACTGGGACTCTTTGACAGAAACGGGCTTCCCACGAGGAAGTCCTTCTCCACGTGCAGACATGCTTCCCAGTGCCTGTGGCAAGGTGAAGGAAATGCCATACACTGACCTGGAAGAGACCACAGGGCCCAGGCAGAGTCTGAGCACTTGCCTCATCCCGACGGTTTTGTTAGCAGGAGTTCCACCATAACGAACACAGCCCGGAGACCCCCTGGGGCCCAAAAGGCTTCTGAAGAACAATATGCTCTTGCTGTGGAAAACCTATCCCAAGTGGGGGTAGCCAGGTCAACAAAATGCCACACACCCAGGTGGAAGAAACAACATGGCCCAAGCATGGTCTAAGCCCCTCACTTCGTCCCTGTGCTCTGGGGAGCCGTAACGGACCCCCGAGGCCCACGGCCCTGAGGCCCGTTGGGCAGAAAGCCGGCTTCCCACGGAAACAGCTTTCCTGAGGTGCAGACCCTATCCCAAGGGGTGGTGGCAAGGGAAAGCAAATGCCATCCTCTTCTCTGGAAGAAACCCCAGTGCCCAGCCATGTTCTAAGCCCTCCCCTCCTCCCTGGGCTTCTGGCAGCAGGAGAGAAAAGAGAGGAGCAGGGCACTGGGACCCGTTTGAGAAAAACCGGCTTCCCACGTGAAAGTCTTTCTCCAGGTGCGGACATGCTCCCAGGTGCCTGTGGCAAGGGGAAGGAAATGCCATACACTGACCTGGAAGAGACCACAGGGCCCAGGCACAGTCTGAACCCTTCCCTCATCCCGGCGGTTTTGCTAGCAGGAGTTCAACCCCAAGGAACACAGCCCGGAGACCCCTGAGGCAAAAACGGCTTCCGACGAACAAAGGCGCTTGCTGTTGAAAACCTATCCCAAGTGGGGGTAGCCAGGTCAATAAAATGCCACACACCCAGGTGTAAGAAACAACATTGCCCAGGCATGGTCTAAGCCCCTCACCTCGTCCCTGTGCTTTGGGGAGCCGGAGGGACAGCCGAGGCCCACGGCCCTGAGAACCATTTGCAAAAAGCCGGCTTCCCACGGAAACAGCTTTCCTGAGGTGCAGACCCTATCCCAAGGGGTGGAGGCAAGGGAAAAAAATGCCATCTCCTTCTCTGGAAGAAACCCCAGTGCCCAGCCATGTTCTAAGCCCTCCCCTCCTCCCTGGGCTTCTAGCAGCAGGAGTGAAAAGAGAGGAGGACAGCACTGGGACACTTTGACAAAAACCGGCTTCCACGAGGAAGTCCTTCTCCACGTGCAGACATGCTCCCCAGTGCCTGTGGCAAGGTGAAGGAAATACCATACACTGACCTGGAAGAGACCACAGGGCCCAGGCACAGTCTGAGCCCTTCCCTCATCCCGGCGGTTTTGCTAGCAGGAGTTCCACCACAAGGAACACAGCCCGGTGACCCCCTGGTGCCCAAACGGCTTCCGACAAACAATATGCTCTTGCTGTGGAAAACCTATGCCAAGAGGGGGTAGCCAGGTCAACAAAATGGCACACACCCAGGTGGAAGAGACAACTAGGCCCAGGCATGGTCTAACCCCTCACGTCCTCTCTGTGCTTTGGGGAGCCGGAGGGACCCCCGAAGCCCACGGCCCTGAGACCCGTTTGGCAGAAAGCCGGCCAACCCCGTAAACAGCTTTCCTGAGTTGCAGACCCTATCCCAAGGGGTGGTGGTAAGGGAAAGCAAATGCCATCTCCTGCTCTGCAATAAACCCCAGTGCCCAGCCATGTTCTAAGCCCTCCCCTCCTCCCTGGGCTTCTAGCAACAGGAGTGAAAAGAGAGGAGGACAGCACTGGGACGCTTTGACAGAAACCGGCTTCCACGAGGAAGTGCTTCTCCACGTGCATACATGCTCCCCAGTGCCTGTGGCAATATGAAGGAAATACCATACACTGACCTGGAAGAGACCACAGGGCCCAGGCACAGTCTGAGCCCTTCCCTCATCCCGGCGGTTTTGCTAGCAGGAGTTCCACCACAAGGAACACAGCCCGGAGACCCCCTGGGGCCCAAAGGGCTTCCGACAAACAATATGCTCTTGCTGTGGAAAACCTATCCCAAGAGGGGGTAGCCAGGTCAACAAAATGCCACACACTCAGGTGGAAGAGACAACTAGGCGCAGGCATGGTCTAACCCCTCACCTCCTCTCTGTGTTTTGGGGAGCCGGAGAGTCCCCCGAATTCCACGGCCCTGAGGCCCGTTGGGCAGAAAGCCGGCTTCCCACGGAAACAGCTTTCCTGAGGTGCAGACCCTATCCCAAGGGCTGGTGGCAAGGGAAAGCAAATGCCATCCCCTTCTCTGGAAGAAACACCAGTGCCCAGCCATGTTCTAAGCCCTCCCCTCCTCCCTGGACTTCTGGCTGCAGGAGTGAAAAGAGAGGAGCACAGCATTGGGACCATTTTACAGAAACCGGTTTCCCAGGGGGAAGTCCTTATCCACGTGCAGACATGCTCCCCAGTGCCTGTGGCAAGGTGAAGGAAATACCATACACTGACCTGGAAGAGACCACAGGGCCCAGGCACAGTCTGAGCCCTTCCCTCATCCCAGCAGTTTAGCTAGCAGGAGTTCAAGCCCAAGGAACACTGCCAGAAGACCCCTGGGGCAAAAACTGCTTCTGAGGAACAATAGGTGCTTGCTCTGGAAAACATATGCAAATGTGAGTAGCCAGGTCAACAAAATGCCACACACCCAGGCGGAAGAAACAACATGGCCCAGGCATGGTCTTAGTCCCTCACCTCTTCTCTGTGCTTTGGGGAGCCGGAGGGACCCCCGAGGCCCACGGCCCTGAGGCCCGTTGGGCAGAAAGCCGGCTTCCCACGGAAACAGCTTTCCTGAGGTGCAGCCCCTATCCCAAGGGGTGGTGGCAAGGGAAAGCAAATGCAATCCCCTTCTCTGAAAGAAACTCCAGTGCCCAGGGATGTTCTAACCCCTCCCCTCTTCCCTGGGCTTCTGGCAGCAGGAGTGAAAAGAGAGGAGCACAGCACTGGGACCCTTTGACAGAAACCGGCTTCCCACGAAAAAGTCCTTCTCCACGTGCAGACATGCTCCCCAGTGCCTGTGGTAAGGTGAAAGAAATGCCATGCACTAACCTGGAAGAGACCACAGGGCCCAGGAACAGTCTGAGCCCTTCCCTCATCCCGAGGGTTTTGCTAGCAGGAGTTCAACCCCAAGGAACACAGCCCGGAGACCCCCTGTGGCCCAAACGGCTTCCGACGAGCAATATGCTCTTGCTTTGGAAAACCTATCCCAAGTGGGGGTAGCCAGGTCAACAAAATGCCACACACCAGGTGGAAGAAACAACATGGCCCAGGCATGGTCTAAGTACCTCACCTCGTCTCTGTGCTTGGGGAGCCGGAGGGACCCCCGAGGCCCACGGCCCTGAGGCCCGTTCGGCAGAAAGCCGGCTTCCCACGGAAACAGATTTCATGAGGTGTAAACCCTATCCCAAAGACTGGTGGCAAGGGAAAGCAAATGCTCGCCTCCTCTGGAAGAAATCCCAGTGCCCAGCCATGTTCTAAGCCCGTCCATCCTCCCTGGGCTTCTGGCAGCAGGAGTGAAAAGAGAGGAGCAGAGCACTGGGACCCGTTTGACAAAAACCGGCTTCCCACGGGAAAGTCTTTCTCCACGTGCAGACATGCACCCAGGTGCCTGTGGCAAGGGGAAGGAAATGCCATACACTAACCTGGAAGAGACCACAGTGCCCAGGCACAGACTGAACCCTTCCCTCATCCCAGGGGTTTTGCTAGCAGGAGTTCAAACTCAACGAACACAGCCCGGAGACCCCTGGGGCAAAAACGGCTTCCGAGGAACAATATGCTCTTGCTGTGGAAAACCTATCCCAAGTGGGGGTAGCCTGGTCAACAAAATGCCACACACCCAGGTGTAAGAAACAACATGGCCCAGGCATGGCCTAAGCCCCTCACCTCGTCCCTGTGCTTTGGGGAGCCGGAGGGACCCCCGAAGCCCACGGCCCTGAAGACCGTTGGGCAGAAAGCCGGCTTCCCAAGGAAACAGCTTTCCTGAGGTGCAGACCCTATCCCAAGGGGTGGTGGCCAGGGAAAGCAAATGCCATCCCCTTCTCTGGAACAAACCCCAGTGCCCAGCCATGTTCTAAGCCCTCCCCTCCTCCCTGGGCTTCTGGCAGCAGGAGTGAAAAGAGAGGAGCAGAGCACTGGGACCCTTTGACAGAAACCGACTTCCCACGAGGAAGTCCTTCTCCACGTGCAGAAATTCTCCCCAGTGCCTGTGGCAAGGTGAAAGGAATGCCATACACTGACCTGGAAGAGACCACAGGGCCCAGGCACAGTTTGAGCCCTTCCCTCATCCCGGCGGTTTTGCTAGCAGGAGTTCAACCCCAAGAACACAGCCCGGAGACCCCCTGGGGCCCAAAAGGCTTCAGACAAACAATATGCTCTTGCTGTGGAAAACCTATCCCAAGTGGGGGTAGCCAGGTCAACAAAATGCCACACACCCAGGTGGATGAAACAACATTGCCCAGGCATGGTCTAAGCCCCTCACCTCGTCCCTGTGCTTTGGGGATCTGGAGGGACCCCCGAGGCCCACGGCCCTGAGGCCCGTTGGGCAGAAAGCCGGCTTCCCAAGGAAACAGCTTTCCTGAGGTGCAGACCCTATCCCAAGGGGTGGTGGCAAGGGAAAGCAAATGCCATCCCCTTCTCTGGAAGAAACCCCAGTGCCCAGCCATGTTCTAAGCCCTCCCCTCCTCACTGGGCTTCTGGCAGCAGGAGAGAAAAGAGAGGAGCACAGCACTGGGACTCTTTGACAGAAACGGGCTTCCCACGAGGAAGTCCTTCTCCACGTGCAGACATGCTTCCCAGTGCCTGTGGCAAGGTGAAGGAAATGCCATACACTGACCTGGAAGAGACCACAGGGCCCAGGCAGAGTCTGAGCACTTGCCTCATCCCGACGGTTTTGTTAGCAGGAGTTCCACCATAACGAACACAGCCCGGAGACCCCCTGGGGCCCAAACGGCTTCCGAAGAACAATATGCTCTTGCTGTGGAAAACCTATCCCAAGTGGGGGTAGCCAGGTCAACAAAATGCCACACACCCAGGTGGAAGAAACAACATGGCCCAAGCATGGTCTAAGCCCCTCACTTCGTCCCTGTGCTCTGGGGAGCCGTAACGGACCCCCGAGGCCCACGGCCCTGAGGCCCGTTGGGCAGAAAGCCGACTTCCCACGGAAACAGCTTTCCTGAGGTGCAGACCCTATCCCAAGGGGTGGTGGCAAGGGAAAGCAAATGCCATCCTCTTCTCTGGAAGAAACCCCAGTGCCCAGCCATGTTCTAAGCCCTCCCCTCCTCCCTGGGCTTCTGGCAGCAGGAGAGAAAAGAGAGGAGCAGGGCACTGGGACCCGTTTGAGAAAAACCGGCTTCCCACGTGAAAGTCTTTCTCCAGGTGCGGACATGCTCCCAGGTGCCTGTGGCAAGGGGAAGGAAATGCCATACACTGACCTGGAAGAGACCACAGGGCCCAGGCACAGTCTGAACCCTTCCCTCATCCCGGCGGTTTTGCTAGCAGGAGTTCAACCCCAAGGAACACAGCCCGGAGACCCCTGAGGCAAAAACGGCTTCCGACGAACAAAGGCGCTTGCTGTTGAAAACCTATCCCAAGTGGGGGTAGCCAGGTCAATAAAATGCCACACACCCAGGTGTAAGAAACAACATTGCCCAGGCATGGTCTAAGCCCCTCACCTCGTCCCTGTGCTTTGGGGAGCCGGAGGGACAGCCGAGGCCCACGGCCCTGAGAACCATTTGCAAAAAGCCGGCTTCCCACGGAAACAGCTTTCCTGAGGTGCAGACCCTATCCCAAGGGGTGGAGGCAAGGGAAAAAAATGCCATCTCCTTCTCTGGAAGAAACCCCAGTGCCCAGCCATGTTCTAAGCCCTCCCCTCCTCCCTGGGCTTCTAGCAGCAGGAGTGAAAAGAGAGGAGGACAGCACTGGGACGCTTTGACAAAAAACGGCTTCCACGAGGAAGTCCTTCTCCACGTGCAGACATGCTCCCCAGTGCCTGTGGCAAGGTGAAGGAAATACCATACACTGACCTGGAAGAGACCACAGGGCCCAGGCACAGTCTGAGCCCTTCCCTCATCCCGGCGGTTTTGCTAGCAGGAGTTCCACCACAAGGAACACAGCCCGGTGACCCCCTGGCGCCCAAACGGCTTCCGACGAACAATATGCTCTTGCTGTGGAAAACCTATGCCAAGAGGGGGTAGCCAGGTCAACAAAATGGCACACACCCAGGTGGAAGAGACAACTAGGCCCAGGCATGGTCTAACCCCTCACGTCCTCTCTGTGCTTTGGGGAGCCGGAGGGACCCCCGAAGTCCACGGCCCTGAGACCCGTTTGGCAGAAAGCCGGCCTCCCACGGAAACAGCTTTCCTGAGTTGCAGACCCTATCCCAAGGGGTGGTGGTAAGGGAAAGCAAATGCCATGTCCTCCTCTGCAATAAACCCCAGTGCCCAGCCATGTTCTAGGCCCTCCCCTCCTCCCTGGGCTTCTAGCAACAGGAGTGAAAAGAGAGGAGGACAGCACTGGGACGCTTTGACAGAAACCGGCTTCCACGAGGAAGTCCTTCTCCACGTGCAGACATGCTCCCCAGTGCCTGTGGCAAGATGAAGGAAATACCATACACTGACCTGGAAGAGACCACAGGGCCCAGGCACATTCTGAGCCCTTCCCTCATCCCGGCGGTTTTGCTAGCAGGAGTTCCACCACAAGGAACACAGCCCGGAGACCCCCTGGGGCCCAAAGGGCTTCCGACAAACAATATGCTCTTGCTGTGGAAAACCTATCCCAAGAGGGGGTAGCCAGGTCAACAAAATGCCACACACCCAGGTGGAAGAGACAACTAGGCGCAGGCATGGTCTAACCCCTCACCTCCTCTCTGTGTTTTGGGGAGCCGGAGAGTCCCCCGAATTCCACGGCCCTGAGGCCCGTTGGGCAGAAAGCCGGCTTCCCACGGAAACAGCTTTCCTGAGGTGCAGACCCTATCCCAAGGGCTGGTGGCAAGGGAAAGCAAATGCCATCCCCTTCTCTGGAAGAAACACCAGTGCCCAGCCATGTTCTAAGCCCTCCCCTCCTCCCTGGACTTCTGGCTGCAGGAGTGAAAAGAGAGGAGCACAGCATTGGGAATATTTTACAGAAACCGGTTTCCCAGGGGGAAGTCCTTATCCACGTGCAGACATGCTCCCCAGTGCCTGTGGCAAGGTGAAGGAAATACCATACACTGACCTGGAAGAGACCACAGGGCCCAGGCACAGTCTGAGCCCTTCCCTCATCCCAGCAGTTTAGCTAGCAGGAGTTCAAGCCCAAGGAACACTGCCTGAAGACCCCTGAGGCAAAAACTGCTTCTGAGGAACAATAGGTGCTTGCTCTGGAAAACATATGCAAATGTGAGTAGCCAGGTCAACAAAATGCCACACACCCAGGCGGAAGAAACAACATGGCCCAGGCATGGTCTAAGTCCCTCACCTCCTCTCTGTGCTTTGGGGAGCCGGAGGGACCCCCGAGGCCCACGGCCCTGAGGCCCGTTGGGCAGAAAGCCGGCTTCCCACGGAAACAGCTTTCCTGAGGTGCAGCCCCTATCCCAAGGGGTGGTGGCAAGGGAAAGCAAATGCAATCCCCTTCTCTGAAAGAAACTCCAGTGCCCAGGGATGTTCCTACCCCTCCTCTCTTCCCTGGGCTTCTGGCAGCAGGAGTGAAAAGACAGGAGCACAGCACTGGGACCCTTTGACAGAAACTGGCTTCCCACGAAAAAGTCCTTCTCCACGTGCAGACATGCTCCCCAGTGCCTGTGGCAAGGTGAAGGAAATGCCATACACTGACCTGGAAGAGACCACAGGGCCCAGGCAGAGTCTGAGCACTTGCCTCATCCCGACGGTTTTGTTAGCAGGAGTTCCACCATAACGAACACAGCCCGGAGACCCCCTGGGGCCCAAACGGCTTCCGAAGAACAATATGCTCTTGCTGTGGAAAACCTATCCCAAGTGGGGGTAGCCAGGTCAACAAAATGCCACACACCCAGGTGGAAGAAACAACATGGCCCAAGCATGGTCTAAGCCCCTCACTTCGTCCCTGTGCTCTGGGGAGCCGTAACGGACCCCCGAGGCCCACGGCCCTGAGGCCCGTTGGGCAGAAAGCCGGCTTCCCACGGAAACAGCTTTCCTGAGGTGCAGACCCTATCCCAAGGGGTGGTGGCAAGGGAAAGCAAATGCCATCCTCTTCTCTGGAAGAAACCCCAGTGCCCAGCCATGTTCTAAGCCCTCCCCTCCTCCCTGGGCTTCTGGCAGCAGGAGAGAAAAGAGAGGAGCACAGCACTGGGACCCTTTGACAGAAACCGGCTTCCCACGAGGAAGTCCTTCTCCACGTGCAGACATGCTTCCCAGCGCCTGTGGCAAGGTGAAGGAAATGCCATGCACTGACCTGGAAGAGACCACAGGGCCCAGGCACAGTCTGAACCCTTCCCTCATCCCAGCGGTTTTGCTAGCAGGAGTTCAAGCCCAAGGAACACAGCCCGGAGACCCCTGGGGCAAAAACGGCTTCCGAGGAACAATATGCTCTTGCTGTGGAAAACCTATCCCAAGTGGGGGTAGCCTGGTCAACAAAATGCCACACACCCAGGTGTAAGAAACAACATGGCCCAGGCATGGCCTAAGCCCCTCACCTCGTCCCTGTGCTTTGGGGAGCCGGAGGGACCCCCGAAGCCCACGGCCCTGAAGCCCGTTGGGCAGAAAGCCGGCTTCCCAAGGAAACAGCTTTCCTGAGGTGCAGACCCTATCCCAAGGGGTGCTGGCCAGGGAAAGCAAATGCCATCCCCTTCTCTGGAACAAACCCCAGTGCCCAGCCATGTTCTAAGCCCTCCCCTCCTCCCTGGGCTTCTGGCAGCAGGAGTGAAAAGAGAGGAGAAGAGCACTGGGACCCTTTGACAGAAACCGACTTCCCACGAGGAAGTCCTTCTCCACGTGCAGAAATTCTCCCCAGTGCCTGTGGCAAGGTGAAAGGAATGCCATACACTGACCTGGAAGAGACCACAGGGCCCAGGCACAGTCTGAGCCCTTCCCTCATCCCGGCGGTTTTGCTAGCAGGAGTTCAACCCCAAGAACACAGCCCGGAGACCCCCTGGGGCCCAAAAGGCTTCAGACAAACAATATGCTCTTGCTGTGGAAAACCTATCCCAAGTGGGGGTAGCCAGGTCAACAAAATGCCACACACCCAGGTGGATGAAACAACATTGCCCAGGCATGGTCTAAGCCTCTCACCTCGTCCCTGTGCTTTGGGGATCTGGAGGGACCCCCGAGGCCCACTGCCCTGAGGCCCGTTGGGCAGAAAGCCGGCTTCCCAAGGAAACAGCTTTCCTGAGGTGCAGACCCTATCCCAAGGGGTGGTGGCAAGGGAAAGCAAATGCCATCCCCTTCTCTGGAAGAAACCCCAGTGCCCAGCCATGTTCTAAGCCCTCCCCTCCTCACTGGGCTTCTGGCAGCAGGAGAGAAAAGAGAGGAGCACAGCACTGGGACTCTTTGACAGAAACGGGCTTCCCACGAGGAAGTCCTTCTCCACGTGCAGACATGCTTCCCAGTGCCTGTGGCAAGGTGAAGGAAATGCCATACACTGACCTGGAAGAGACCACAGGGCCCAGGCAGAGTCTGAGCACTTGCCTCATCCCGACGGTTTTGTTAGCAGGAGTTCCACCATAACGAACACAGCCCGGAGACCCCCTGGGGCCCAAACGGCTTCCGAAGAACAATATGCTCTTGCTGTGGAAAACCTATCCCAAGTGGGGGTAGCCAGGTCAACAAAATGCCACACACCCAGGTGGAAGAAACAACATGGCCCAAGCATGGTCTAAGCCCCTCACTTCGTCCCTGTGCTCTGGGGAGCCGTAACGGACCCCCGAGGCCCACGGCCCTGAGGCCCGTTGGGCAGAAAGCCGGCTTCCCACGGAAACAGCTTTCCTGAGGTGCAGACCCTATCCCAAGGGGTGGTGGCAAGGGAAAGCAAATGCCATCCTCTTCTCTGGAAGAAACCCCAGTGCCCAGCCATGTTCTAAGCCCTCCCCTCCTCCCTGGGCTTCTGGCAGCAGGAGAGAAAAGAGAGGAGCAGGGCACTGGGAACCGTTTGAGAAAAACCGGCTTCCCACGTGAAAGTCTTTCTCCAGGTGCGGACATGCTCCCAGGTGCCTGTGGCAAGGGGAAGGAAATGCCATACACTGACCTGGAAGAGACCACAGGGCCCAGGCACAGTCTGAACCCTTCCCTCATCCCGGCGGTTTTGCTAGCAGGAGTTCAACCCCAAGGAACACAGCCCGGAGACCCCTGAGGCAAAAACGGCTTCCGACGAACAAAGGCGCTTGCTGTTGAAAACCTATCCCAAGTGGGGGTAGCCAGGTCAATAAAATGCCACACACCCAGGTGTAAGAAACAACATTGCCCAGGCATGGTCTAAGCCCCTCACCTCGTCCCTGTGCTTTGGGGAGCCGGAGGGACAGCCGAGGCCCACGGCCCTGAGAACCCTTTGCAAAAAGCCGGCTTCCCACGGAAACAGCTTTCCTGAGGTGCAGACCCTATCCCAAGGGGTGGAGGCAAGGGAAAAAAATGCCATCTCCTTCTCTGGAAGAAACCCCAGTGCCCAGCCATGTTCTAAGCCCTCCCCTCCTCCCTGGGCTTCTAGCAGCAGGAGTGAAAAGAGAGGAGGACAGCACTGGGACGCTTTGACAAAAAACGGCTTCCACGAGGAAGTCCTTCTCCACGTGCAGACATGCTCCCCAGTGCCTGTGGCAAGGTGAAGGAAATACCATACACTGACCTGGAAGAGACCACAGGGCCCAGGCACAGTCTGAGCCCTTCCCTCATCCCGGCGGTTTTGCTAGCAGGAGTTCCACCACAAGGAACACAGCTCGGTGACCCCCTGGCGCCCAAACGGCTTCCGACGAACAATATGCTCTTGCTGTGGAAAACCTATGCCAAGAGGGGGTAGCCAGGTCAACAAAATGGCACACACCCAGGTGGAAGAGACAACTAGGCCCAGGCATGGTCTAACCCCTCACGTCCTCTCTGTGCTTTGGGGAGCCGGAGGGACCCCCGAAGCCCACGGCCCTGAGACCCGTTTGGCAGAAAGCCGGCCTCCCACGGAAACAGCTTTCCTGAGTTGCAGACCCTATCCCAAGGGGTGGTGGTAAGGGAAAGCAAATGCCATGTCCTCCTCTGCAATAAACCCCAGTGCCCAGCCATGTTCTAAGCCCTCCCCTCCTCCCTGGGCTTCTAGCAACAGGAGTGAAAAGAGAGGAGGACAGCACTGGGACGCTTTGACAGAAACCGGCTTCCACGAGGAAGTCCTTCTCCACGTGCAGACAAGCTCCCCAGTGCCTGTGGCAAGATGAAGGAAATACCATACACTGACCTGGAAGAGACCACAGGGCCCAGGCACATTCTGAGCCCTTCCCTCATCCCGGCGGTTTTGCTAGCAGGAGTTCCACCACAAGGAACACAGCCCGGAGACCCCCTGGGGCCCAAAGGGCTTCCGACAAACAATATGCTCTTGCTGTGGAAAACCTATCCCAAGAGGGGGTAGCCAGGTCAACAAAATGCCACACACCCAGGTGGAAGAGACAACTAGGCGCAGGCATGGTCTAACCCCTCACCTCCTCTGTGTGTTTTGGGGAGCCGGAGAGTCCCCCGAATTCCACGGCCCTGAGGCCCGTTGGGCAGAAAGCCGGCTTCCCACGGAAACAGCTTTCCTGAGGTGCAGACCCTATCCCAAGGGCTGGTGGCAAGGGAAAGCAAATGCCATCCCCTTCTCTGGAAGAAACACCAGTGCCCAGCCATGTTCTAAGCCCTCCCCTCCTCCCTGGACTTCTGGCTGCAGGAGTGAAAAGAGAGGAGCACAGCATTGGGACCATTTTACAGAAACCGGTTTCCCAGGGGGAAGTCCTTATCCACGTGCAGACATGCTCCCCAGTGCCTGTGGCAAGGTGAAGGAAATACCATACACTGACCTGGAAGAGACCACAGGGCCCAGGCACAGTCTGAGCCCTTCCCTCATCCCAGCAGTTTAGCTAGCAGGAGTTCAAGCCCAAGGAACACTGCCCGAAGACCCCTGGGGCAAAAACTGCTTCTGAGGAACAATAGGTGCTTGCTCTGGAAAACATATGCAAATGTGAGTAGCCAGGTCAACAAAATGCCACACACCCAGGCGGAAGAAACAACATGGCCCAGGCATGGTCTAAGTCCCTCACCTCCTCTCTGTGCTTTGGGGAGCCAGAGGGACCCCCGAGGCCCACGGCCCTGAGGCCGGTTGGGCAGAAAGCCGGCTTCCCACGGAAACAGCTTTCCTGAGGTGCAGCCCCTATCCCAAGGGGTGGTGGCAAGGGAAAGCAAATGCAATCCCCTTCTCTGAAAGAAACTCCAGTGCCCAGGGATGTTCTAACCCCTCCTCTCTTCCCTGGGCTTCTGGCAGCAGGAGTGAAAAGACAGGAGCACAGCACTGGGACCCTTTGACAGAAACCGGCTTCCCACGAAAAAGTCCTTCTCCACGTGCAGACATGCTCCCCAGTGCCTGTGGCAAGGTGAAGGAAATGCCATACACTGACCTGGAAGAGACCACAGGGCCCAGGCAGAGTCTGAGCACTTGCCTCATCCCGGCGGTTTTGTTAGCAGGAGTTCCACCATAACGAACACAGCCCGGAGACCCCCTGGGGCCCAAACGGCTTCCGAAGAACAATATGCTCTTGCTGTGGAAAACCTATCCCAAGTGGGGGTAGCCAGGTCAACAAAATGCCACACACCCAGGTGGAAGAAACAACATGGCCCAAGCATGGTCTAAGCCCCTCACTTCGTCCCTGTGCTCTGGGGAGCCGTAACGGACCCCCGAGGCCCACGGCCCTGAGGCCCGTTGGGCAGAAAGCCGGCTTCCCACGGAAACAGCTTTCCTGAGGTGCAGACCCTATCCCAAGGGGTGGTGGCAAGGGAAAGCAAATGCCATCCTCTTCTCTGGAAGAAACCCCAGTGCCCAGCCATGTTCTAAGCCCTCCCCTCCTCCCTGGGCTTCTGGCAGCAGGAGAGAAAAGAGAGGAGCACAGCACTGGGACCCTTTGACAGAAACCGGCTTCCCACGAGGAAGTCCTTCTCCACGTGCAGACATGCTTCCCAGCGCCTGTGGCAAGGTGAAGGAAATGCCATGCACTGACCTGGAAGAGACCACAGGGCCCAGGCACAGTCTGAACCCTTCCCTCATCCCAGCAGTTTTGCTAGCAGGAGTTCAAGCCCAAGGAACACAGCCCGGAGACCCCTGGGGCAAAAACGGCTTCCGAGGAACAATATGCTCTTGCTGTGGAAAACCTATCCCAAGTGGGGGTAGCCTGGTCAACAAAATGCCACACACCCAGGTGTAAGAAACAACATGGCCCAGGCATGGCCTAAGCCCCTCACCTCGTCCCTGTGCTTTGGGGAGCCGGAGGGACCCCCGAAGCCCACGGCCCTGAAGCCCGTTGGGCAGAAAGCCGGCTTCCCAAGGAAACAGCTTTCCTGAGGTGCAGACCCTATCCCAAGGGGTGGTGGCCAGGGAAAGCAAATGCCATCCCCTTCTCTGGAACAAACCCCAGTGCCCAGCCATGTTCTAAGCCCTCCCCTCCTCCCTGGGCTTCTGGCAGCAGGAGTGAAAAGAGAGGAGCAGAGCACTGGGACCCTTTGACAGAAACCGACTTCCCACGAGGAAGTCCTTCTCCACGTGCAGAAATTCTCCCCAGTGCCTGTGGCAAGGTGAAAGGAATGCCATACACTGACCTGGAAGAGACCACAGGGCCCAGGCACAGTCTGAGCCCTTCCCTCATCCCGGCGGTTTTGCTAGCAGGAGTTCAACCCCAAGAACACAGCCCGGAGACCCCCTGGGGCCCAAAAGGCTTCAGACAAACAATATGCTCTTGCTGTGGAAAACCTATCCCAAGTGGGGGTAGCCAGGTCAACAAAATGCCACACACCCAGGTGGATGAAACAACATTGCCCAGGCATGGTCTAAGCCTCTCACCTCGTCCCTGTGCTTTGGGGATCTGGAGGGACCCCCGAGGCCCACGGCCCTGAGGCCCGTTGGGCAGAAAGCCGGCTTCCCAAGGAAACAGCTTTCCTGAGGTGCAGACCCTATCCCAAGGGGTGGTGGCAAGGGAAAGCAAATGCCATCCCCTTCTCTGGAAGAAACCCCAGTGCCCAGCCATGTTCTAAGCCCTCCCCTCCTCACTGGGCTTCTGGCAGCAGGAGAGAAAAGAGAGGAGCACAGCACTGGGACTCTTTGACAGAAACGGGCTTCCCACGAGGAAGTCCTTCTCCACGTGCAGACATGCTTCCCAGTGCCTGTGGCAAGGTGAAGGAAATGCCATACACTGACCTGGAAGAGACCACAGGGCCCAGGCAGAGTCTGAGCACTTGCCTCATCCCGACGGTTTTGTTAGCAGGAGTTCCACCATAACGAACACAGCCCGGAGACCCCCTGGGGCCCAAACGGCTTCCGAAGAACAATATGCTCTTGCTGTGGAAAACCTATCCCAAGTGGGGGTAGCCAGGTCAACAAAATGCCACACACCCAGGTGGAAGAAACAACATGGCCCAAGCATGGTCTAAGCCCCTCACTTCGTCCCTGTGCTCTGGGGAGCCGTAACGGACCCCCGAGGCCCACGGCCCTGAGGCCCGTTGGGCAGAAAGCCGGCTTCCCACGGAAACAGCTTTCCTGAGGTGCAGACCCTATCCCAAGGGGTGGTGGCAAGGGAAAGCAAATGCCATCCTCTTCTCTGGAAGAAACCCCAGTGCCCAGCCATGTTCTAAGCCCTCCCCTCCTCCCTGGGCTTCTGGCAGCAGGAGAGAAAAGAGAGGAGCAGGGCACTGGGACCCGTTTGAGAAAAACCGGCTTCCCACGTGAAAGTCTTTCTCCAGGTGCGGACATGCTCCCAGGTGCCTGTGGCAAGGGGAAGGAAATGCCATACACTGACCTGGAAGAGACCACAGGGCCCAGGCACAGTCTGAACCCTTCCCTCATCCCGGCGGTTTTGCTAGCAGGAGTTCAACCCCAAGGAACACAGCCCGGAGACCCCTGAGGCAAAAACGGCTTCCGACGAACAAAGGCGCTTGCTGTTGAAAACCTATCCCAAGTGGGGGTAGCCAGGTCAATAAAATGCCACACACCCAGGTGTAAGAAACAACATTGCCCAGGCATGGTCTAAGCCCCTCACCTTGTCCCTGTGCTTTGGGGAGCCGGAGGGACAGCCGAGGCCCACGGCCCTGAGAACCCTTTGCAAAAAGCCGGCTTCCCACGGAAACAGCTTTCCTGAGGTGCAGACCCTATCCCAAGGGGTGGAGGCAAGGGAAAAAAATGCCATCTCCTTCTCTGGAAGAAACCCCAGTGCCCAGCCATGTTCTAAGCCCTCCCCTCCTCCCTGGGCTTCTAGCAGCAGGAGTGAAAAGAGAGGAGGACAGCACTGGGACGCTTTGACAAAAAACGGCTTCCACGAGGAAGTCCTTCTCCACGTGCAGACATGCTCCCCAGTGCCTGTGGCAAGGTGAAGGAAATACCATACACTGACCTGGAAGAGACCACAGGGCCCAGGCACAGTCTGAGCCCTTCCCTCATCCCGGCGGTTTTGCTAGCAGGAGTTCCACCACAAGGAACACAGCCCGGTGACCCCCTGGCGCCCAAACGGCTTCCGACGAACAATATGCTCTTGCTGTGGAAAACCTATGCCAAGAGGGGGTAGCCAGGTCAACAAAATGGCACACACCCAGGTGGAAGAGACAACTAGGCCCAGGCATGGTCTAACCCCTCACGTCCTCTCTGTGCTTTGGGGAGCCGGAGGGACCCCCGAAGCCCACGGCCCTGAGACCCGTTTGGCAGAAAGCCGGCCTCCCACGGAAACAGCTTTCCTGAGTTGCAGACCCTATCCCAAGGGGTGGTGGTAAGGGAAAGCAAATGCCATGTCCTCCTCTGCAATAAACCCCAGTGCCCAGCCATGTTCTAAGCCCTCCCCTCCTCCCTGGGCTTCTAGCAACAGGAGTGAAAAGAGAGGAGGACAGCACTGGGACGCTTTGACAGAAACCGGCTTCCACGAGGAAGTCCTTCTCCACGTGCAGACATGCTCCCCAGTGCCTGTGGCAAGATGAAGGAAATACCATACACTGACCTGGAAGAGACCACAGGGCCCAGGCACATTCTGAGCCCTTCCCTCATCCCGGCGGTTTTGCTAGCAGGAGTTCCACCACAAGGAACACAGCCCGGAGACCCCCTGGGGCCCAAAGGGCTTCCGACAAACAATATGCTCTTGCTGTGGAAAACCTATCCCAAGAGGGGGTAGCCAGGTCAACAAAATGCCACACACCCAGGTGGAAGAGACAACTAGGCGCAGGCATGGTCTAACCCCTCACCTCCTCTGTGTGTTTTGGGGAGCCGGAGAGTCCCCCGAATTCCACGGCCCTGAGGCCCGTTGGGCAGAAAGCCGGCTTCCCACGGAAACAGCTTTCCTGAGGTGCAGACCCTATCCCAAGGGCTGGTGGCAAGGGAAAGCAAATGCCATCCCCTTCTCTGGAAGAAACACCAGTGCCCAGCCATGTTCTAAGCCCTCCCCTCCTCCCTGGACTTCTGGCTGCAGGAGTGAAAAGAGAGGAGCACAGCATTGGGACCATTTTACAGAAACCGGTTTCCCAGGGGGAAGTCCTTATCCACGTGCAGACATGCTCCCCAGTGCCTGTGGCAAGGTGAAGGAAATACCATACACTGACCTGGAAGAGACCACAGGGCCCAGGCACAGTCTGAGCCCTTCCCTCATCCCAGCAGTTTAGCTAGCAGGAGTTCAAGCCCAAGGAACACTGCCCGAAGACCCCTGGGGCAAAAACTGCTTCTGAGGAACAATAGGTGCTTGCTCTGGAAAACATATGCAAATGTGAGTAGCCAGGTCAACAAAATGCCACACACCCAGGCGGAAGAAACAACATGGCCCAGGCATGGTCTAAGTCCCTCACCTCCTCTCTGTGCTTTGGGGAGCCGGAGGGACCCCCGAGGCCCACGGCCCTGAGGCCCGTTGGGCAGAAAGCCGGCTTCCCACGGAAACAGCTTTCCTGAGGTGCAGCCCCTATCCCAAGGGGTGGTGGCAAGGGAAAGCAAATGCAATCCCCTTCTCTGAAAGAAACTCCAGTGCCCAGGGATGTTCTAACCCCTCCTCTCTTCCCTGGGCTTCTGGCAGCAGGAGTGAAAAGACAGGAGCACAGCACTGGGACCCTTTGACAGAAACCGGCTTCCCACGAAAAAGTCCTTCTCCACGTGCAGACATGCTCCCCAGTGCCTGTGGCAAGGTGAAGGAAATGCCATACACTGACCTGGAAGAGACCACAGGGCCCAGGCAGAGTCTGAGCACTTGCCTCATCCCGGCGGTTTTGTTAGCAGGAGTTCCACCATAAGGAACACAGCCCGGAGACCCCCTGGGGCCCAAACGGCTTCCGAAGAACAATATGCTCTTGCTGTGGAAAACCTATCCCAAGTGGGGGTAGCCAGGTCAACAAAATGCCACACATCCAGGTGGAAGAAACAACATGGCCCAAGCATGGTCTAAGCCCCTCACTTCGTCCCTGTGCTCTGGGGAGCCGTAACGGACCCCCGAGGCCCACGGCCCTGAGGCCCGTTGGGCAGAAAGCCGGCTTCCCACGGAAACAGCTTTCCTGAGGTGCAGACCCTATCCCAAGGGGTGGTGGCAAGGGAAAGCAAATGCCATCCTCTTCTCTGGAAGAAACCCCAGTGCCCAGCCATGTTCTAAGCCCTCCCCTCCTCCCTGGGCTTCTGGCAGCAGGAGAGAAAAGAGAGGAGCACAGCACTGGGACCCTTTGACAGAAACCGGCTTCCCACGAGGAAGTCCTTCTCCACGTGCAGACATGCTTCCCAGCGCCTGTGGCAAGGTGAAGGAAATGCCATGCACTGACCTGGAAGAGACCACAGGGCCCAGGCACAGTCTGAACCCTTCCCTCATCCCAGCGGTTTTGCTAGCAGGAGTTCAAGCCCAAGGAACACAGCCCGGAGACCCCTGGGGCAAAAACGGCTTCCGACGAACAATAGGTTCTTGCTGTGGAAAACCTATCCCAAGTGGGGGTAGCCAGGTCAACAAAATGCCACACACCCAGGGGGATGAAACAACATTGCCCAGGCATGGTCTAAGCCCCTCACCTCGTCCCTGTGCTTTGGGGATCTGGAGGGACCCCCGAGGCCCACGGCCCTGAGGCCCGTTGGGCAGAAAGCCGGCTTCCCAAGGAAACAGCTTTCCTGAGGTGCAGACCCTATCCCAAGGGGTGGTGGCAAGGGAAAGCAAATGCCATCCCCTTCTCTGGAAGAAACCCCAGTGCCCAGCCATGTTCTAAGCCCTCCCCTCCTCACTGGGCTTCTGGCAGCAGGAGTGAAAAGAGAGGAGCACAGCACTGGGACTCTTTGACAGAAACCGGCTTCCCACGAGGAAGTCCTTCTCCACGTGCAGACATGCTTCCCAGTGCCTGTGGCAAGGTGAAGGAAATGCCATACACTGACCTGGAAGAGACCACAGTGCCCAGGCACAGTCTGAGCCCTTGCCTCATCCCGGCGGTTTTGTTAGCAGGAGTTCCACCACAACTAACACAGCCCGGAGACCCCCTGGGGCAAAAATGGCTTCCAACGAACAAGAGGTGCTTGCTGTGGAAAACCTATCCCAAGTGGGGTAGCCAGGTCAACAAAATGACAAACACCCAGGTGTAAGAAACAACATTGCCCAAGCATGGTCTAAGGCACTCACCTCGTCCCTGTGCTTTGGGGAGCCGGATGGACAGCCGAGCCCCACGGCCCTGAGACCCGTTTGGCCAAAAGCCGGCTTCCCACGGAAACAGTTTTCCTGAGGTGCAGACCTTCTCACAAGTGGTTGTGGCAAGGTAAAGCAAATGCCATCTCCTTCTCTGGAAGAAACCACAGTGCCCAGCCATGTTCTAAGCCCTCCCATCCTCCCTGGGCTTCTGGCAGCAGGAGTGAAAAGAGAGGAGCAGAGCACTGGGACCCGTTTAACAAAAACCGGCTTCCCACGGGAAAGTCTTTCTCCACGTGCAGACATGCTCCCAGGTGCCTGTGGCAAGGGGAAGGAAATGCCATACACTGACCTGGAAGAGACCACAGGGCCCAGGCACAGTCTGAACCCTTCCCTCATCCCGGCGGTTTTGCTAGCAGGAGTTCAACCCCAACGAACACAGTCCGGAGACCCCTGGGGTAAAAACGGCTTCCGACGAACAAAGGTGCTTGCTGTTGAAAACCTATCCCAAGTGGGGGTAGCCAGGTCAATAAAATGCCACACACCCAGGTGTAAGAAACAACATTGCCCAGGCATGGTCTAAGCCCCTCACCTCGTCCCTGTGCTTTGGGGAGGGACAGCCGAGGCCCACGGCCCTGAGAACCCTTTGCAAAAAGCCGGCTTCCCACGGAAACAGCTTTCCTGAGGTGCAGACCCTATCCCAAGGGGTGGAGGCAAGGGAAAAAAATGCCATCTCCTTCTCTGGAAGAAACCCCAGTGCCCAGCCATGTTCTAAGCCCTCCCCTCCTCCCTGGGCTTCTAGCAGCAGGAATGAAAAGAGAGGAGGACAGATGGGACGCTTTGACAGAAACCGGCTTCCACGAGGAAGTCCTTCTCCACGTGCAGACATGCTCCCCAGTGCCTGTGGCAAGGTGAAGGAAATACCATACACTGACCTGGAAGAGACCAGACGCCCAGGCACAGTCTGAGCCCTTCCCTCATCCCGGCGGTTTTGCTAGCAGGAGTTCCACCAGAAGGAACACAGCCCGGAGACCCCCTGGCGCCCAAACGGCTTCCGACGAACAATATGCTCTTGCTGTGGAAAACCTATCCCAAGAGGGGGTAGCCAGGTCAACAAAATTGCAAACACCCAGGTGGAAGAGAAAACTAGGCCCAGGCATGGTCTAACCCCTCACCTCCTCTCTGTGCTTTGGGGAGCCGGAGGGACCCCCGAAGCCCACGGCCCTGAGACCCATTTGGCAGAAAGCCGGCCTCCCACGGAAACAGCTTTCCTGAGTTGCAGACCCTATCCCAAGGGGTGGTGGTAAGGGAAAGCAAATGCCATCTCCTCCTCTGCAATAAACCCCAGTGCCCCCCCATGTTCTAAGCCCTCCCCTCCTCCCTGGACTTCTGGCAGCAGGAGTGAAAAGAGAGGACCACAGCACTGGGATCCTTTGACGGGAAACCGGCTTCCCACGAGGAAGTCCTTCTGCACGTGCAGACATGCTCCCCGGTGCCTGTGGCAAGGGGAAGGAAATGCCATACACTGACCTGGAAGAGACCACAGTGCCCAGGCACAGTCTGAACCCTTCCCTCATCCCGGCAGTTTTGCTAGCAGGAGTTCAACCCCAACGAACACAGCCCGGAGACCCCTGGGGCAAAAACGGCTTCCGACGAACAAGAGGTGCTTGCTGTGGAAAACCTATCCCAAGTGGGGGTAGCCAGGTCAACGAAATGCCACACACCAAGGTGTAAGAAACAACATTGCCCAGGCATGGTCTAAGCCCCTCACCTCGTCCCTGTGCTTTGGGGAGCTGGAGGGACAGCCGAGCCCCACGGCACTGAGACCCCTTTGCAAAAAGCAGGCTTCCCACCGAAACAGTTTTCCTGAGGTGCACACCCTATCCCAAGTGGTTGTGGCAAGGTAAAGAAAATGCCCTCCACTTCTCTGGAAGAAACCACAGAGCCCAGCCATGTTCTAAGCCCTCCCATCCTCCCTGGGCTTCTGGCTGCAGGAGTGAAAAGAGAGGAGCAGGGCAGTAGGACACGTTTGACAAAAACCGGCTTCCCACGGGAAAGTCTTTCTCCACGTGCAGACATGCTCCCAGGTGCCTGTGACAAGGGGACGGAAATGCCATACACTGACCTAGAAGAGACCACAGGGCCCAGGCACAGTCTGAAGCCTTCCCTCATCCCGGCGGTTTTGCTAGCAGGAGTTCAACCCCAACGAACACAGCCCGGAGACCCCTGGGGCAAAAACGGCTTCCGACGAACAAGAGGTGCTTGCTGTGAAAACGTATCCCAAGTGGGGGTAGCCAGGTCAACAAAATGCCACACACCCAGGTGGAAGAAATAACATGGCCCAGGCATGGTCTAAGCCCCTCACCTCGTCCCTGTGCTTTGGGGAGCCGGAGGGACCCCCGAGGCCCACGGCCCTGAGGCCCGTTGGGCAGAAAGCCGGCTTCCCACGGAAACAGCTTTCCTGAGGTGCAGACCCTATCCCAAGGGGTGGTGGCAAGGGAAAGAAAATGCCATCCCCTCCTTTGGAAGAA
The DNA here is from genome assembly GCF_024610735.1 of Ursus americanus. Taxonomy (NCBI): domain Eukaryota; kingdom Metazoa; phylum Chordata; class Mammalia; order Carnivora; family Ursidae; genus Ursus; species Ursus americanus. Next base: position 207,131 of record NW_028273669.1, read on the forward strand.
ACCCCAGTGCCCAGCCATGTTCTAAGCCCTCCCCTTCTCCCTGGGCTTCTGGCAGCAGGAGTGAAAAGAGAGGAGCACAGCACTGGGACGGTTTGACAGAAACCGGCTTCCCACGAGGAAATCCTTCTCCACGTGCAGACATGCTCCCCAGTGACTGTGGAAAGGTGAAGGAAATGCCATACACTGACTGGAAGAGACCACAGGGCCCAGGCACAGTCTGAACCCTTCCCTCATCCCGGCGGTTTTGCTAGCAGGAGTTCAACCCCAACGAACACAGCCCGGAGACCCCCTGGAGCCCAAACGGCTTCCGATGAACAATATGCTCTTGTTGCGGAAAACCTATTCCAAGTGGGGGTAGCCAGGTCAACAAAATGCCACACACCCAGGTGTAAGAAACAACATTGCCCAGGCACGGTCCAAGCCCCTCACCTCGTCCCTGTGCTTTGGGGAGCCGGAGGGACAACCGAGGCCCACGGCCCTGAGACCCCTTTGCAAAAAGCCGGCTTCCCACGGAAAACAGTTTTCCTGAGGTGCATACCCTATCCCAAGTGGTTGTGGCAAGGTAAAGCAAATGCCCTCCACTTCTCTGGAAGAAACCACAGTGCCCAGCCATGTTCTAAGCCCTCCCATCCTCCCTAGGCTTCTGGCAGCAGGAGAGAAAAGAGAGGAGCAGAGCACTGGGACCCGTTTGACAAAAACCGGCTTCCCACGGGAAAGTCTTTCTCCACGTGCAGACATGCTCCCAGGTGCCTGTGGCAAGGGGAAGGAAATGCCATATACTGACCTGGAAGAGACCACAGGGCCCAGGCACAGTCTGAACCCTTCCCTCATCCCGGCGGTTTTGCTAGCAGGAGTTCACCCCAACGAACACAGCCCGGAGACCCCTGGGGCAAAAACGGCTTCCGACGAACAAGAGGTGCTTGACAGGAAAATCTATCCCAAGTGGGGGTAGCCAGGTCAACAAAATGCCACACACCCAGGTGTAAGAAACAACATTGCCCAGGTATGGTCTAAGCCCCTCACCTCGTCCCTGTGCTTTGGGGAGCCGGAGGGACAGCCGAGTCCCACGGCCCTGAGACCCCTTTGCAAAAATCCGGCTTCCCACGGAAACAGTTTTCCTGAGGTGCAGACCCTCTCACAAGTGGTTGTGCCAAGGTAAAGCAAATGCCCTCCACTTCTCTGGAAGAAACCACAATGCCCAGCCATGTTCTAAGCCCTCCCATCCTCCCTGGGCTTCTGGCAGCAGGAGTGAAAAGATAGGAGCAGAGCACTGGGACCCGTTTGACAAAAACAGGCTCTCCATGGGAAAGTCTTTCTCCACGTGCAGACATGCTCCCAGGTGCCTGTGGCAAGGGGAAGGAAATGCCATACACTGACCTGGAAGAGACCACAGGGCCCAGGCACAGTGTGAACCCTTCCCTCATCCCGGCGGTTTTGCTAGCAGGAGTTCAACCCCAACGAACACAGCCCGGAGACCCCTGGGGCAAAAACGGCTTCCGACGAACAAGAGGTGCTTGCTGTGGAAAACCTATCCCAAGTGGGGGTAGCTAGGTCAACGAAATGCCACACACCAAGGTGTAAGAAACAACATTGACCAGGCATGGTCTAAGCCCCTCACCTCGTCCCTGTGCTTTGGGGAGCTGGAGGGACAGCCGAGCCCCACGGCACTGAGACCCCTTTGCAAAAAGCAGGCTTCCCACCGAAACAGTTTTCCTGAGGTGCAGACCCTATCCCAAGTGGTTGTTGCAACGTAATGCAAATGCCTACCACTTCTCTGGAAGAAACCACAGTGCCCAGCCATGTTCTAAGCCCTCCCATCCTCCCTGGGCTTCTGGCAGCAGGAGTGAAAAGAGAGGAGCAGAGCACTGGGACCCGTTTGACAAAAACCGGCTTCCCACGGGAAAGTCTTTCTCCACGTGCAGACATGCTCCCAGGTGCCTGTGGCAAGGGGAAGGAAATGCCATACACTGACCTGGAAGAGACCACAGGGCCCAGGCACAGTCTGAACCCTTCCCTCATCCCGGCGGTTTTGCTAGCAGGAGTTCATCCCCAACGAACACAGCCCGGAGACCCTGAGGCAAAAACGGCTTCCGACGAACAAGAGGTGCTTGCTGTGGAAAACCTATCCCAAGTGGGGGTAGTCAGGTCAATGAAATGCCACACACCCAGGTGTAAGAAACAACATTGCCCAGGCACGGTCTAAGCCCCTCACCTCGTCCCTGTGCTTTGGGGAGCCGGAGGGACACCCGAGGCCCATGGCCCTGAGACCCTTTTGCAAAAAGCCGGCTTCCCACGGAAACAGTTTTCCTGAGGTGCACACCCTATCCCAAGTGGTTGTGGCAAGGTAATGCAAATGCCCTCCACTTCTCTGGAAGAAACCACAGTGCCCAGCCATGTTCTAAGCCTTCCCATCCTCCCTGGGCTTCAGGCAGCAGGAAAGAAAAGAGAGGAGCAGAGCACTGGGACCCGTTTGACAAAAACCGGCTTCCCACGGGAAAGTCTTTCTCCACGTGCAGACATGCTCCCAGGTGCCTGTGGCAAGGGGAAGGAAATGCCATACACTGACCTGGAAGAGACCACAGGGCCCAGGCACAGTCTGAACCCCTCCCTCATCCCGACGGTTTTGATAGCAGGAGTTCAAACCCAACGAACACAGCCCGGAGACCCCTGGGGCAAAAACGGCTTCCGACGAACAAGAGGTGCTTGCTGTGGAAAACCTATCCCAAGTGGGGTAGCCAGGTCAACAAAATGCCACACACCCAGGTGTAAGAAACAACATTGACCAGACACCGTCCAAGCCCCTCACCTCGTCCCTGTGCTTTGGGGAGCCGGAGGGACAGCCGAGACCCACAGCACTGAGACCCCTTTGCAAAAAGCCGGCTTCCCACGGAAAACAGTTTTCCTGAGGTGCACACCCTATCCCAAGTGGTTGTGGCAAGGTAAAGCAAATGCCCTCCACTTCGCTGGAAGAAACCACAGTGCCCAGCCATGTTCTAAGCCCTCCCATCCTCCCTGGGCTTCTGGCAGCAGGAGTGAAAAGAGAGGAGCAGGGCACTGGGACCCGTTTGACAAAAACCGGCTTCCCACGGGAAAGTCTTTCTCCATGTGCAGACATGCTCCCAGGTGCCTGTGGCAAGGGGAAGGAAATGCCATACACTGACCTGGAAGAGACCACAGGGCCCAGGCACAGTCTGAACCCTTCCCTCATCCCGGTAGTTTTGCTAGCAGGAGTTCAACCCCAATGAACACAGCCCGGAGACCCTGAGGCAAAAACGGCTTCCGATGAACAAGAGATGCTTGACTGGAAAACCTATCCCAAGTGGGGGTAGCCAGGTCAACAAAATGCAACACACCCAGGTGTAAGAAACAACATTGCCCAGGCACGGTCTAAGCCCCTTACCTCGTCCCTGTGCTTTGGGGAGCCGGAGGGACAGCCGAGCCCCACGGCCCTGAGACCCCTTTCCAAAAAGCCGGCTTCCCTCGGAAACACTTTTCCTGAGGTACAGACCCTCTCCCAAGTGGTTGTGGCAAGGTAAAGCAAATGCCCTCCACTTCTCTGGAAGAAACCACAGTGCCCAGCCATGTTCTAAGCCCTCCTATCCTCCCTGGGCTTCTGGCAGCAGGAGTGAAAAGAGAGGAGCAGGGCACTGGGACCCGTTTGACAAAAACCGGCTTCCCACGGGAAAGTCTTTCTCCACATGCAGACATGCTCCCAGGTGCCTGTGGCAAGGGGAAGGAAATGCCATACACTGACCTGGAAGAGACCACAGGGCCCAGGCACAGTCTGAATCCTTCCCTCATCCCGGCGGTTTTGCTAGCAGGAGTTCAACCCCAACGAACACAGTCTGGAGACCCCTGGGGCAACAACGGCTTCCGACGAACAAGAAGTGCTTGCTGTGGAAAACCTATCCCAAGTGGGAGTAGCCAGGTCAACGAAATGCCACACACCCAGGTGTAAGAAACAACATTGCCCAGGCAGGATCCAAGCCCCTCACCTCGTCCCTGTGCTTTGGGGAGCCGGAGGGACACCCGAGGCCCACGGCCCTGAAACCCCTTTGCAAAAAGCCAGCTTCCCACGGAAACAGATTTCCTGAGGTGCACACCCTATCCCAAGTGGTAGTGGCAAGGTAATGCAAATGCCCTCCACTTTTCTGGAAGAAACCACAGTGCCCATTCATGTTCTAAGCCCTCCCATCCTCTCTGGGCTTCTGGCAGCAGGAGTGAAAAGAGAGGAGCAGAGCACTGGGACCCGTTTGACAAAAACCGGCTTCCCACGGGAAAGTCTTTCTCCACGTGCAGACATGCTCCCAGGTGCCTGTGGCAAGGGGAAGGAAATGCCATACACTGACCTGGAAGAGACCACAGGGCCCAGGCACAGTCTGAACCCTTCCCTCATCCCGGCGGTTTTGCTAGCAGGAGTTCAACCCCAACGAACACATCCCGGAGACCCGTGGGGCAAAAAGGGCTTCCAACGAACAAGAGGTGCTTGCTGTGGAAAACCTATCCCACGTGGGAGTAGCCAGGTCAACGAAATGCTACACACCCAGGTGTAAGAAACAACATTGCCCAGGCACGGTCTAAGCCTCTCACCTTGTCCCTGTGCTTTGGGGAGCCGGAGGAGCACCCGAGGCCCACGGCCCTGAGACCCCTTTGCAAAAAGCCGGCTTCCCACGGAAAACAGTTTTCCTGAGGTGCACACCCTATCCCAAGTGGTTGTGGCAAGGTAAAGCAAATGCCCTCCACTTTTCTGGAAGAAACCACAGTGCCCAGCGATGTTCTAAGCCCTCCCATCCTCCCTGGGCTTCTGGCAGCAGGATTGAAAGGAGAGGAGCAGGGGACTGGGACCCGTTTGACAAAAACCGGCTTCCCACGGGAAAGTCTTTCTCCATGTGCAGACATGCTCCCAGGTGCCTGTGGCAAGGGGAAGGAAATGCCATACACTGACCTGGAAGAGACCACAGGGCCCAAGCACAGTCTGAACCCTTCCCTCATCCCGGCGGTTTTGCTAGCAGGAGTTCAACCCCAACGAACACAGCCTGGAGACCCTGAGGCAAAAACGGCTTCAGTCAAACAAGAGGTGCTTTCTGTGGAAAACCTATCCCAAGTGGGAGTAGCCAGGTCAACAAAATGCCACACACCCAGGTGTAAGAAACAACATTGCCCAGGCACGGTCTAAGCCCCTCACCTCGTCCCTGTGCTTTGGGGAGCGGAGGGACAGCCGAGGCCCACGGCCCTGAGACCCCTTTGTAAAAAGCCGGCTTCCCACAGAAACAGTTTTCCTGAGGTGCACACTCTATCCCACGTGGTTGTGGTAAGGTAAAGCAAATGCCCTCCACTTCTCTGGAAGAAACCACAGTGCCCAGCCATGTTCTAAGCCCTTCCATCCTCCCTGGGCTTCTGGCAGCAGGAGTGAAAAGAGAGGAGCAGGGCACTGGGACCCGTTTGACAAAAACCGGCTTCCCACGCGAAAGTCTTTCTCCACATGCAGACATGCTCCCAGGTGCCTGTGGTAAGGGGAAGGAAATGCCATACACTGACCTGGAAGAGACCACAGGGCCCAGGCACAGTCTGAACCCTTCCCTCATCCCGGCGGTTTTGCTAGCAGGAGTTCAACCCCAACGAACACAGCCCGGAGACCCTGAGGCAAAAACGGCTTCCGACGAACAAGAGGTGCTTGCTGTGGAAAACCTATCCCAAGTGGGGGTAGTGAGGTCAACGAAATGCCACACACCCAGGTGTAAGAAACAACATTGCCCAGGCACGGTCTAAGCCCCTCACCTCGTCCCTGTGCTTTGGGGAGCCGGAGGGACACCCGAGGCCCATGGCTCTGAGACCCCTTTGCAAAAAGCCAGCTTCCCACGGCAACAGTTTTCCTGAGGTGCACACCCTATCCCAAGTGGTAGTGGCAAGGTAATGCAAATGCCCTCCACTTCTCTGGAAGAAACCACATTGCCCAGCCATGTTCTAAGCCCTCCCATCCTCCCTGGGCTTCTGGCAGCAGGAGTGAAAAGAGAGGAGCAGGGCACTTGGACCCGTTTGACAAAAACCTGCTTCCCACTGGAAAGTCTTTCTCCACGTGCAGGCATGCTCTCAGGTGCCTGTGGCAAGGGGAAGGAAATGCCATACACTGACCTGGAAGAGACCACAGGGCCCAGGCACAGTCTGAACCCTTCCCTCATCCCGGCAGTTTTGCTAGCAGGAGTTCAACCCCAACGAACACAGCCCGGACCCGTGGGGCAAAAAGGGCTTCCAACGAACAAGAGGTGCTTGCTGTGGAAAACCTATCCCAAGTGGGAGTAGCCAGGTCAACGAAATGCCACACACCCAGGTGTAAGAAACAACATTGCCCAGGCACGGTCCAAGCCCCTCACCTCGTCCCTGTGCTTTGGGGAGCCGGAGGGACACCCGAGGCCCACTGCCCTGAGACCCCTTTGCAAAACGCCGGCTTCCCACGGAAAACAGTTTTCCTGAGGTGCACACCCTATCCCAAGTGGTTGTGGCAAGGTAAAGCAAATGCCCTCCACTTCTCTGGAAGAAACCACTGTGCCCAGCCATGTTCTAAGCCCTCCCATCCTCCCTGGGCTTCTGGCAGCAGGAGTGAAAAGAGAGGAGCAGAGCACTGGGACCCGTTTGACAAAAATCGGCTTCCCACGGGAAAGCCTTTCTCCACGTGCAGACATGCTCCCAGGTGCCTGTGGCAAGGGGAAGGAAATGCCATACACTGACCTGGAAGACACCACAGGGCCCAAGCACAGTCTGAACCCTTCCCTCATCCCGGCGGTTTTGCTAGCAGGAGTTCAACCCCAACGAACACAGCCTGGAGACCCTGAGGCAAAAATGGCTTCAGTCGAACAAGAGGTGCTTTCTGTGGAAAACCTATCCCAAGTGGGAGTAGCCAGGTCAACAAAATGCCACACACCCAGGTGTAAGAAACAACATTGCCCAGGCATGGTCTAAGCCCCTCACCTCGTCCCTGTGCTTTGGGGAGCAGAGGGACAGCCGAGGCCCACGGCCCTGAGACCCCTTTGCAAAAAGCCGGCTTCCCACGGAAACAGTTTTCCTGAGGTGCACACCCTATCCCAAGTGGTTGTGGCAAGGTAAACCAAATGCCCTCCAGTTCTCTGGAAGAAACCACAGTGCCCAGCTATGTTCTAAGCCCTCCCATCCTCCCTGGGCTTCTGGCAGCAGGAGTGAAAAGAGAGGAGCAGAGCACTGGGACCCGTTTGACAAAAACCGGCTTCCCACGGGAAAGTCTTTTTCCACGTGCAGACATGCTCCCAGGTGCCTGTGGCAAGGGGAAGGAAATGCCATACACTGACCTGGAAGAGACCACAGGGCCCAGGCACAGTCTGAACCCTTCCGTCATCCCGGCGGTTTTGCTAGCAGGAGTTCAACCCCAACGAACACAGCCCGGAGACCCTGAGGCAAAAACGGCTTCCGACGAACAAGAGGTGCTTGCTGTGGAAAACCTATCCCAAGTGGGGTAGATAGGTGAACAAAACGCCACACACCCAGGTATAAGAAACAACATTGCCGAGGCACGTTCCAAGCCCCTCACCTCGTCCATGTGCTTTGGGGAGCCGGAGGGATAGCCGAGGCCAACGGCATTGAGACCCTTTGCAAAAAGCCGGCTTCCCACAGAAACAGTTTTCCTGAGGTGCAGACCCTCCAAGAGGTTGTGGCAAGGTAATGCAAATGCCCTCCACTTCTCTGGAAGAAACCACAGTGCCCAGCCATGTTCTAAACCCTCCCATCCTCCCTGGGCTTCTGGCAACAGGAGTGAAAAGAGAGGAGCAGAGCACTGGGACCCGTTTGACAAAAACCGGCTTCCCACGGGAAAGTCTTTCTCCACGTGCAGACATGCTCCCAGGTGCCTGTGGCAAGGGGAAGGAAATGCCATACACTGACCTGGAAGAGACCACAGGGCCCAAGCACAGTCTGAACACTTCCCTCATCGCGGCGGTTTTGCTAGCAGGAGTTCAACCCCAACGAACACAGCCCGGAGACCCCTGAGGCAAAAACGGCTTCCGACGAACAAGAGGTGCTTGCTGTGGAAAACCTATCCCAAGTGGGGGTAGCCAGGTCAACAAAATGCCACACACCAAGGTGTAAGAAACAACATTGCCCAGGCATGGTCTAAGCCCCTCACCTCGTCCCTGTGCTTTGGGGAGCCGGAGGGACACCCGAGGCCCATGGCCCTGAGACCCCTTTGCAAAAAGCCGGCTTCCCACGGAAACAGTTTTCCTGAGGTCCAGACCCTATCCCAAGTGGTTGTGGCAAGGTAATGCAAATGCCCTCCACTTCTCTGGAAGAAACCACAGTGCGAGCCATGTTCTAAGCCCTCCCATCCTCCCTGGGCTTCTGGCAGCAGGAGTGAAAAAAGAGGAGCAGAGCACTGGGACCCGTTGGACAAAAACCGGCTTCCCACGCGAAAGTCTTTCTCCACGTACAGACATGCTCCCAGGTGCCTGTGGCAAGGGGAAGGAAATGCCATACACTGACCTGGAAGAGTCCACAGGGCCCAGGCACAGTCTGAACCCTTCCCTCATCCCGGCGGTTTTGCTAGCAGGAGTTCAACCCCAACGAACACAGCCCGGAGACCCCTGGGGCAAAAACGGCTTCCGACGAACAAGAGGTGCTTGCTGTGGAAAACCTATCCGAAGTGGGAGTAGCCAGGTCAACGAAATGCCACACACCCAGGTGTAAGAAACAACATTGCCCAGGCACGGTCTAAGCCCCTCACCTCGTCCCTGTGCTTTGGGGAGCCGGAGGGACAGCCGAGCCCCACGGCCCTGAGACCCCTTTGCAAAAAGCCGGCTTCCCACGGAAACAGTTTTCCTGAGGTGCACACCCTATCCCAAGTGGTTGTGGCAAGGTAATGCAAATGCCCTCCACTTCTCTGGAAGAAACCACAGTGCGAGCCTTGTTCTAAGCCCTCCCATCCTCCCTGGGCTTCTGGCAGCAGGAGTGAAAAGAGAGGAGCAGGGCAGTAGGGCCCGTTTGACAAAAACCGGCTTCTCACGGGAAAGTCTTTCTCCACGTGCAGACATGCTCCCAGGTGCCTGTGGCAAGGGGAAGGAAATGCCATACACTGACCTGGAAGAGACCACAGGGCCCAGGCACAGTCTGAACCCTTCCCTCATCCCGGCGATTTTGCTAGCAGGAGTTCAACCCCAACGAACACAGCCCGGAGACCCCTTGGGCAAAAACGGCTTCCGACGAACAATAGGTGCTTGCTGTGGAACACCTATCCCAAGTGGGGGTAGCCAGGTCAACAAAATGCCACACACCAAGGTGTAAGAAACAACATTGCCCAGGCACGGTCTAAGCCCCTCACCTCGTCCCTGTGCTTTGGGGAGCCGGAGGGACAGCCGAGGCCCACGGCCCTGAGACCCCTTTGCAAAAAGCCGGCTTCCCACGGAAAACAGTTTTCCTGAGGTGCACACCCTATCCCAAGTGGTTGTGGCAAGGTAATGCAAATGCCCTCCACTTCTCTGGAAGAAACCACAGTGCCCAGCCATGTTCTAAGCCCTCCCATCCTCCCTGGGCTTCTGGCAGCAGGAGTGAAAAGAGAGGAGCAGAGCACTGGGAACCGTTTGACAAAAATCGGCTTCCCACGGGAAAGTCTTTCTCCACGTGCAGACATACTCCCAGGTGCCTGTGGCAAGGGGAAGGAAATGCCATACACTGACCTGGAAGAGACCACAGGGCCCAGGCACAGTCTGAACCCTTCCCTCATCCCGGCGGTTTTGCTAGCAGGAGTTCACCCCAACGAACACAGCCCGGAGACCCCTGGGGCAAAAACGGCTTCCGACGAACAAGAGGTGCTTGACAGGAAAACCTATCCCAAGTGGGGGTAGCCAGGTCAACAAAATGCCACACACCCAGGTGTAAGAAACAACATTGCCAGGCACGGTCTAAGCCCCTCACCTCGTCCCTCTGCTTTGGGGATCCGGAGGGAAAGCCGATCCCCACGGCCCTGAGACCCCTTTGCAAAAAGCCGGCTTCCCACGGAAACAGTTTTCCTGAGGTGCACACCCTATCCCAAGTGGTTGTGGCAAGGTAATGCAAATGCCCTCCACTTCTCTAAAAGAAACCACAGTGCCCAGCCATGTTCTAAGCCCTCCCATCCTCCCTGGGCTTCAGGCAGCAGGAGTGAAAAGAGAGGAGCAGAGCACTGGGACCCGTTTGACAAAAACCGGCTTCCCACGGGAAAGTCTTTCTCCACGTGCAGACATGCTCCCAGGTGCCTGTGGCAAGGGGAAGGAAATGCCATACACTGACCTGGAAGAGACCACAGGGACCAGGCACAGTCTGAACCCCTCCCTCATCCCGACGGTTTTGATAGCAGGAGTTCAACCCCAACGAACACAGCCCGGAGACCCCTGGGGCAAAAACGGCTTCCGACGAACAAGAGGTGCTTGCTGTGGAAAACCTATCCCAAGTGGGGTAGCCAGGTCAACAAAATGCCAAACACCCAGGTGTAAGAAACAGCATTGCCCAGGCATGGTCTAAGCCCCTCACCTCATCCGTGTGCTTTGAGGAGCCGGAGGGACACCCGAGGCCCATGGCCCTGAGACCCCTTTGTAAAAAGCCGGTTTCCCACAGAAACAGTTTTCCTGAGGTCCAGACCCTATCCCAAGTGGTTGTGGCAAGGTAATGCAAATGCCCTCCACTTCTCTGGAAGAAACCACAGTGCGAGCCATGTTCTAAGCCCTCCCATCCTCCCTGGGCTTCTGGCAGCAGGAGTGAAAAAAGAGGAGCAGAGCACTGGGACCCGTTGGACAAAAACCGGCTTCCCACGCGAAAGTCTTTCTCCACGTACAGACATGCTCCCAGGTGCCTGTGGCAAGGGGAAGGAAATGCCATACACTGACCTGGAAGAGTCCACAGGGCCCAGGCACAGTCTGAACCCTTCCCTCATCCCGGCGGTTTTGCTAGCAGGAGTTCAACCCCAACGAACACAGCCCGGAGACCCCTGGGGCAAAAACGGCTTCCGACGAACAAGAGGTGCTTGCTGTGGAAAACCTATCCGAAGTGGGAGTAGCCAGGTCAACGAAATGCCACACACCCAGGTGTAAGAAACAACATTGCCCAGGCACGGTCTAAGCCCCTCACCTCGTCCCTGTGCTTTGGGGAGCCGGAGGGACAGCCGAGCCCCACGGCCCTGAGACCCCTTTGCAAAAAGCCGGCTTCCCACGGAAACAGTTTTCCTGAGGTGCACACCCTATCCCAAGTGGTTGTGGCAAGGTAATGCAAATGCCCTCCACTTCTCTGGAAGAAACCACAGTGCGAGCCTTGTTCTAAGCCCTCCCATCCTCCCTGGGCTTCTGGCAGCAGGAGTGAAAAGAGAGGAGCAGGGCAGTAGGGCCCGTTTGACAAAAACCGGCTTCTCACGGGAAAGTCTTTCTCCACGTGCAGACATGCTCCCAGGTGCCTGTGGCAAGGGGAAGGAAATGCCATACACTGACCTGGAAGAGACCACAGGGCCCAGGCACAGTCTGAACCCTTCCCTCATCCCGGCGATTTTGCTAGCAGGAGTTCAACCCCAACGAACACAGCCCGGAGACCCCTTGGGCAAAAACGGCTTCCGACGAACAATAGGTGCTTGCTGTGGAACACCTATCCCAAGTGGGGGTAGCCAGGTCAACAAAATGCCACACACCAAGGTGTAAGAAACAACATTGCCCAGGCACGGTCTAAGCCCCTCACCTCGTCCCTGTGCTTTGGGGAGCCGGAGGGACAGCCGAGGCCCACGGCCCTGAGACCCCTTTGCAAAAAGCCGGCTTCCCACGGAAAACAGTTTTCCTGAGGTGCACACCCTATCCCAAGTGGTTGTGGCAAGGTAATGCAAATGCCCTCCACTTCTCTGGAAGAAACCACAGTGCCCAGCCATGTTCTAAGCCCTCCCATCCTCCCTGGGCTTCTGGCAGCAGGAGTGAAAAGAGAGGAGCAGAGCACTGGGAACCGTTTGACAAAAATCGGCTTCCCACGGGAAAGTCTTTCTCCACGTGCAGACATACTCCCAGGTGCCTGTGGCAAGGGGAAGGAAATGCCATACACTGACCTGGAAGAGACCACAGGGCCCAGGCACAGTCTGAACCCTTCCCTCATCCCGGCGGTTTTGCTAGCAGGAGTTCACCCCAACGAACACAGCCCGGAGACCCCTGGGGCAAAAACGGCTTCCGACGAACAAGAGGTGCTTGACAGGAAAACCTATCCCAAGTGGGGGTAGCCAGGTCAACAAAATGCCACACACCCAGGTGTAAGAAACAACATTGCCAGGCACGGTCTAAGCCCCTCACCTCGTCCCTCTGCTTTGGGGATCCGGAGGGAAAGCCGATCCCCACGGCCCTGAGACCCCTTTGCAAAAAGCCGGCTTCCCACGGAAACAGTTTTCCTGAGGTGCACACCCTATCCCAAGTGGTTGTGGCAAGGTAATGCAAATGCCCTCCACTTCTCTAAAAGAAACCACAGTGCCCAGCCATGTTCTAAGCCCTCCCATCCTCCCTGGGCTTCAGGCAGCAGGAGTGAAAAGAGAGGAGCAGAGCACTGGGACCCGTTTGACAAAAACCGGCTTCCCACGGGAAAGTCTTTCTCCACGTGCAGACATGCTCCCAGGTGCCTGTGGCAAGGGGAAGGAAATGCCATACACTGACCTGGAAGAGACCACAGGGACCAGGCACAGTCTGAACCCCTCCCTCATCCCGACGGTTTTGATAGCAGGAGTTCAACCCCAACGAACACAGCCCGGAGACCCCTGGGGCAAAAACGGCTTCCGACGAACAAGAGGTGCTTGCTGTGGAAAACCTATCCCAAGTGGGGTAGCCAGGTCAACAAAATGCCAAACACCCAGGTGTAAGAAACAGCATTGCCCAGGCATGGTCTAAGCCCCTCACCTCATCCGTGTGCTTTGAGGAGCCGGAGGGACACCCGAGGCCCATGGCCCTGAGACCCCTTTGTAAAAAGCCGGTTTCCCACAGAAACAGTTTTCCTGAGGTCCAGACCCTATCCCAAGTGGTTGTGGCAAGGTAATGCAAATGCCCTCCACTTCTCTGGAAGAAACCACAGTGCGAGCCATGTTCTAAGCCCTCCCATCCTCCCTGGGCTTCTGGCAGCAGGAGTGAAAAAAGAGGAGCAGAGCACTGGGACCCGTTGGACAAAAACCGGCTTCCCACGCGAAAGTCTTTCTCCACGTACAGACATGCTCCCAGGTGCCTGTGGCAAGGGGAAGGAAATGCCATACACTGACCTGGAAGAGTCCACAGGGCCCAGGCACAGTCTGAACCCTTCCCTCATCCCGGCGGTTTTGCTAGCAGGAGTTCAACCCCAACGAACACAGCCCGGAGACCCCTGGGGCAAAAACGGCTTCCGACGAACAAGAGGTGCTTGCTGTGGAAAACCTATCCGAAGTGGGAGTAGCCAGGTCAACGAAATGCCACACACCCAGGTGTAAGAAACAACATTGCCCAGGCACGGTCTAAGCCCCTCACCTCGTCCCTGTGCTTTGGGGAGCCGGAGGGACAGCCGAGCCCCACGGCCCTGAGACCCCTTTGCAAAAAGCCGGCTTCCCACGGAAACAGTTTTCCTGAGGTGCACACCCTATCCCAAGTGGTTGTGGCAAGGTAATGCAAATGCCCTCCACTTCTCTGGAAGAAACCACAGTGCGAGCCTTGTTTAAGCCCTCCCATCCTCCCTGGGCTTCTGGCAGCAGGAGTGAAAAGAGAGGAGCAGGGCAGTAGGGCCCGTTTGACAAAAACCGGCTTCTCACGGGAAAGTCTTTCTCCACGTGCAGACATGCTCCCAGGTGCCTGTGGCAAGGGGAAGGAAATGCCATACACTGACCTGGAAGAGACCACAGGGCCCAGGCACAGTCTGAACCCTTCCCTCATCCCGGCGATTTTGCTAGCAGGAGTTCAACCCCAACGAACACAGCCCAGAGACCCCTTGGGCAAAAACTGCTTCTGACGAACAAGAGGTGCTTGCTGTGGAAAACCTATCCCAAGTGGGGGTAGCCAGGTCAACAAAATGCCACACACCAAGGTGTAAGAAACAACATTGCCCAGGCACGGTCTAAGCCCCTCACCTCGTCCCTGTGCTTTGGGGAGCCGGAGGGACACCCGAGGCCCACGGCCCTGAGACCCCTTTGTAAAAAGCCGGTTTCCCACAGAAACAGTTTTCCTGAGGTGCACACCCTATCCCACGTGGTTGTGGCAAGGTAAAGCAAATGCCCTCCACTTCTCTGGAAGAAACCACAGTGCCCAGCCATGTTCTAAGCCCTCCCATCCTCCCTGGGCTTCTGGCAGCAGGAATGAAAAGAGAGGAGCAGAGCACTGGGACCCGTTTGACAAAAACTGGCTTCCCACGGGAAAGTCTTTCTCCAAGTGCAGACATGCTCCCAGGTGCCTGTGGCAAGGGGAAGGAAATGCCATACACTGACCTGGAAGAGACCACAGGGCCCAGGCACAGTCTGAACCCTTCCCTCATCCCGGCGGTTTTGCTAGCAGGAGTTCACCCCAACGAACACAGCCCGGAGACCCCTTGGGCAAAAACGGCTTCCGACAAACAAGAGGTGCTTGCTGTGGAAAACCTATCCCAAGTGGGGGTAGCCAGGTCAACAAAATGCAACACACCAAGGTGTAAGAAACAACATTACCCAGGCGCGGTCTAAGCCCCTCACCTCGTCCCTGTGCTTTGGGGAGCCGGAGGGACACCCGAGGCCCACGACCCTGAGAACCCTTTGCAAAAAGCCGGCTTCCCACGGAAACAGTTTTCTGAGGTGCAGACCCTCTCACAAGTGGTTGTGGCAAGGTAATGCAAATGCCCTCCACTTCTCTGGAAGAAACCACAGTGCCCAGCCATGTTCTAAGCCCTCCCATCCTCCCTGGGCTTCTGGCAGCAGGAGTGAAAAGAGAGGAGCAGAGCACTGGGACCCGTTTGACAAAAACCGGCTTCCCACGGGAAAGTCTTTCTCCACGTGCAGACATGCTCCCAGGTGCCTGTGGCAAGGGGAAGGAAATGCCATACACTGAACTGGAAGAGACCACAGGGCCCAGGCACAGTCTGAACCCTTCCCTCATCCCGGCAGTTTTGCTAGCAGGAGTTCAACCCCAACGAACACAGCCCGGAGACCCTGAGGCAAAAACGGCTTCCGAAGAAAAAGAGGTGCTTGCTGTGGAAAACCTATCCCAAGTGGGGGTAGCCAGGTCAACAAAATGCCACACACCCAGATGTAAGAAACAACATTGCCCAGGCATGGTCTAAGCCCCTCACCTCGTCCCTGTGCTTTGGGGAGCCGGAGGGACAGCCGAGGCCCACGGCCCTGAGAACCCTTTGCAAAAAGCCAGTTTCCCACGGAAACAGTTCTCCTGAGGTGCACACCCTATCCCAAGTGGCAGTGGCAAGGTAATGCACATGCCCTCCACTTCTCTGGAAGAAACCACAGTGCCCCGCCATGTTCTAAGCCCTCCCATCCTCCCTGGGCTTCTGGCAGCAGGAGTGAAAAGACAGGAGCAGGGCACTTGGACCCGTTTGACAAAAACCGGCTTCCCACGGGAAAGTCTTTCTCCACGTGCAGACATGCTCCCAGGTGCCTGTGGCAAGGTGAAGGAAATGCCATGCACTGAACTGGAAGAGACCACAGGGCCCAGGCACAGTCTGAGCCCTTCCTTCATCCGGGCGGTTTTGCTAGCAGGAGTTCAACCCCAAGGAACACAGCCCAGAGACCCCCTGGGGCCTAAACGACTTCTGACAAACAATATGCTCTTGCTGTGGAAAACCTATCCCAAGTGGGGGTAGCCAGGTCAATAAAATGCCACACACCCAGGTGTAAGAAACAACATGGCCCAGGCATGGTCTAAGCCCCTCACCTTGTCCCTGTGCTTTGGGGAGCCGGAGGGACAGCTGAGGCCCACGGCCCTGAGAACCCTTTGCAAAAAGCCGGCTTCCCACGGAAACAGCTTTCCTGAGGTGTAGACCCTATCCCAAGGGGTGGAGGCAAGGGAAAAAAAATGCCATCTCCTTCTCTGGAAGAAACCCCAGTGCCCAGCCATGTTCTAAGCCCTCCCCTCCTCCCTGGGCTTCTAGCAGCAGGAGTCAAAATAGAGGAGGACAGCACTGGGACGCTTTGACAGAAACTGGCTTCCACGAGGAAGTCCTTCTCCACGTGCAGACATGCTCCCCAGTGCCTGTGGCAAGGTGAAGGAAATACCATACACTGACCTGGAAGAGACTACAGGGCCCAGGCACAGTCTGAGCCCTTCCCTCATCCCGGCGGTTTTGCTAGCAGGAGTTCCACCACAAGGAACACAGCCCGGAGACCCCCTGGCGCCCAAACGGCTTCCGACGAACAATATGCTCTTGCTGTGGAAAACCTATCCCAAGAGGGGGTAGCCAGGTCAACAAAATGGCACACACCCAGGTGGAAGAGACAACTAGGCCCAGGCATGGTCTAACCTCTCACCTCCTCTCTGTGCTTTGCGGAGCCGGAGGGACCCCCGAAGCCCACGGCCCTCAGACCCGTTTGGCAGAAAGCCGGCCTCCCACGGAAACAGCTTTCCTGAGTTGCAGACCCTATCCCAAGGGGTGGTGGTAAGGGAAAGCAAATGCCATCTCCTCCTCTGCAATAAACCCCAGTGCCCAGCCATGTTCTAAGCCCTCCCCTCCTCCCTGGGCTTCTAGCAACAGGAGTGAAAAGAGAGGAGGACAGCACTGGGACGCTTTGACAGAAACCGGCTTCCATGAGGAAGTCCTTCTCCACGTGCAGACATGCTCCCCAGTGCCTGTGGCAAGATGAAGGAAATACCATACACTGACCTGGAAGAGACCACAGTGCCCAGGCACAGTCTGAGCCCTTCCCTCATCCCGGCGGTTTTGCTAGCAGGAGTTCCACCCCAACGAACACAGCCCGGAGACCCCCTGGGGCCCAAACGGCTTCCGACGAACAATATGCTCTTGCTGTGGAAAACCTATCCCAAGTGGGGGTAGCCTGGTCAACAAAATGCCATACACCCAGGGGGAAGAAAGAACATGGCTCAGGCATGGTCAAAGCCCCTCACCTCATCCCTGTGCTTTGGGGAGCCGGAGGGACCCCCGAAGACCACGGCCCTGAGGCCCGTTTGGCAGAAAGCCGGCTTCCCAAGGAAACAGCTTTCCTGAGGTGCAGACTCTATCCCAAGGGGTGGTGGCAATGAAAGCAAATGCCATCCCCCTCTCTGGAAGAAACCCCAGTGCCCAGCCATGTTCTAAGCCCTCCCCTCCTCCCTGGACTTCTGGCTGCAGGAGTGAAAAGAGAGGAGCACAGAATTGGGACCATTTTACAGAAACCGGTTTCCCAGGGGGAAGTCCTTATCCACGTGCAGACATGATCCCCAGTGCCTGTGGCAAGGTGAAGGAAATACCATACACTGACCTGGAAGAGACCACAGGGCCCAGGCACAGTCTGAGCCCTTCCCTCATCCCAGCAGTTTAGCTAGCAGGAGTTCAAGCCCAAGGAACACTGCCCTGAGACACCTGGGGCAAAAACTGCTTCTGAGGAACAATAGGTGCTTGCTCTGGAAAACATATGCAAATGTGAGTAGCCAGGTCAACAAAATGCCACACACCCAGGCGGAAGAAACAACATGGCCCAGGCATGGTCTAAGTCCCTCACCTCCTCTCTGTGTTTTGGGGAGCCGGAGGGACCCCCGAGGCCCACGGCCCTGAGGCCCGTTGGGCAGAAAGCTGGCTTCCCACGGAAACAGCTTTCCTGAGGTGCTGCCCCTATCCCAAGGGGTGGTGGCAAGGGAAAGCAAATGCCATCCCCTTCTCTGAAAGAAACTCCAGTGCCCAGGGATGTTCTAAGCCCTCCCCTCTTCCCTGGGCTTCTGGCAGCAGGAGTGAAAAGAGAGGAGCACAGCACTGGGACACGTTTGACAGAAACCGGCTTCCTACGAGAAAGTCCTTCTCCACGTGCAGACATGCTCCCCAGTGCCTGTGGTAAGGTGAAAGAAATGCCATACACTAACCTGGAAGAGACCACAGGGCCCTGGAACAGTCTGAGCCCTTCCCTCATCCCGACGGTTTTGCTAGCAGGAGTTCAACACCAAGGAACACAGCCCGGAGACCCCTGGGGTAAAAACGGCTTCCGACGAACAAGAGGTGCTTGCTGTGGAAAACCTATCCCAAGTGGGGTAGCCAGGTCAACAAAATGCCAAACACCCAGGTGTAAGAAACAGCATTGCCCAGGCATGGTCTAAGCCCCTCACCTCATCCCTGTGCTTTGAGGAGCCGGAGGGACACCCGAGGCCCATGGCCCTGAGACCCCTTTGTAAAAAGCCGGTTTCCCACAGAAACAGTTTTCCTGAGGTCCAGACCCTATCCCAAGTGGTTGTGGCAAGGTAATGCAAATGCCCTCCACTTCTCTGGAAGAAACCACAGTGCGAGCCATGTTCTAAGCCCTCCCATCCTCCCTGGGCTTCTGGCAGCAGGAGTGAAAAAAGAGGAGCAGAGCACTGGGACCCGTTGGACAAAAACCGGCTTCCCACGCGAAAGTCTTTCTCCACGTACAGACATGCTCCCAGGTGCCTGTGGCAAGGGGAAGGAAATGCCATACACTGACCTGGAAGAGTCCACAGGGCCCAGGCACAGTCTGAACCCTTCCCTCATCCCGGCGGTTTTGCTAGCAGGAGTTCAACCCCAACGAACACAGCCCGGAGACCCCTGGGGCAAAAACGGCTTCCGACGAACAAGAGGTGCTTGCTGTGGAAAACCTATCTGAAGTGGGAGTAGCCAGGTCAACGAAATGCCACACACCCAGGTGTAAGAAACAACATTGCCCAGGCACGGTCTAAGCCCCTCACCTCGTCCCTGTGCTTTGGGGAGCCGGAGGGACAGCCGAGCCCCACGGCCCTGAGACCCCTTTGCAAAAAGCCGGCTTCCCACGGAAACAGTTTTCCTGAGGTGCACACCCTATCCCAAGTGGTTGTGGCAAGGTAATGCAAATGCCCTCCACTTCTCTGGAAGAAACCACAGTGCGAGCCTTGTTCTAAGCCCTCCCATCCTCCCTGGGCTTCTGGCAGCAGGAGTGAAAAGAGAGGAGCAGGGCAGTAGGGCCCGTTTGACAAAAACCGGCTTCTCACGGGAAAGTCTTTCTCCACGTGCAGACATGCTCCCAGGTGCCTGTGGCAAGGGGAAGGAAATGCCATACACTGACCTGGAAGAGACCACAGGGCCCAGGCACAGTCTGAACCCTTCCCTCATCCCGGCGGTTTTGCTAGCAGGAGTTCACCCCAACGAACACAGCCCGGAGACCCCTTGGGCAAAAACGGCTTCCGACAAACAAGAGGTGCTTGCTGTGGAAAACCTATCCCAAGTGGGGGTAGCCAGGTCAACAAAATGCAACACACCAAGGTGTAAGAAACAACATTACCCAGGCGCGGTCTAAGCCCCTCACCTCGTCCCTGTGCTTTGGGGAGCCGGAGGGACACCCGAGGCCCACGACCCTGAGAACCCTTTGCAAAAAGCCGGCTTCCCACGGAAACAGTTTTCTGAGGTGCAGACCCTCTCACAAGTGGTTGTGGCAAGGTAATGCAAATGCCCTCCACTTCTCTGGAAGAAACCACAGTGCCCAGCCATGTTCTAAGCCCTCCCATCCTCCCTGGGCTTCTGGCAGCAGGAGTGAAAAGAGAGGAGCAGAGCACTGGGACCCGTTTGACAAAAACCGGCTTCCCACGGGAAAGTCTTTCTCCACGTGCAGACATGCTCCCAGGTGCCTGTGGCAAGGGGAAGGAAATGCCATACACTGAACTGGAAGAGACCACAGGGCCCAGGCACAGTCTGAACCCTTCCCTCATCCCGGCAGTTTTGCTAGCAGGAGTTCAACCCCAACGAACACAGCCCGGAGACCCTGAGGCAAAAACGGCTTCCGAAGAAAAAGAAGTGCTTGCTGTGGAAAACCTATCCCAAGTGGGGGTAGCCAGGTCAACAAAATGCCACACACCCAGATGTAAGAAACAACATTGCCCAGGCATGGTCTAAGCCCCTCACCTCGTCCCTGTGCTTTGGGGAGCCGGAGGGACAGCCGAGGCCCACGGCCTTGAGAACCCTTTGCAAAAAGCCAGTTTCCCACGGAAACAGTTCTCCTGAGGTGCACACCCTATCCCAAGTGGCAGTGGCAAGGTAATGCACATGCCCTCCACTTCTCTGGAAGAAACCACAGTGCCCCGCCATGTTCTAAGCCCTCCCATCCTCCCTGGGCTTCTGGCAGCAGGAGTGAAAAGACAGGAGCAGGGCACTTGGACCCGTTTGACAAAAACCGGCTTCCCACGGGAAAGTCTTTCTCCACGTGCAGACATGCTCCCAGGTGCCTGTGGCAAGGTGAAGGAAATGCCATGCACTGAACTGGAAGAGACCACAGGGCCCAGGCACAGTCTGAGCCCTTCCTTCATCCGGGCGGTTTTGCTAGCAGGAGTTCAACCCCAAGGAACACAGCCCAGAGACCCCCTGGGGCCTAAACGACTTCTGACAGACAATATGCTCTTGCTGTGGAAAACCTATCCCAAGTGGGGGTAGCCAGGTCAATAAAATGCCACACACCCAGGTGTAAGAAACAACATGGCCCAGGCATGGTCTAAGCCCCTCACCTTGTCCCTGTGCTTTGGGTAGCCGGAGGGACAGCTGAGGCCCACGGCCCTGAGAACCCTTTGCAAAAAGCCGGCTTCCCACGGAAACAGCTTTCCTGAGGTGTAGACCCTATCCCAAGGGGTGGAGGCAAGGGAAAAAAAATGCCATCTCCTTCTCTGGAAGAAACCCCAGTGCCCAGCCATGTTCTAAGCCCTCCCCTCCTCCCTGGGCTTCTAGCAGCAGGAGTCAAAATAGAGGAGGACAGCACTGGGACGCTTTGACAGAAACTGGCTTCCACGAGGAAGTCCTTCTCCACGTGCAGACATGCTCCCCAGTGCCTGTGGCAAGGTGAAGGAAATACCATACACTGACCTGGAAGAGACTACAGGGCCCAGGCACAGTCTGAGCCCTTCCCTCATCCCGGCGGTTTTGCTAGCAGGAGTTCCACCACAAGGAACACAGCCCGGAGACCCCCTGGCGCCCAAACGGCTTCCGACGAACAATATGCTCTTGCTGTGGAAAACCTATCCCAAGAGGGGGTAGCCAGGTCAACAAAATGGCACACACCCAGGTGGAAGAGACAACTAGGCCCAGGCATGGTCTAACCTCTCACCTCCTCTCTGTGCTTTGCGGAGCCGGAGGGACCCCCGAAGCCCACGGCCCTCAGACCCGTTTGGCAGAAAGCCGGCCTCCCACGGAAACAGCTTTCCTGAGTTGCAGACCCTATCCCAAGGGGTGGTGGTAAGGGAAAGCAAATGCCATCTCCTCCTCTGCAATAAACCCCAGTGCCCAGCCATGTTCTAAGCCCTCCCCTCCTCCCTGGGCTTCTAGCAACAGGAGTGAAAAGAGAGGAGGACAGCACTGGGACGCTTTGACAGAAACCGGCTTCCATGAGGAAGTCCTTCTCCACGTGCAGACATGCTCCCCAGTGCCTGTGGCAAGATGAAGGAAATACCATACACTGACCTGGAAGAGACCACAGTGCCCAGGCACAGTCTGAGCCCTTCCCTCATCCCGGCGGTTTTGCTAGCAGGAGTTCCACCCCAACGAACACAGCCCGGAGACCCCCTGGGGCCCAAAGGGCTTCCGACGAACAATATGCTCTTGCTGTGGAAAACCTATCCCAAGAGGGGGTAGCCAGGTCAACAAAATGCCACACACCCAGGTGGAAGAGACAACTAGGCCCAGGCATGGTCTAACCCCTCACGTCCTCTCTGTGTTTTGGGGAGCCGGAGGGTCCCCCGAAGCCCACGGCCCTGAGGCCCGTTTGGCAGAAAGCCGGCCTCCCACGGAAAGAGCTTTCCTGAGGTGCAGACCCTATCCCAAGGGGTGGTGGCAAGGGAAAGCAAATGCCATCTCCTCCTCTGCAATAAACCCCAGTGCCCAGCCATGTTCTAAGCCCTCCCCTCCTCCCTGGGCTTCTGGAGGCAGGAGTGAAAAGAGAGGACAACAGCACTGGGATCCTTTGACGGGAAACCGGCTTCCCACGAGGAAGTCCTTCTCCACGTGCAGACATGCTCCCAAGTGCCTGTGGCAAGGGGAAGAAAATGCCATACACTGACCTGGAAGAGACCACAGGGCCCAGGCACAGTCTGAGCCCTACCCTCCTCCCGGCGGTTTTGCTAGCAGGAGTTCAACCCCAAGGAACACAGCCCGGAGACCCCCTGGGGCCCAAACGGCTTCCGACGAACAATATGCTCTTGCTGTGGAAAACCTATCCCAAGTGGGGGTAGCCTGGTCAACAAAATGCCATACACCCAGGGGGAAGAAAGAACATGGCTCAGGCATGGTCAAAGCCCCTCACCTCATCCCTGTGCTTTGGGGAGCCGGAGGGACCCCCGAAGACCACGGCCCTGAGGCCCGTTTGGCAGAAAGCCGGCTTCCCAAGGAAACAGCTTTCCTGAGGTGCAGACTCTATCCCAAGGGGTGGTGGCAATGAAAGCAAATGCCATCCCCCTCTCTGGAAGAAACCCCAGTGCCCAGCCATGTTCTAAGCCCTCCCCTCCTCCCTGGACTTCTGGCTGCAGGAGTGAAAAGAGAGGAGCACAGAATTGGGACCATTTTACAGAAACCGGTTTCCCAGGGGGAAGTCCTTATCCACGTGCAGACATGATCCCCAGTGCCTGTGGCAAGGTGAAGGAAATACCATACACTGACCTGGAAGAGACCACAGGGCCCAGGCACAGTCTGAGCCCTTCCCTCATCCCAGCAGTTTAGCTAGCAGGAGTTCAAGGCCAAGGAACACTGCCCGGAGACACCTGGGGCAAAAACTGCTTCTGAGGAACAATAGGTGCTTGCTCTGGAAAACATATGCAAATGTGAGTAGCCAGGTCAACAAAATGCCACACACCCAGGCGGAAGAAACAACATGGCCCAGGCATGGTCTAAGTCCCTCACCTCCTCTCTGTGTTTTGGGGAGCCGGAGGGACCCCCGAGGCCCACGGCCCTGAGGCCCGTTGGGTAGAAAGCTGGCTTCCCACGGAAACAGCTTTCCTGAGGTGCTGCCCCTATCCCAAGGGGTGGTGGCAAGGGAAAGCAAATGCCATCCCCTTCTCTGAAAGAAACTCCAGTGCCCAGGGATGTTCTAAGCCCTCCCCTCTTCCCTGGGCTTCTGGAAGCAGGAGTGAAAAGAGAGGAGCACAGCACTGGGACCCGTTTGACAGAAACCAGCTTCCTACGAGAAAGTCCTTCTCCACGTGCAGACATGCTCCCCAGTGCCTGTGGTAAGGTGAAAGAAATGCCATACACTAACCTGGAAGAGACCACAGGGCCCTGGAACAGTCTGAGCCCTTCCCTCATCCCGACGGTTTTGCTAGCAGGAGTTCAACACCAAGGAACACAGCCCGGAGACCCCTGGGGCAAAAACGGCTTCCGACGAACAAGAGGTGCTTGCTGTGGAAAACCTATCCCAAGTGGGGTAGCCAGGTCAACAAAATGCCAAACACCCAGGTGTAAGAAACAGCATTGCCCAGGCATGGTCTAAGCCCCTCACCTCAACCCTGTGCTTTGAGGAGCCGGAGGGACACCCGAGGCCCATGGCCCTGAGACCCCTTTGTAAAAAGCCGGTTTCCCACAGAAACAGTTTTCCTGAGGTCCAGACCCTATCCCAAGTGGTTGTGGCAAGGTAATGCAAATGCCCTCCACTTCTCTGGAAGAAACCACAGTGCGAGCCATGTTCTAAGCCCTCCCATCCTCCCTGGGCTTCTGGCAGCAGGAGTGAAAAAAGAGGAGCAGAGCACTGGGACCCGTTGGACAAAAACCGGCTTCCCACGCGAAAGTCTTTCTCCACGTACAGACATGCTCCCAGGTGCCTGTGGCAAGGGGAAGGAAATGCCATACACTGACCTGGAAGAGTCCACAGGGCCCAGGCACAGTCTGAACCCTTCCCTCATCCCGGCGGTTTTGCTAGCAGGAGTTCAACCCCAACGAACACAGCCCGGAGACCCCTGGGGCAAAAACGGCTTCCGACGAACAAGAGGTGCTTGCTGTGGAAAACCTATCCGAAGTGGGAGTAGCCAGGTCAACGAAATGCCACACACCCAGGTGTAAGAAACAACATTGCCCAGGCACGGTCTAAGCCCCTCACCTCGTCCCTGTGCTTTGGGGAGCCGGAGGGACAGCCGAGCCCCACGGCCCTGAGACCCCTTTGCAAAAAGCCGGCTTCCCACGGAAACAGTTTTCCTGAGGTGCACACCCTATCCCAAGTGGTTGTGGCAAGGTAATGCAAATGCCCTCCACTTCTCTGGAAGAAACCACAGTGCGAGCCTTGTTCTAAGCCCTCCCATCCTCCCTGGGCTTCTGGCAGCAGGAGTGAAAAGAGAGGAGCAGGGCAGTAGGGCCCATTTGACAAAAACCGGCTTCTCACGGGAAAGTCTTTCTCCACGTGCAGACATGCTCCCAGGTGCCTGTGGCAAGGGGAAGGAAATGCCATACACTGACCTGGAAGAGACCACAGGGCCCAGGCACAGTCTGAACCCTTCCCTCATCCCGGCGATTTTGCTAGCAGGAGTTCAACCCCAACGAACACAGCCCAGAGACCCCTTGGGCAAAAACTGCTTCTGACGAACAAGAGGTGCTTGCTGTGGAAAACCTATCCCAAGTGGGGGTAGCCAGGTCAACAAAATGCCACACACCAAGGTGTAAGAAACAACATTGCCCAGGCACGGTCTAAGCCCCTCACCTCGTCCCTGTGCTTTGGGGAGCCGGAGGGACACCCGAGGCCCACGGCCCTGAGACCCCTTTGTAAAAAGCCGGTTTCCCACAGAAACAGTTTTCCTGAGGTGCACACCCTATCCCACGTGGTTGTGGCAAGGTAAAGCAAATGCCCTCCACTTCTCTGGAAGAAACCACAGTGCCCAGCCATGTTCTAAGCCCTCCCATCCTCCCTGGGCTTCTGGCAGCAGGAATGAAAAGAGAGGAGCAGAGCACTGGGACCCGTTTGACAAAAACTGGCTTCCCACGGGAAAGTCTTTCTCCAAGTGCAGACATGCTCCCAGGTGCCTGTGGCAAGGGGAAGGAAATGCCATACACTGACCTGGAAGAGACCACAGGGCCCAGGCACAGTCTGAACCCTTCCCTCATCCCGGCGGTTTTGCTAGCAGGAGTTCACCCCAACGAACACAGCCCGGAGACCCCTTGGGCAAAAACGGCTTCCGACAAACAAGAGGTGCTTGCTGTGGAAAACCTATCCCAAGTGGGGGTAGCCAGGTCAACAAAATGCAACACACCAAGGTGTAAGAAACAACATTACCCAGGCGCGGTCTAAGCCCCTCACCTCGTCCCTGTGCTTTGGGGAGCCGGAGGGACACCCGAGGCCCACGACCCTGAGAACCCTTTGCAAAAAGCCGGCTTCCCACGGAAACAGTTTTCTGAGGTGCAGACCCTCTCACAAGTGGTTGTGGCAAGGTAATGCAAATGCCCTCCACTTCTCTGGAAGAAACCACAGTGCCCAGCCATGTTCTAAGCCCTCCCATCCTCCCTGGGCTTCTGGCAGCAGGAGTGAAAAGAGAGGAGCAGAGCACTGGGACCCGTTTGACAAAAACCGGCTTCCCACGGGAAAGTCTTTCTCCACGTGCAGACATGCTCCCAGGTGCCTGTGGCAAGGGGAAGGAAATGCCATACACTGAACTGGAAGAGACCACAGGGCCCAGGCACAGTCTGAACCCTTCCCTCATCCCGGCAGTTTTGCTAGCAGGAGTTCAACCCCAACGAACACAGCCCGGAGACCCTGAGGCAAAAACGGCTTCCGAAGAAAAAGAGGTGCTTGCTGTGGAAAACCTATCCCAAGTGGGGGTAGCCAGGTCAACAAAATGCCACACACCCAGATGTAAGAAACAACATTGCCCAGGCATGGTCTAAGCCCCTCACCTCGTCCCTGTGCTTTGGGGAGCCGGAGGGACAGCCGAGGCCCACGGCCCTGAGAACCCTTTGCAAAAAGCCAGTTTCCCACGGAAACAGTTCTCCTGAGGTGCACACCCTATCCCAAGTGGCAGTGGCAAGGTAATGCACATGCCCTCCACTTCTCTGGAAGAAACCACAGTGCCCAGCCATGTTCTAAGCCCTCCCATCCTCCCTGGGCTTCTGGCAGCAGGAGTGAAAAGACAGGAGCAGGGCACTTGGACCCGTTTGACAAAAACCGGCTTCCCACGGGAAAGTCTTTCTCCACGTGCAGACATGCTCCCAGGTGCCTGTGGCAAGGTGAAGGAAATGCCATGCACTGAACTGGAAGAGACCACAGGGCCCAGGCACAGTCTGAGCCCTTCCTTCATCCGGGCGGTTTTGCTAGCAGGAGTTCAACCCCAAGGAACACAGCCCAGAGACCCCCTGGGGCCTAAACGACTTCTGACAAACAATATGCTCTTGCTGTGGAAAACCTATCCCAAGTGGGGGTAGCCAGGTCAATAAAATGCCACACACCCAGGTGTAAGAAACAACATGGCCCAGGCATGGTCTAAGCCCCTCACCTTGTCCCTGTGCTTTGGGGAGCCGGAGGGACAGCTGAGGCCCACGGCCCTGAGAACCCTTTGCAAAAAGCCGGCTTCCCACGGAAACAGCTTTCCTGAGGTGTAGACCCTATCCCAAGGGGTGGAGGCAAGGGAAAAAAAATGCCATCTCCTTCTCTGGAAGAAACCCCAGTGCCCAGCCATGTTCTAAGCCCTCCCCTCCTCCCTGGGCTTCTAGCAGCAGGAGTCAAAATAGAGGAGGACAGCACTGGGACGCTTTGACAGAAACTGGCTTCCACGAGGAAGTCCTTCTCCACGTGCAGACATGCTCCCCAGTGCCTGTGGCAAGGTGAAGGAAATACCATACACTGACCTGGAAGAGACTACAGGGCCCAGGCACAGTCTGAGCCCTTCCCTCATCCCGGCGGTTTTGCTAGCAGGAGTTCCACCACAAGGAACACAGCCCGGAGACCCCCTGGCGCCCAAACGGCTTCCGACGAACAATATGCTCTTGCTGTGGAAAACCTATCCCAAGAGGGGGTAGCCAGGTCAACAAAATGGCACACACCCAGGTGGAAGAGACAACTAGGCCCAGGCATGGTCTAACCTCTCACCTCCTCTCTGTGCTTTGCGGAGCCGGAGGGACCCCCGAAGCCCACGGCCCTCAGACCCGTTTGGCAGAAAGCCGGCCTCCCACGGAAACAGCTTTCCTGAGTTGCAGACCCTATCCCAAGGGGTGGTGGTAAGGGAAAGCAAATGCCATCTCCTCCTCTGCAATAAACCCCAGTGCCCAGCCATGTTCTAAGCCCTCCCCTCCTCCCTGGGCTTCTAGCAACAGGAGTGAAAAGAGAGGAGGACAGCACTGGGACGCTTTGACAGAAACCGGCTTCCATGAGGAAGTCCTTCTCCACGTGCAGACATGCTCCCCAGTGCCTGTGGCAAGATGAAGGAAATACCATACACTGACCTGGAAGAGACCACAGTGCCCAGGCACAGTCTGAGCCCTTCCCTCATCCCGGCGGTTTTGCTAGCAGGAGTTCCACCACAACGAACACAGCCCGGAGACCCCCTGGGGCCCAAAGGGCTTCCGACGAACAATATGCTCTTGCTGTGGAAAACCTATCCCAAGAGGGGGTAGCCAGGTCAACAAAATGCCACACACCCAGGTGGAAGAGACAACTAGGCCCAGGCATGGTCTAACCCCTCACGTCCTCTCTGTGTTTTGGGGAGCCGGAGGGTCCCCCGAAGCCCACGGCCCTGAGGCCCGTTTGGCAGAAAGCCGGCCTCCCACGGAAAGAGCTTTCCTGAGGTGCAGACCCTATCCCAAGGGGTGGTGGCAAGGGAAAGCAAATGCCATCTCCTCCTCTGCAATAAACCCCAGTGCCCAGCCATGTTCTAAGCCCTCCCCTCCTCCCTGGGCTTCTGGAGGCAGGAGTGAAAAGAGAGGACGACAGCACTGGGATCCTTTGACGGGAAACCGGCTTCCCACGAGGAAGTCCTTCTCCACGTGCAGACATGCTCCCAAGTGCCTGTGGCAAGGGGAAGAAAATGCCATACACTGACCTGGAAGAGACCACAGGGCCCAGGCACAGTCTGAGCCCTACCCTCCTCCCGGCGGTTTTGCTAGCAGGAGTTCAACCCCAAGGAACACAGCCCGGAGACCCCCTGGGGCCCAAACGGCTTCCGACGAACAATATGCTCTTGCTGTGGAAAACCTATCCCAAGTGGGGGTAGCCTGGTCAACAAAATGCCATACACCCAGGGGGAAGAAAGAACATGGCTCAGGCATGGTCAAAGCCCCTCACCTCATCCCTGTGCTTTGGGGAGCCGGAGGGACCCCCGAAGACCACGGCCCTGAGGCCCGTTTGGCAGAAAGCCGGCTTCCCAAGGAAACAGCTTTCCTGAGGTGCAGACTCTATCCCAAGGGGTGGTGGCAATGAAAGCAAATGCCATCCCCCTCTCTGGAAGAAACCCCAGTGCCCAGCCATGTTCTAAGCCCTCCCCTCCTCCCTGGACTTCTGGCTGCAGGAGTGAAAAGAGAGGAGCACAGAATTGGGACCATTTTACAGAAACCGGTTTCCCAGGGGGAAGTCCTTATCCACGTGCAGACATGATCCCCAGTGCCTGTGGCAAGGTGAAGGAAATACCATACACTGACCTGGAAGAGACCACAGGGCCCAGGCACAGTCTGAGCCCTTCCCTCATCCCAGCAGTTTAGCTAGCAGGAGTTCAAGCCCAAGGAACACTGCCCGGAGACACCTGGGGCAAAAACTGCTTCTGAGGAACAATAGGTGCTTGCTCTGGAAAACATATGCAAATGTGAGTAGCCAGGTCAACAAAATGCCACACACCCAGGCGGAAGAAACAACATGGCCCAGGCATGGTCTAAGTCCCTCACCTCCTCTCTGTGTTTTGGGGAGCCGGAGGGACCCCCGAGGCCCACGGCCCTGAGGCCCGTTGGGCAGAAAGCTGGCTTCCCACGGAAACAGCTTTCCTGAGGTGCTGCCCCTATCCCAAGGGGTGGTGGCAAGGGAAAGCAAATGCCATCCTCTTCTCTGAAAGAAACTCCAGTGCCCAGGGATGTTCTAAGCCCTCCCCTCTTCCCTGGGCTTCTGGCAGCAGGAGTGAAAAGAGAGGAGCACAGCACTGGGACCCGTTTGACAGAAACCGGCTTCCTACGAGAAAGTCCTTCTCCACGTGCAGACATGCTCCCCAGTGCCTGTGGTAAGGTGAAAGAAATGCCATACACTAACCTGGAAGAGACCACAGGGCCCTGGAACAGTCTGAGCCCTTCCCTCATCCCGACGGTTTTGCTAGCAGGAGTTCAACACCAAGGAACACAGCCCGGAGACCCCCTGTGGCCCAAACGGCTTCCGACGAGCAATATGCTCTTGCTGTGGAAAACCTATCCCAAGTGGGGGTAGCCAGGTCAACAAAATGCCACACACCAGGTGGAAGAAACAACATGGCCCAGGCATGGTCTAAGTACCTCACCTCGTCTCTGTGCTTTGGGGAGCCGGATGGACCCCCGAGGCCCACGGCCCTGAGGCCCGTTGGACAGAAAGCCGGGTTCCCACGGAAACAGATTTCATGAGGTGTAGACCCTATCCCAAAGAGTGGTGGCAAGGGAAAGCAAATGCCATCCCCTCCTCTGGAAGAAACCCCAGTGCCCAGCCATGTTCTAAGCCCGTCCATCCTCCCTGGGCTTCTGGCAGCAGGAGTGAAAAGAGAGGAGCAGAGCACTGGGACCGGTTTGACAAAAACCGGCTTCCCACGGGAAAGTCTTTCTCCACGTGCAGACATGCTCCCAGGTGCCTGTGGCAAGGGGAAGGAAATGCCATACCCTAACCTGGAAGAGACCACAGTGCCCAGGCACAGTCTGAACCCTTCCCTCATCCCGGGGGTTTTGCTAGCAGGAGTTCAAACTCAACGAACACAGCCCGGAGACCCCTGGGGCAAAAACGGCTTCCGACGAACAATATACTCTTGCTGTGGAAAACCTATCCCAAGTGGGGGTAGCCTGGTCAACAAAATGCCAAACACCCAGGTGGAAGAAACAACATGGCCCAGGCATGGTCTAAGCCCCTCACATCGTCCCTGTGCTTTGGGGAGCCGGAGGGACCCCCGAGGCCCACGGCCCTGAAGCCCGTTGGGCAGAAAGCCGGCTTCCCAAGGAAATAGCTTTCCTGAGGTGCAGACCCTATCCCAAGAGGTGGTGGCAAGGGAAAGCAAATGCCATCCCCTTCTCTGGAAGAAACCACAGTGCCCAGCCATGTTCTAAGCCCTCCCCTCCTCCCTGGGCTTCTGGCAGCAGGAGAGAAAAGAGAGGAGCACAGCACTGGGACCCTTTGACAGAAACCGGCTTCCCACGAGGAAGTCCTTCTCCACGTGCAGAAATTCTCCCCAGTGCCTGTGGCAAGGTGAAAGAAATGCCATACACTGACCTGGAAGAGACCACAGGGCCCAGGCACAGTCTGAGCCCTTCCCTCATCCCGGCGGTTTTGCTAGCAGGAGTTCAACCCCAACGAACACAGCCCGGAGACCCCTGGGGCAAAAACGGCTTCCGACGAACAATAGGTGCTTGCTGTGGAACACCTATCCCAAGTGGGGGTAGCCAGCTCAACAAAATGCCACACACCCAGGTGTAAGAAACAACATTGACCAGGCATGGTCTAAGCCCCTCACCTCGTCCCTGTGCTTTGGGGATCTGGAGGGACCCCCGAGGCCCACGGCCCTGAGGACCGTTGGGCAGAAAGCCGGCTTCCCAAGGAAACAGCTTTCCTGAGGTGCAGACCCTATCCCAAGGGGTGGTGGCAAGGGAAAGCAAATGCCAT
Source organism: Ursus americanus (assembly GCF_024610735.1). Classification (NCBI taxonomy): domain Eukaryota; kingdom Metazoa; phylum Chordata; class Mammalia; order Carnivora; family Ursidae; genus Ursus; species Ursus americanus. The sequence continues at coordinate 238,008 of NW_028273669.1, forward strand.
CCCCTTCTCTGGAAGAAACCCCAGTGCCCAGCCATGTTCTAAGCCCTCCCCTCCTCACTGGGCTTCTGGCAGCAGGAGAGAAAAGAGAGGAGCACAGCACTGGGACTCTTTGACAGAAACCGGCTTCCCACGAGGAAGTCCTTCTCCATGTGCAGACATGCTTCCCAGTGCATGTGGCAAGGTGAAGGAAATGCCATACACTGACCTGGAAGAGACCACAGGGCCCAGGCACAGTCTGAACCCTTTCCTCATCCCGGCGGTTTTGCTAGCACGAGTTCAACCCCAACGAACACAGCCCGGAGACCCCTGGGGCAAAAACGGCTTCCGACGAACAAGGGGTGGTTGCTGTGGAAAACCTATCCCAAGTGGGGGTAGCTAGGTCAACAAAATGCCACACACCCAGGTGTAAGAAACAACATTGCCCAGGCACGGTCTAAGCCCCTAACCTCGTCCCTGTGCTTTGGGGAGCCAGAGGGACAGCCGAGCCCCACGGCCCTGAGACCCCTTTGTAAAAAGCCGGCTTCCCACAGAAACAGTTTTCCTGAGGTGCACACCCTATCCCACGTGGTTGTGGCAAGGTAAAGCAAATGCCCTCCACTTCTCTGGAGGAAACCACAGTGCCCAGCCATGTTCTAAGCCCTCCCATCCTCCCTGGGCTTCTGGCAGCAGGAATGAAAAGAGAGGAGCAGAGCACTGGGACCCGTTTGACAAAAACCGGCTTCCCACTGGAAAGTCTTTCTCCACATGCAGACATGCTCCCAGGTGCCTGTGGCAAGGGGAAGGAAATGCCATACACTGACCTGGAAGAGACCACAGGGCCCAGGCAGAGTCTGAACCCTTCCCTCATCCCGGCGGTTTTGCTAGCAGGAGTTCAACCCCAACGAACACAGCCCGGAGACCCCTGGGGCAAAAAGGGCTTCCAACGAAAAAGAGGTGCTTGCTGTGGAAAACCTATCCCAAGTGGGAGTAGCCAGGTCAACAAAATGCCACACACCCAGGTGTAAGAAACAACATTGCTCAGGCACGGTCTAAGCCCCTTACCTCGTCCCTGTGCTTTGGGGAGCCGGAGTGACGGCCGAGCCCCACGGCCCTGAGACCCCTTTGCAAAAAGCCGGCTTCCCTCGGAAACACTTTTCCTGAGGTACAGACCCTCTCCCAAGTGGTTGTGGCAAGGTAAAGCAAATGCCCTCCACTTCTCTGGAAGAAACCACAGTGCCCAGCCATGTTCTAAGCCCTCCCATCCTCCCTGGGCTTCTGGCAGCAGGAGTGAAAAGAGAGGAGCAGGGCACTGGGACCCGTTTGACAAAAACCGGCTTCCCACACGAAAGTCTTTCTCCACATGCAGACATGCTCCCAGGTGCCTGTGGCAAGGGAAGGAAATGCCATACACTGACCTGGAAGAGACCACAGGGCCCAGGCACAGTCTGAATCCTTCCCTCATCCCGGCGGTTTTGCTAGCAGGAGTTCAACCCCAACGAACACAGCCCGGAGACCCTGAGGCAAAAACGGCCTCAGTCGAACAAGAGGTGCTTTCTGTGGAAAACCTATCCCAAGTGGGGGTAGCCAGGTCAACAAAATGCCACACACCCAGGTGTAAGAAACAACATTGCCCAGGCACGGTCTAAGCCCCTCACCTCGTCCCTGTGCTTTGGGGAGCCGGAGGGACAGCCGAGGCCCACGGCCCTGAGACCCCTTTGCAAAAAGCCGGCTTCCCAAGGAAACAGTTTTCCTGAGGTACAGACCCTCTCCCAAGTGGTTGTGGCAAGGTAAAGCAAATGCCCTCCAATTTTCTGGAAGAAACCACAGTGCCCAGCCATGTTCTAAGCCCTCCCATCCTCCCTGGGCTTCTGGCAGCAGGAGTGAAAAGAGAGGAGCAGGGCACTGGAACCCGTTTGACAAAAACCGGCTTCCCACGGTAAAGTCTTTCTCCACGTGCAGACATGCTCCCAGGTGCCTGTGGCAAGGGGAAGGAAATGCCATACACTGACCTGGAAGAGACCACAGGGCCCAGGCACAGTCTGAACCCTTCCCTCATCCCGGCAGTTTTGCTAGCAGGAGTTCAACCCCAACGAACACAGCCCGGAGACCCGTGGGGCAAAAAGGGCTTCCAACGAACAAGAGGTGCTTGCTGTGTAAAACCTATCCCAAGTAGGAGTAGCCAGGTCAACAAAATGCCACACACCCAGGTGTAAGAATCAACATTGCCCAGGCACGGTCTAAGCCCCTCACCTCGTCCCTGTGCTTTGGGGAGCGGAGGGACAGCCGAGGCCCACGGCCCTGAGACCCCTTTGCAAAAAGCCGGCTTCCCACGGAAACAGTTTTCCTGAGGTGCACACCCTATCCCAAGTGCTTGTAGCAAGGTAAAGCAAATGCCCTCCACTTCTCTGGAAGAAACCACAGTGCCCAGCCATGTTCCAAGCCCTCCCATCCTCCCTGGGCTTCTGGAGGCAGGAGTGAAAAGAGAGGAGCAGAGCACTGGGACCCGTTTGACAAAAACCGGCTTCCCACGGGAAAGTCTTTCTCCACGTGCAGACATGCTCCCAGGTGCCTGTGGCAAGGGGAAGGAAATGCCATACACTGTCCTGGAAGAGACCACAGGGCCCAGGCACAGTCTGAACCCTTCCCTCATCCCTGTAGTTTTGCTAGCAGGAGTGCAACCCCAATGAACACAGCCCGGAGACCCTAGGGAAAAACGGCTTCCGACGAACAAGAGATGCTTGACTGGAAAACCTATCCCAAGTGGGGGTAGCCAGGTCAACGAAATGCCACACACCCAGGTGTAAGAAACAACATTGCCCAGGCATGGTCTAAGCCCCTCACCTCGTCCCTGTGCTTTGGGGAGCTGGAGGGACACCCGAGGCCCATGGCCCTGAGACCCCTTTGCAAAAAGCCGGCTTCCCATGGAAACAGTTTTCCTGAGGTGCAGAACCTATCCCAAGTGGTTGTGGCAAGGTAATGCAAATGCCCTCCACTTCTCTGGAAGAAACCACAGTGCGAGCCATGTTCTAAGCCCTCCCATCCTCCCTGGGCTTCTGGCAGCAGGAGTGAAAAGAGAGGAGCAGAGCACTGGGACCCGTTGGACAAAAACCGGCTTCCCACGCGAAAGTCTTTCTCCACGTGCAGACATGCTCCCAGGTGCCTGTGGCAAGGGGAAGGAAATGCCATACACTGACCTGGAAGAGTCCACAGGGCCCAGGCACAGTCTGAACCCTTCCCTCATCCCGGCGGTTTTGCTAGCAGGAGTTCAACCCCAACGAACACAGCCCGGAGACCTGGGGCAAAAACGGCTTCCGACGAACAAGAGGTGCTTGCTGTGGAAAACCTATCCCAAGTGGGAGTAGCGAGGTCAACGAAATGCCACACACCCAGGTCTAAGAAACAACATTGCCCAGGCACGCTCTAAGCCCCTCACCTCGTCCCTGTGCTTTGGGGAGCCGGAGGGACAGCCGAGCCCCACGGCCCTGAGACCCCTTTGCAAAAAGCCGGCTTCCCACGGAAACAGTTTTCCTGAGGTGCAGACCCTATCCCAAGTGGTTGTGGCAAGGTAATGCAAATGCCCTCCACTTCTCTGGAAGAAACCACAGTGCGAGCCATGTTCTAAGCCCTCCCATCCTCCCTGGGCTTCTGGCAGCAGGAGTGAAAAGAGAGGAGCAGGGCAGTAGGGCCCGTTTGACAAAAACCGGCTTCCCACGGGAAAGTCTTTCTCCACGTGCAGACATGCTCCCAGGTGCCTGTGGCAAGGGGAAGGAAATGCCATACACTGACCTGGAAGAGACCACAGGGCCCAGGCACAGTCTGAATACATCCCTCATCCCGGCGGTTTTGCTACCAGGAGTTCAACCCCAACGAACACAGCCCGGAGACCCCTGGGGCAAAACCGGCTTCCGACGAACAAGAGGTGCTTGCTGTGGAAAACCTATCCCAAGTGGGGTAGATAGGTGAACAAAACGCCACACACCCAGGTGTAAGAAACAACATTGCCCAGGCACGATCTAAGCCCCCCACCTCGTCCCTGAGCTTTGGGGAGCCGGAGGGACAGCCGAGCCCCATGGCCCTGAGACCCCTTTGCAAAAAGCTGGCTTCCCACCGAAACAGTTTTCCTGAGGTGCACACCCTATCCCAAGTGGTTGTGGCAAGTAAAGCAAATGCCCTCCACTTCTCTGGAAGAAACCCCAGTGCCCAGCCATGTTCTAAACCCTCCCATCCTCCCTGGGCTTCTGGCAGCAGGAGTGAAAAGAGAGGAGCAGAGCACTGGGACCCGTTTGACAAAAACCGGCTTCCCACGGGAAAGTCTTTCTCCACGTGCAGACTAGCTCCCAGGTGCCTATGGCAAGGGGAAGGAAATGCCATACACTGACCTGGAAGAGACCACAGGGCCCAGGCACAGTCTGAACCCTTCCCTCATCCCGGCGGTTTTGCTAGCAGGAGTTCAACCCCAACGAACACAGCCCGGAGACCCTGAGGCAAAAACGGCTTCCGACGAACAAGAGGTGCTTGCTGTGGAAAAACTATCCCAAGTGGGAGTAGCCAGGTCAACGAAATACCACACACCCAGGTGTAAGAAACAACATTGCCCAGGCACGATCTAAGCCCCCCACCTCGTCCCTGAGCTTTGGGGAGCCGGAGGGACAGCCGAGCCCCATGGCTCTGAGACCCCTTTGCAAAAAGCTGGCTTCCCACCGAAACAGTTTTCCTGTGGTGCACACCCTATCCCAAGTGGTTGTGGCAAGGTAAAGCAAATGCCCTCCACTTCTATGGAAGAAACCACAGTGCCCAACCATGTTCTAAGCCCTCCCATCCTCCCTGGGCTTCTGGCAGCAGGAGTGAAAAGACAGGAGCAGGGCACTTGGACCCGTTTGACAAAAACCGGCTTCCCACGGGAAAGTCTTTCTCCACGTGCAGACATGCTCCCAGGTGCCTGTGGCAAGGGGAAGGAAATGCCATACACTGACCTGGAAGAGACCACAGGGCCCAGGCACAGTCTGAACCCTTCCCTCATCCCAGCGGTTTTGCTAGCAGGAGTTCAACCCCAACGAACACAGCCCGGAGACCCCTGGGGCAAAAACGGCTTCCGACGAACAAGAGGTGCTTCTGTGGAAAACCTATCCCAAGTGGGGGTAGCCAGGTCAACAAAATGCCACACACCCAGGGGTAAGAAACAACATTGCCCAGGCATGGTCTAAGCCCCTCACCTCGTCCCTGTGCTTTGGGGAGCCGGAGGGACACCCGAGGCCCACGACCCAGAGAACCCTTTGCAAAAAGCCGGCTTCCCACAGAAACAGTTTTCCTGAGGTGCACACCCTATCCCAAGTGGTTGTGGCAAGGTAATGCAAATGCCCTCCACTTCTCTGGAAGAAACCACGGTGCCAGCCTTGTTCTAAGCCCTCCCATCCTCCCTGGGCTTCTGGCAGCAGGAGTGAAAAGAGAGGAGCAGAGCACTGGGACCCGTTTGACAAAAACCGGCTTCCCACGGGAAAGTCTTTCTCCACGTGCAGACATGCTCCCAGGTGCCTGCGGCAAGGGGAAGGAAATGCCATACACTGACCTGGAAGAGACCACAGGGCCCAGGCACAGTCTGAACCCTTCCCTCATCCCGGCGGTTTTGCCAGCAGGAGTTCAACCCCAACGAACACAGCCCGGAGACCCCTGGGGCAAAAACGGCTTCCGACGAACAAGAGGTGCTTGCTGTGGAAAACCTATCCCAAGTGGGAGTAGCCAGGTCAACGAAATGCCACACACCCAGGTGTAAGAAACAACATTGCCCAGGCACGGTCTAAGCCCCTTACCTCGTCCCTGTGCTTTGGGGAGCCGGAGGGACAGCCCAGCCCCACGGCCCTGAGACCCCTTTGCAAAAAGCCGGCTTCCCTCGGAAACACTTTTCCTGAGGTACAGACCCTCTCCCAAGTGGTTGTGGCAAGGTAAAACAAATGCCCTCCACTTCTCTGGAAGAAACCACAGTGCCCAGCCATGTTCTAAGCCCTCCCATCCTCCCTGGACTTCTGGCAGCAGGAGTGAAAAGAGAGGAGCAGGGCACTGGGACCCGTTTGAGAAACACCGGCTTCCCACGCGAAAGTCTTTCTCCACATGCAGACATGCTCCCAGGTGCCTGTGGCAAGGGAAGGAAATGCCATACACTGACCTGGAAGAGACCACAGGGCCCAGGCACAGTCTGAATCCTTCCCTCATCCCGGCGGTTTTGCTAGCAGGAGTTCAACCACAACGAACACAGTCTGGAGACCCCTGGGGCAAAAACGGCTTCCGACGAACAAGAGGTGCTTGCTGTGGAAAACCTACCCGAAGTGGGAGTAGCCAGGTCAACGAAATGCCACACACCCAGGTGTAAGAAACAACATTGCCCAGGCACGGTCCAAGCCCCTCACCTCGTCCCTGTGCTTTGGGGAGTCGGAGGGACACCCGAGGCCCACGGCCCTGAGACCCCTTTGCAAAAAGCCAGCTTCCCAGGGAAACAGTTTTCCTGAGGTGCACACCCTATCCCAAGTGGTTGTGGCAAGGTAATGCAAATGCCCTCCACTTCTCTGGAAGAAACCACATTGCCCAGCCATGTTCTAAGCCCTCCCATCCTCCCTGGGCTTCTGGCAGCAGGAGTGAAAAGACAGGAGCAGGGCACTTGGACCCGTTGGACAAAAACCGGCTTCCCACGGGAAAGTCTTTCTCCACGTGCAGACATGCTCCCAGGTGCCTTTGGCAAGGGGAAGGAAATGCCATACACTGACCTGGAGGAGACCACAGGGCCCAGGCACAGTCTGAACCCTTCCCTCATCCCGGCGGTTTTGCTAGCAGGAGTTCAACCCCAACGAACACAGCCCGGAGACCCCTGGGGCAAAAACGGCTTCCGACGAACAAGAGGTGCTTGCTGTGGAAAACCTATCCCAAGTGGGAGTAGCCAGGTCAACGAAATGCCACACACCCAGGTGTAAGAAACAACATTGCCCAGGCACGGTCTAAGCCCCTCACCTCGTCCCTGTGCTTTGGGGAGCCGGAGGGACAGCCGAGGCCCACGGCCTGAGACCCCTTTGCAAAAAGCCGGCTTCCCACGGAAACAGATTTCCTGAGGTGCACACCCTATCCCAAGTGGTTGTGGCAAGGTAATGCAAATGCCCTCCACTTCTCTGGAAGAAACCACAGTGCCCAGCCATGTTCTAAGCCCTCCCATCCTCCCTGGGCTTCTGGCAGCAGGAGTGAAAAGAGAGGAGCAGAGCACTGGGACCCGTTGGACAAAAACCGGCTTCCCACGGGAAAGTCTTTCTCCACGTGCAGACATGCTCCCAGGTGCCTGTGGCAAGGGGAAGGAAATGCCATACACTGACCTGGAAGAGACCACAGGGCCCAGGCAGTCTGAACCCTTCCCTCATCCCGGCGGTTTTGCTAGCAGGAGTTCAACCCCAACGAACACAGCCCGGAGACCCCTGGGGCAAAAACGGCTTCCGACGAACAAGAGGTGCTTGCTGTGGAAAACCTATCCCAAGTGGGAGTAGCCAGGTCAACGAAATGCCACACACCCAGGTGTAAGAAACAACATTGCCCAGGCACGGTCTAAGCCCCTCACCTCGTCCCTGTGCTTTGGGGAGCCGGAGGGACAGCCGAGCCCCACGGCCCTGAGACCCCTTTGAAAGAGCCGGCTTCCCACGGGAACAGTTTTCCTGAGGTGCACACCCTATCCCAAGTGGTTGTGGCAAGGTAATGCAAATGCCCTCCACTTCTCTGGAAGAAACCACAGTGCCCAGCCATGTTCTAAGCCCTCCCATCCTCCCTGGGCTTCTGGCAGCAGGAGTGGAAAGAGAGGAGCAGGGCACTGGGACCCGTTTGAGAAAAACCGGCTTCCCACGGGAAAGTCTTTCTCCACGTGCAGACATGCTCCCAGGTGCCTGTGGCAAGGGGAAGGAAATGCCATACACTGACCTAGAAGAGACCACAGGGCCCAGGCACAGTCTGAACCCTTCCCTCATCCCGGCGGTTTTGCTAGCAGGAGTTCAACCCCAACGAACACAGCCCGGAGACCCCTGGGGCAAAAAGGGCTTCCGACGAACAAGAGGTGCTTGCTGTGGAAAACCTATCCCAAGTGGGAGTAGCCAGGTCAACGAAATGCCACACACCCAGGTGTAAGAAAAAACATTGCTCAGGCACGGTCTAAGCCCCTCACCTCGTCCCTGTGCTTTGGGGAGTCGGAGGGACACCCGAGGCCCACGGCCCTGAGACCCCTTTGCAAAAAGCCGGCTCCCCACGGAAAACAGTTTTCCTGAGGTGCATACCCTATCCCAAGTGGTTGTGGCAAGGTAAAACAAATGCCCTCCACTTCTCTGGAAGAAACCACAGTGCCCAGCCATGTTCTAAGCCCTCCCATCCTCCCTGGGCTTCTGGCAGCAGGAGTGAAAAGAGAGGAGCAGAGCACTGGGACCCGTTTGACAAAAACCGGCTTCCCACGGGAAAGTCTTTCTCCACGTGCAGACATGCCTCCAGGTGCCCATGGCAAGGGGAAGGAAATGCCATACACTGTCCTGGAAGAGACCACAGGGTCCAGGCACAGTCTGAACCCTTCCCTCATCCCGGTAGTTTTGCTAGCAGGAGTTCAACCCCAATGAACACAGCCCGGAGACCCTGAGGCAAAAACGGCTTCCGACGAACAAGAGATGCTTGACTGGAAAACCTATCCCAAGTGGGGGTAGCCAGGTCAACAAAATGCAACACACCCAGGTGTAAGAAACAACATTGCCCAGGCACGGTCTAAGCCCCTTACCTCGTCCCTGTGCTTTGGGGAGCCGGAGGGACAGCCCAGCCCCACGGCCCTGAGACCCCTTTGCAAAAAGCCGGCTTCCCTCGGAAACACTTTTCCTGAGGTACAGACCCTCTCCCAAGTGGTTGTGGCAAGGTAAAGCAAATGCCCTCCACTTCTCTGGAAGAAACCACAGTGCCCAGCCATGTTCTAAGCCCTCCCATCCTCCCTGGACTTCTGGCAGCAGGAGTGAAAAGAGAGGAGCAAGGCACTGGGACCCGTTTGACAAAAACCGGCTTCCCACGCGAAAGTCTTTCTCCACATGCAGACATGCTCCCAGGTGCCTGTGGCAAGGGAAGGAAATGCCATACACTGACCTGGAAGAGACCACAGGGCCCAGGCACAGTCTGAATCCTTCCCTCATCCCGGCGGTTTTGCTAGCAGGAGTTCAACCACAACGAACACAGTCTGGAGACCCCTGGGGCAAAAACGGCTTCCGACGAACAAGAGGTGCTTGCTGTGGAAAACCTACCCCAAGTGGGAGTAGCCAGGTCAACGAAATGCCACACACCCAGGTGTAAGAAACAACATTGCCCAGGCACGGTCCAAGCCCCTCACCTCGTCCCTGTGCTTTGGGGAGTCGGAGGGACACCCGAGGCCCACGGCCCTGAGACCCCTTTGCAAAAAGCCAGCTTCCCACGGAAACAGTTTTCCTGAGGTGCACACCCTATCCCAAGTGGTAGTGGCAAGGTAATGCAAATGCCCTCCACTGCTCTGGAAGAAACCACATTGCCCAGCCATGTTCTAAGCCCTCCCATCCTCCCTGGGCTTCTGGCAGCAGGAGTGAAAAGACAGGAGCAGGGCACTTGGACCCGTTGGACAAAAACCGGCTTCCCACGGGAAAGTCTTTCTCCACGTGCAGACATGCTCTCAGGTGCCTGTGGCAAGGGGAAGCAAATGCCATACACTGACCTGGAAGAGAGCACAGGGCCCAGGCACAGTCTGAACCCTTCCCTCATCCCGGCAGTTTTGCTAGCAGGAGTTCAACCCCAACGAACACACCCCGGAGACCCTGAGGCAAAAAAGGCTTCAGTCGAACAAGAGGTGCTTTCTGTGGAAAACCTATCCCAAGTGGGGTAGATAGGTGAACAAAACGCCACACACCCAGGTGTAAGAAACAACATTGCCCAGGCACGGTCTAAGCCCCTCACCTCGTCCCTGTTCTTTGGGGAGCCGGAGGGACAGCCGAGGCCCACGGCCCTGAGAACCCTTTGCAAAAAGCCGGCTTCCCACGGAAATAGTTTTCCTGAGGTACAGACCCTCTCCCAAGTGGTTGTGGCCAGGTAAAGCAAATGCCCTCCACTTTTCTGGAAGAAACCACAGTGCCCAGCCATGTTCCAAGCCTTCCCATCCTCCCTGGGCTTCTGGCAGCAGGATTGAAAGGAGAGGAGCAGGGCACTGGGACCCGTTTGACAAAAACCGGCTTCCCACGGGAAAGTCTTTCTCCACGTGCAGACATGCTCCCAGGTGCCTGTGGCAAGGGGAAGGAAATGCCATACACTGACCTGGAAGAGACCACAGGGCCCAGGCACAGTCTGAACCCTTCCTTCATCCCGGCTGTTTTGCTAGCAGGAATTCAACCCCAACGAACACAGCCCGGAGACCCCTGGGGCAAAAACGGCTTCCGACGAACAACAGGTGCTTGCTGTGGAAAACCTATCCCAAGGGGGGTAGCCAGGTCAACAAAATGCCACACACCCAGGTGTAAGAAACAACATTGCCCAGGCACGGTCCAAGCCCCTCACCTCGTCCCTGTGCTTTGGGGAGTCGGAGGGACACCCGAGGCCCACGGCCCTGAGAACCCTTTGCAAAAAGCCGGCTTCCCACGGAAACAGCTTTCCTGAGGTGCACACCCTATCCCAAGTGGTAGTGGCAAGGTAATGCAAATGCCCTCCACTTCTCTGGAAGAAACCACAGTGCCCAGCCATGTTCTAAGACCTCCCATCCTCCCTGGGCTTCTGGCAGCAGGAGTGGAAAGAGACGAGCAGGGCACTGGGACCCGTTTGACAAAAACCGGCTTCCCACGGGACAGTCTTTCTCCACCTGCAGACATGCTCCCAGGTGCCTGTGGCCAGGGGAAGGAAATGCCATACACTGACCTGGAAGAGACCACAGGGCCCAGGCACAGTCTGAACCCTTCCCTCATCCCGGCGGTTTTGCTAGCAGGAGTTCAACCCCAACGAACACAGCCCAGAGACCCTGAGGCAAAAACGCCTTCCGACGAACAAGAGGTGCTTGACTGGAAAACCTATCTCAAGTGGGGGTAGCCAGGTCAACAAAATACCACACACCCAGGTGTAAGAAACAACATTGCCCAGGCACGGTCTAAGCCCCTCACCTCGTCCCTGTGCTTTGGGGAGCCGGAGGGACAGCCGAGCCCCTCGGCCCTGAGACCCCTTTGCAAAAAGCCGGCTTCCCACGGAAACAGTTTTCCTGAGGTGCACACCCTATCCCAAGTGGTTCTGGCAAGGTAATGCAAATGCCCTCCACTTCTCTGGAAGAAACCACAGTGCCCAGCCACGTTCCAAGCCCTCCCATCCTCCCTGGGCTTCTGGCAGCAGGAGTGAAAAGAGAGGAGCAGAGCACTGGGACCCGTTTGACAAAAACCGGCTTCCCACGGGAAAGTCTTTCTCCACGTGCAGACATGCTCCCAGGTGCCTGTGGCAAGGGGAAGGAAATGACATACACTGACCTGGAAGAGACCACAGGGCCCAGGCACAGTCTGAACCCTTCCCTCATCCCAGCGGTTTTGCTAGCAGGAGTTCAACCCCAACGAACACAGCCCGGAGACCCCTGGGGCAAAAACGGCTTCCGACGAACAAGAGGTGCTTCCTGTGGAAAACCTATCCCAACTGGGAGTAGCCAGGTCAACGAAATGCCACACACCCAGGTGTAAGAAAGAACATTGCCCAGGCATGGTCTAAGACCCTCACCTCGTCCCTGTGCTTTGGGGAGCTGGAGGGACACCCGAGGCCCATGGCCCTGAGACCCCTTTGCAAAAAGCCGGCTTCCCACGGAAACAGTTTTCCTGAGGTGCAGACCCTATCCCAAGTGGTTGTGGCAAGGTAATGCAAATGCCCTCCACTTCTCTGGAAGAAACCACAGTGCGAGCCATGTTCTAAGCCCTCCCATCCTCCCTGGGCTTCTGGCAGCAGGATTGAAAAGAGAGGAGCAGAGCACTGGGACCCGTTGGACAAAAACCGGCTTCCCACGCGAAAGTCTTTCTCCACGTGCAGACATGCTCCCAGGTGCCTGTGGCAAGGGGAAGGAAATGCCATACACTGGCCTGGAGGAGACCACAGGGCCCAGGCACAGTCTGAACCCTTCCCTCATCCCGGCGGTTTTGCTAGCAGGAGTTCAACCCCAACGAACACAGCCCGGAGACCCCTGAGGCAAAAACGGCTTCCGACGAACAATAGGTGCTTGCTGTGGAAAACCTATCCCAAGGGGGGTAGCCAGGTCAACAAAATGCCACACACCCAGGTGTAAGAAACAACATTGCCCTGGCATGGTCTAAGCCCCTCACCTCGTCCCTATGCTTTGGAGAGCCGGAGGGACCCCCGAGGCACACGGCCCTGAGACCCCTTTGCAAAAAGCCGGCTTCCCACAGAAACAGTTTCCTGATGTGCAGACCCTCTCACAAGTGGTTGTGGCAAGGTAAAGCAAAGGCCCTCCACTTCTCTGGAAGAAACCACAGTGCCCAGCCATGTTCTAAGCCCTCCCATCCTCCCTGGGCTTCTGGCAGCAGGAGTGAAAAGAGAGGAGCAGGGCACTGGGACCCGTTTGACAAAAACCGGCTTCCCACGGGAAAGTCTTTCTCCACGTGCAGACATGCTCCCAGGTGCCTGTGGCAAGGGGAAGGAAATGCCATACACTGACCTGGAAGAGACCACAGGGCCCAGGCACAGTCTGAACCCTTCCCTCATCCCGGAAGTTTTGCTAGCAGGAGTTCAACCCCAACGAACACAGCCCGGAGACCCCTTGGGCAAAAAGGGCTTCCAACGAACAAGAGGTGCTTGCTGTGTAAAACCTATCCCACGTGGGAGTAGCCAGGTCAACGAAATGCCACACACCCAGGTGTAAGAAACAACATTGCCCAGGCACGGTCTAAGCCCCTCACCTCGTCCCTGTGCTTTGGGGAGCCGGAGGGACAGCCGAGGCCCATGGCCCTGAGACCCCTTTGCAAAAAGCCGGCTTCCCACGGAAACAGTTTTCCTGAGGTGCACACCCTATCCCAAGTGGTTGTAGCAAGGTAAAGCAAATGCCCTCCAGTTCTCTGGAAGAAACCACAGTGCCCAGCCATGTTCTAAGCCCTCCCATCCTCCCTGGGCTTCTGGCAGCAGGAGTGAAAAGAGAGGAGCAGAGCACTGGGACCCGTTTGACAAAAACCGGCTTCCCACGGGAAAGTCTTTCTCCACGTGCAGACATGCCTCCAGGTGCCCATGGCAAGGGGAAGGAAATGCCATACACTGTCCTGGAAGAGACCACAGGGTCCAGGCACGGTCTGAACCCTTCCCTCATCCCGGCAGTTTTGCTAGCAGGAGTTCAACCCCAACGAACACAGCCCGGAGACCCTGAGGCAAAAACGGCTTCCGACGAACAAGAGATGCTTGACTGGAAAACCTATCCCAAGTGGGGGTAGCCAGGTCAACAAAATGCCACACACCCAGGTGTAAGAAACAACATTGCCCAGGCACGGTCTAAGCCCCTTACCTCGTCCCTGTGCTTTGGGGAGCCGGAGGGACAGCCCAGCCCCACGGCCCTGAGACCCCTTTGCAAAAAGCCGGCTTCCCTCGGAAACACTTTTCCTGAGGTACAGACCCTCTCCCAAGTGGTTGTGGCAAGGTAAAGCAAATGCCCTCCACTTCTCTGGAAGAAACCACAGTGCCCAGCCATGTTATAAGCCCTCCCCTCCTCCCTGGGCTTCTGGCAGCAGGAGTGAAAAGAGAGGAGCACAGCACTGGGACCCGTTTGACATAAACCGGCTTCCCCCGAGGAAGTCCTTCTCCACGTGCAGACATGCTCCCCAGTGCCTGTGGCAAGGGGAAGGAAATGCCATACACTGACCTGGAAGAGACCACATGGCCCAGGCACAGTCTGAGCCCTTCCCTCATCCCGGCGGTTTTGCTAGCAGGAGTTCAACCCCAAGGAACACAGCCCGGAGACCCCCTGGGGCCCAAACGGCTTCCGAGGAACAATATGCTCTTGCTGTGGAAAACCTATCCCAAGTGGGGGTAGCCAGGTCAACAAAATGCCACACACCCAGGTGGAAGAAACAACATGGCCCAGGCACGGTCTAAGCCCCTCACCTCGTCCCTGTGCTGTGCGGAGCCGGAGGGACCCCCGAGGCCCACTGCCCTGAGGCCCGTTGGGCAGAAAGCCGGCTTCCCAAGGAAACAGCTTTCCTGAGGTGCAGACCCTATCCCAAGGGGTGGTGGCAAGGGAAAGCAAATGCCATCCCCTTCTCTGGAAGAAACCCCAGTGCCCAGCCATGTTCTAAGCCCTCCCCTCCTCCCTGGGCTTCTGGCAGCAGGAGAGAAAAGAGAGGAGCACAGCACTGGGACCCTTTGACAGAAACCGGCTTCCCACGAGGAAGTCCTTCTCCACGTGCAGACATGCTTCCCAGTGCCTGTGGCAAGGTGAAGGAAATGCCATGCACTGAAATGGAAGAGACCACAGGGCCCAGGCACAGTCTGAGCCCTTCCCTCATCCCAGCGGTTTTGCTAGCAGGAGTTCAACCCCAAGGAACACAGCCCGGAGACCCCATGGGGCTCAAACGGCTTCCGACAAACAATATGCTCTTGCTGTGGAAAACCTATCCCAAGTGGGGGTAGCCAGGTCAACAAAATGCCACACAACCAGGTGGAAGAAACAACATGGCCCAGGCATGGTCTAAGCCCCTCACCTCGTCCCTGTGCTTTGGGGAGCCGGAGGGACAGCCGAGGCCCACGGCCCTGAGACCCCTTTGCAAAAAGCCGGCTTCCCACGGAAACAGTTTTCCTGAGGTGCAGACCCTCTCACAAGTGGTTGTGGCAAGGTAAAGCAAATGCCATCCACTTCTCTGGAAGAAACGACAGTGCCCAGCCATGTTCTAAGCCCTCCCATCCTCCCTGGGCTTCTGGCAGCAGGCGTGAAAAGAGAGGAGCAGAGCACTGGGACCCGTTTGACAAAAACCGGCTTCCCACGGGAAAGTCTTTCTCCACGTGCAGACATGCTCCCAGGTGCCTGTGGCAAGGGGAAGGAAATGCCATACACTGACCTGGAAGAGACCACAGGGCCCAGGACCAGTCTGAACCCTTCCCTCATCCCGGCGGTTTTGCTAGCAGGAGTTCAACCCCAAGGAACACAGCCCGGAGACCCCTGAGGCAAAAACGGCTTCCGACGAACGAAGGCGCTTGCTGTTGAAAACCTATCCCAAGTGGGGGTAGCCAGGTCAATAAAATGCCACACACCCAGGTGTAAGAAACAACATTGCCCAGGCATGGTCTAAGCCCCTCACCTGTCCCTGTGCTTTGGGGAGCCGGAGGGACAGCCGAGGCCCACGGCCCTGAGACCCCTTTGCAAAAAGCCGGCTTCCCACGGAAACAGCTTTCCTGAGGTGCAGACCCTATCCAAAGGGGTGGTGGCAAGGGAAAAAAATGCCATCTCCTTCTCTGGAAGAAACCCCAGTACCCAGCCATGTTCTAAGCGCTCCCCTCCTCCCTGGTCTTTAGCACCAGGAGTGAAAAGAGAGAAGGACAGCGCTGGGACCCTTTGACAGAAACCGGCTTCCCACGAGGAAGTCCTTCTCCACGTGCAGACATGCTCCCCAGTGCCTGTGGCAAGGGGAAGGAAATGCCATACACTGACCTGGAAGAGGCCACAGGGCCCAGGCACAGTCTGAGCCTTTCCCTCATCCCGGCGGTTTTGCTACCAGGAGTTCAACCCCAACGAACACAGCCCGGAGACCCGCTGGGGCCCAAACGACTTCCGACGAACAATATGCTCTTGCTGTGGAAAACCTATCCCAAGTGGGTATAGCCAGGTCAACAAAATGCCACACACCAAGGTGGAAGAGACAACATGGCCCAAGCATGGTCTAAGCCCCTACCTCGTCTCTGTGCTTTGGGGAACAGGAGGGACCCCCAAGGTACACGGCCCTTAGGCCCGTTGGGCAGAAAGCCGGCCTACCACGGAAAAGCTTTCCTGAGGTGCAGACCCTATCCCAAGGGGTGGTGGCAAGGGAAAAAAATGCCATCTCCTTCTCTGGAAGAAACCCCAGTGCCCAGCCATGTTCTAAGCCCTCCCCTGCTCCCTGGGCTTTAGCACCAGGAGTGAAAAGAGAGAAGGACAGCACTGGGACCCTTTGACAGAATCCGGCTTACCATGAGAAAGTCCTTCTCCACGTGCAGAAATTCTCCCCAGTGCCTGTGGCAAGGTGAAAGAAATGCCATACACTGACCTGGAAGAGACCACAGGGCCCAGGCACAGTCTGAACCCTTCCCTCATCCCGGCGGTTTTGCTAGCAGGAGTTCAACCCCAAGGAACACAGCCCGGAGACCCCCTGGGGCCCAAAGGGCTTCCGACGAACAATATGCTCTTGCTGTGGAAAACCTATCCCAAGTGGGGGTAGCCAGGTTAACAAAATGCCACAAACCCAGGTGGAAGAGACAACATGGCCGAGGCATGGTCTAAGCCCCTCACCTGGTCTCTGTGCTTTGGGGAGCCGGAGGGACCCCCGAGGCCCACGGCCCTGAGGCCCGTTGGGCAGAAAGCCGGCTTCCCAAGGAAACAGCTTTCCTGAGGTGCAGCCCCTATCCCAAGGGGTGGTGGCAAGGGAAAGCAAATGCCATCCCCTTCTCTGGAAGAAACCCCACTGCCCACCAATGTTCTAAGCCCTCCCCTCCTCCCTGGGCTTCTGGCAGCAGGAGTGAAAAGAGAGGAACACAGCACTGGGACCCTTTGACAGAAACCGGCTTCCCACGAGGAAGTCCTTCTCCACGTGCAGACATACTCCCCAGTGCCTGTGGCAAGGTGAAGGAAATGCCATACACTGACCTGGAAGAGGCCACAGGGCCCAGGCACAGTCTGAGCCTTTCCCTCATCCCGGCGGTTTTGCTAGCAGGAGTTCAACCCCAACGAACACAGCCCAGAGACCCGCTGGGGCCCAAACGGCTTCCGAGGAACAATATGCTCTTCCTTGGAAAACCTATCTCAAGTGGGTGTAGCCAGGTCAACAAAATGGCACACACCAAGGTGGAAGAGACAACATGGCCCAAGCATGGTCTAAGCCCCTACCTCGTCCCTGTGCTGTGCGGAGCCGGAGGGACCCCCGAGGCCCACGGCCCTGAGGCCCGTTAGGCAGAAAGCCGGCTTCCCAAGGAAACAGCTTTCCTGAGGTGCAGACCCTATCCCAAGGGGTGGTGGCAAGGGAAAGCAAATGCCATCCCCTTCTCTGGAAGAAACCCCAGTGCCCAGCCATGTTCTAAGCCCTCCCCTCCTCCCTGGGCTTCTGGCAGCAGGAGAGAAAAGAGAGGAGCACAGCACTGGGACCCTTTGACAGAAACCGGCTTCCCACGAGGAAGTCCTTCTCCACGTGCAGACATGCTTCCCAGTGCCTGTGGCAAGGTGAAGGAAATGCCATGCACTGACCTGGAAGAGACCACAGGGCCCAGGCACAGTCTGAGCCCTTCCCTCATCCCAGCGGTTTTGCTAGCAGGAGTTCAACCCCAAGGAACACAGCCCGGAGACCCCCTGGGGCCCAAACGGCTTCCGACAAACAATATGCTCTTGCTGTGGAAAACCTATCCCAAGTGGGGGTAGCCAGGTCAACAAAATGCCACACACCCAGGTGGAAGAAACAACATGGCCCAGGCATGGTCTAAGCCCCTCACCTCGTCCCTGTGCTTTGGGGAGCCGGAGGGACAGCCGAGGCCCACGGCCCTGAGACCCCTTTGCAAAAAGCCGGCTTCCCACCGAAACAGTTTTCCTGAGGTGCAGACCCTCTCACAAGTGGTTGTGGCAAGGTAAAGCAAATGCCCTCCACTTCTCTGGAAGAAACCACAGTGCCCAGCCATGTTCTAAGCCCTCCCATCCTCCCTGGGCTTCTGGCAGCAGGAGTGAAAAGAGAGGAGCAGAGCACTGGGACCCGTTTGACAAAAACCGGCTTCCCACGGGAAAGTCTTTCTCCACGTGCAGACATGCTCCCAGGTGCCTGTTGCAAGGGGAAGGAAATGCCATACACTGACCTGGAAGAGACCACAGGGCCCAGGCACAGTCTGAACCCTTCCCTCATCCCGGCGGTTTTGCTAGCAGGAGTTCAACCCCAAGGAACACAGCCCGGAGACCCCTGAGGCAAAAACGGCTTCCGACGAACGAAGGCGCTTGCTGTTGCAAACCTATCCCAAGTGGGGGTAGCCAGGTCAATAAAATGCCACACACCCAGGTGTAAGAAACAACATTGCCCAGGCATGGTCTAAGCCCCTCACCTCGTCCCTGTGCTTTGGGGAGCCGGAGGGACAGCCGAGGCCCACGGCCCTGAGAACCCTTTGCAAAAAGCCGGCTTCCCACGGAAACAGCTTTCCTGATGTGCAGACCCTATCCCAAGGGGTGGTGGCAAGGGAAAAAAATGCCATTTCCTTCTCTGGAAGAAACCCCAGTGCCCAGCCATGTTCTAAGCGCTCCCCTCCTCCCTGGCTTCTAGCACCAGGAGTGAAAAGAGAAAAGGACAGCACTGGGACCCTTTGACAGAAACCGGCTTCCCCCGAGGAAGTCCTTCTCCACGTGCAGACATGCTCCCCAGTGCCTGTGGCAAGGTGAAGGAAATGCCATACACTGACCTGGAAGAGACCACAGGGCCCAGGCACAGTCTGAGCCCTTCCCTCATCCCGGCGGTTTTGCTAGCAGGAGTTCAACCCCAACGAACACAGCCCGGAGCCCCCTGGGGCCCAAAAGGCTTCCGAGGAACAATATGCTCTTGTTGTGGAAAACCTATCCCAAGTGGGGTTAGCCAGGTCAACAAAATGCCACACACCCAGGTGGAAGAAACAACATGGCCCAGGCATAGTCTAAGCCCCTCACCTCGTCCCTGTGCTTTGGGGAGCCGGAGGGACCCCCAATGCCCACGGCCCTGAGGCCCGTTGGGCAGAAAGCCGGCTTCCCAAGGAAACAGCTTTCCTGAGGTGCAGACCCTATCCCAAGGGGTGGTGGCAAGGGAAAGCAAATGCCATCCCCTTCTCTGGGAGAAACGACAGTGCCCAGCCATGTTCTAAGCCCTCCCCTCCTCCCTGGGCTTCTGGCAGCAGGAGAGAAAAGAGAGGAGCACAGCACTGGGACCCTTTGACAGAAACCGGTTTCCCACGAGGAAGTCCTTCTCCACTTGCAG
The DNA here is from genome assembly GCF_024610735.1 of Ursus americanus. Classification (NCBI taxonomy): domain Eukaryota; kingdom Metazoa; phylum Chordata; class Mammalia; order Carnivora; family Ursidae; genus Ursus; species Ursus americanus. The sequence goes on from NW_028273669.1 coordinate 257,162, forward strand.
ACATGCTTCCCAGTGCCTGTGGCAAGGTGAAGGAAATGCCATACACAGACCTGGAAGAGACCACAGGGCCCAGGCACAGTCTGAGCCTTTCCCTCATCCCGGCGGTTTTGCTAGCAGGAGTTCAACCCCAAGGAACACAGCCCGGAGACCCCCTGGGGCCCAAACGGCTTCCGACGAACAATATGTTCTTGCTGTGGAAAACCTATCCCAAGTGGGGTTAGCCTGGTCAACAAAATGCCACACACCCAGGTGGAAGAAACAACATGGCCCAGGCATGGTCTAAGCCCCTCACCTCGTCCCTGTGCTGTGGGGAGCCGGAGGGACCCCCGAGGCCCACGGCCCTGAGGCCCGTTGGGCAGAAAGCCGGCTTCCCACGGAAACAGCTTTCCTGAGGTGCAGACCCTATCCCAAGGGGTGGTGGCAAGGGAAAGCCAATGCCATCCCCTTCTCTGGAAGAAACCCCAGTGCCCAGCCATGTTCTAAGCCCTCCCATCCTCCCTGGGCTTCTGGCAGCAGGAGTGAAAAGAGAGGAACACAGCACTGGGACTCTTTGACAGAAACCGGCTTCCAACGAGGAAGTCCTTCTCCCCGTCCAGACATGCTCCCCAGTGCCTGTGGCAAGGTGAAGGAAATGCCATACACTGACCTGGAAGAGACCACAGGGCCCAGGCACAGTCTGAGCCCTTCCCTCATCCCGGCGGTTTTGCTAGCAGGAGTTCAACCCCAACGAACACAGCCCGGAGACCCCTGGGGCCCAAACGCCTTCCGACGAACAATATGCTCTTGCTGTGGAAAACCTATCCCAAGTGGGGGTAGCCAGGTCAACAAAATGCCACACACCAAGAGACAACATGGCCCAGGCATGGTCTAAGCCCCTCACCTCGTCTCTGTGATTTGGGGAGCCGGAGGGACACCCGAGGCCCACGGCCCTGAGACCCGTTTGGCCAAAAGCCGGCTTCCCACGGAAACAGTTTTCCTGAGGTGCAGACCCTCTCACAAGTGGTTGTGGCAAGGTAAAGCAAATGCCATCCACGACTCTGGAAGAAACCGTAGTGCCCAGCCATGTTCTAAGCCCTCCCATCCTCACTGGTCTTCTGGCAGCAGGAGTGAAAAGAGAGGAGCACAGCACTGGGACCCGTTTGACAAAAGCCGGCTTCCCACGAAAAAGTCTTTCTCCACGTGCAGACATCCTCCCAAGTGCTGAGGACATAGTACTGAGACATATTTGGCAGAAACGGGTTCAAATGAAACATATTTCTTGATGTGCAAACTCTATCTTAATTTGTTGTGGCAAGCTAAAGGATGTGCCATATGCTTATTTGTAAGAAATAACTGGTCCCATGGATGGTCTGAGCCCTAAGATCATCACTGTTCTTTTGGTATCATGAGTTAAAACCGAGGCAAACAGCTGAGAAAATTTGGCAAAAACCGCCTTTCAATGAAATAAATTTTCTCTTTTGCAAACTCTATCATAATTGTTTGTGCCAATGTAAAGAAAATGCCATACGCTTATCTGTAAGAAACAAGTTTCCAGGATCGGTCTGAGCCCTCACATCATCATAGTGATTTCGGTAGCATTAGTTAATCCCAAACAACACGGTATTGAGACACATTTGACAAAAAACCGCTTCCAACGAAAAATATTTTGTTCATGTTGAAACCCTATCATATGTGGTCGTGGCAATGTAAAGAAAATGCCACACCCTTATGTGTAAGAAACAACATTACCCAGGAACAGTCTAAGCCCTAACATCATCACTGTGCTTTTGGTAGCATGAGTGAAACCCGAGGAATACAGCACTTAGACACATTTGGGAAAAACCGGCTTCCAATGAAAACTATTTTCTTAACGTGGAAACCCTATCACAAGGGGTTGTGGAAGGTAAAGTAAAAAAGCGGAGTTCCAACGAGAAATATTTTCTTCACGTAGAAACCCGTTCCTGGGCACTGTTGTTTCTTACACATAAGGGTGTGGCATTTATTTATCTGGCCACAACCACTTACGTTTGGGTTTGAAAGGGAAGAAAATATTATTCATTGGAACGCGATTTTTGCCAAATGTGTCTTAGTGCTGTTTGCCTCCGCTTTAACTCCCGCTCCCAAAAGCACAGTGCTGATATTAAGGCTCAGACTGTTCCAGGGCACTGTTGTTTCTTACAGATAAGCGTATGGCATTTTCTTTACATTGGCACAAACAATTATGGGTTTCGGGTTCGGGTTCGGGTTAGGGGTTTGGGTTCTGGTTCTGGTTCTGGTTCGGGTAGGTTTCAGGTTCGGGTTCGGGTAGGGTTCGGGTTCGGGTTCGGGTAGGGTTCGGTTTCAGTTACGGTTCGGGTTCGGTATCGGTTTCGCTTTCAGTTATGGATTCGGGTTCGGGTTCGGGTTAGGGGTTAGGGTTCGGGTTCGGGTTCTGGTTCGGTATTGGTTTCGCTTTCGAGTATGGATTCGGGTTCGGGTTCGGGTTAGGATTAGGGTTCGGGTTCGGGTTAGGATTAGGGTTCGGGTTCGGGTTCGGGTTCAGGCTCGGGTTAGGGTTCGGGTTAGGGTTCGGGTTCGGGTTAGGGTTCGGTTTAGGGTTAGGGTTCGGGTTACGGTTAGGGTTAGGGTTAGGGTTCGGTTTAGGGTTAGGGTTAGGGTTAGGGTTCGGGTTAGGTTTCGGGTTAGGGTTAGGGTTAGGGTTCGGGTTCGGTTTCGGATTAGGGGTCGGGTTAGGGTTAGGGTTCGGGTTCGGGTTAGGGTTCGGGTTCGGGTTAGGTTTCGGGTTAGGTTTAGGGTTCGAGTTAGGGTTAGGGTTAGGGTTCGGGTTCGGTTTCGGGTTAGGGGTCGGGTTCGGGTTCGGGTTAGGGTTAGGGTAAGGGTTAGGGTTAGGGTTAGGGTTCGGGATCGGGTTAGGGTTAGGGTTAGGGTTCGGGTTCGGTTTCGGGTTAGGGTTCGGGTTAGGGTTAGGGTTCGGGATCAGGTTAGGGTTAGGGTTAGGGTTCGGGTTCGGTTTCGGGTTAGGGTTCGGGTTAGGGTTAGGGTTCGGGTTAGGGTTAGGGTTCGGGTTCGGGTTAGGGTTAGGGTTCGGGTTCGGTTTCGGGTTAGGGTTCGGGTTAGGTTTCAAGTTAGGGATAGGGTTAGGGTTTGGGTCAGGTTAGGGTTAGTGTTCGGTTTAGGGTTAGGGTTAGGGTTCGGGTTAGGGCTCGTTTTCGGGTTAGGGTTCGGGTTAGGGGTCGGGTTCGGGTTCGGGTTAGGGTTAGGGTAAGGGTTAGGGTTAGGGTTAGGGTTCTGGTTAGGGTTAGGGTTAGGGTTAGGGTTCACGTTAGGGTTAGGGTTAGGGTTAGGGTTCGGGTTAGGGTTAGGGTTAGGGTTAGGGTTAGGTTTCAGGTTAGGGATAGGGTTAGGGTTAGGGTCAGGTTAGGTTTAGTGTTCGGGTTAGGGTTAGGGTTAGGTTTCGGGTTTCTGTTCATGTTAGGGTTAGGGTTAGGGTTAGGGTTAGGGTTAGGGTTCGTGTTAGGGTTAGGGTTAGGGTTAGGGTTCGGGTTAGGGTTAGGGTTAGGGTTAGGTTTCAGGTTAGGGATAGGGTTAGGGTTAGGGTCAGGTTAGGTTTAGTGTTCGGGTTAGGGTTACGGGTAGGGTTAGGGTTCGGGTTCGGGTTAGGCTTAGGGTAAGAGTTAGGATTAGGGTTAGGGTTCAGGTTAGGTTTAGGGTTAGGGTTAGGGTTACGGTTCGGGTTCGAGTCGGGTTAGGGTTCGGGTTAGGCTTAGGGTTTGGGTTCGGGTTAGGGTTTGGGTTAGGGTTAGGGTTTGGATTCAGGTTCGGGTTCTCATTAGGGTTAGGGTTAGGGTTAGGGTTCGGGTTAGGGTTAGGGTTCGGGTTATGTTTTAGGGTTAGGGTTAGTGTTCGGGTTCGGGTTAGGGTTAGGGTTAGGTTTCAGGTTAGGCATAGGGTTAGGGTTAGGGTCGGGTTAGGTTTAGTGTTCGGCTTAGGGTTACGGTTAGGGTTAGGGTTCGGGTTCGGTTTTGGGTTAGGTTTAGGGTTAGGGTTAGGGTTCGGGTTAGGGTTAGGGTTCGGGTTCCGATTATGGTTAGGGTTAGGGTTAGGGTTAGGGTTACGGTTAGGGTTAGGGTTACGATTTGGGTTCGGGGTTGGGTTAGGGTTAGGGTTAGGGTTAGGGTTAGGGTTAGTTTTCGTGTTAGGGTTACGGTTAGGGTTTGGGTTAGGGTTAGGGTTCGGATAGGGTTAGGGTTATGGTTAGGGCTCAGATTCGGGTTAGGGTTAGGGTTAGGGTTAGGGTTAGGGTTAGGGTTAGGGTTCGGGTTAGGATTCGGGTTAGGTTTCGGGTTGATGTTCGCGTCAGGGTTAGTGTTCAGGTTCGGGTCAGGGTTCGGGTTAGGGTGAGGGTCAGAGTCAGTGTCAGGGTTTAGGGTTTAGGGTCAGGGTCAGGGTCAGGTTTAAGGTTAGGTTCAGGGTCAGGTTTGAGGGTTTAGGTTGAGGGTTAGGGTCAGGGTCATGGTCAGGGTCAGGGTTAGGTTTCGTGATTAGGGTTCGGGTCAGGTTCGGGTTCGGTTTAGGGATAGGGTTCGGGTTAGGGTTCGGGTGAGGGTTCGCATTAGGATTTGGGTTCATGTAAGGGTTCGGGTTAGGGTTAGGCTTAGGGTTAGGGGTTTGGTTTCGGGTTCAGGTTCGGGGTTTGGGTTCGGGTTCAGGTTCGCGTCAGGGTTAGGCTTCAGGTTCCGGTCAGGGTTCGGGTTAGGGTTAGGGTCAGGGTCAGTGTCAGGGTTAGGGTTAGGGTCAAGGTCAGTGTTTAGGGATTAGGGTTAGGGTGAGGGTATGGGTTAGGGTTAGGGTTACGGTTAGGGTTCGGGTTAGGGTTAGGGTTTGGGTTAGGGTTAGGGTTCGGGGAGGGTTAGGGTTAGGGTTCGGGTATGGGTTAGGGTTAGGGAAGGGTTCGGGTTCGGGTTAGGGTTAGGGTTCGGGTTAGGGTTTGAGTTAGGGTTAGGGTTAGGGTTCGGGTTAGGGTTTGAGTTAGGGCCAGGGTTCGGGTTAATTTTAGGGTTAGGGTTAGGGTTCTTGTAGGGTTAGGGTTAGGGTTAGGGTTAGGGTTAGGGGTTCGGGTTCGGGGTTCGGGTTCGGGTTAGGTTTTGGGTTCAAATTCGCGTCAGGTTTAGTGTTCTGGTTCGGGTCAGGTTTCGGTTAGCGTTCGGTTTCGGGTTAAGGTTAGGGTTAGGGTTATGGTTACGGTTCGGGTTAGGGTTAGGGTTAGGTTTAGGGTTAGGGTTTGGTTTAGGATTAGGTTTCAGGTAGGGTTAGCGTTAGGGTTCGGGTTCGGGTTAGGCTGAAGATTAGGGTTAGGGTTAGTGTTCGGGTTAGGGTTAGGTTTCGGGTTAGGGTTACTGTTAGGGTTAGGTTTCGGGTTGGGGTTATGGTTAGGGTTAGAGTTCGGGTTAGGGTGAGGGTTTGGGTTAGGGTTAGGGTTCGGGTTAGGGTGAGGGTTTGGGTTAGGGTTAGGGTTCACGTTATGGTTAGGGTTAGGGTTAGGTTTAGTGTTCGTGTTAGGGTTAGGGTTAGGGTTAGGTTTCGGGTTTCTGTTCATGTTAGGGTTAGGGTTAGGGTTAGGGTTTAGGTTAGGATTCGGGTGAGGGTTAGGGTTAGGGTTCGGGTTAGGTTTAGGGTTAGGGTTTGGTTTAGGGTTAGGGTTCGGGTAGGGTTAGGGTTAGGTTTAGGGTTTGGTTTAGGGTTAGGGTTCGGGTAGGGTTAGGTTTAGGGTTCGGCTTCAGGTTAGGGTTAGGTTTACGGTTAGGGTTTGTTTTAGGGTTAGGGTTCGGGTAGGGTTAGGGTTAGGGTTAGGGTTAGGGTTCAGGTCAGGTTTTGGGTTTGGGTTAGGGTCAGGGTCAGCGTCAGGGTTTAGGGTCTAGGGTCAGGGTCAGGTTCATGGTCAGGATCAGGGTTAGTGTTAGGGTCACGGTGAGGTTTTAGGGTTTAAGTTTAGGCTTAGGGATAGGGTTCGGTTTCGGGTTAGGGTTAGGGTTCGCGTTTGGGTTATGGTTCGGGTTCGGGTTCGTTTTCGGTTAGGGTTAGGGTTAGGGTTAGGGTTAGAATTGGTGTTCGTGTTAGGGTTCGGGTTAGGGTTAGGTTTAGGGTTAGGGTTAGGGGTTCGGGTTTGGGGTCAGGTTAGGGGTTCGCGTTCAGGTTCGGGTTCAAGTTCGCATCACGGTTAGTGTTCAGGTTCGGGTCAGGGTTCGGTTTAGGGTTAGGGTCAGGGTCAGGGTCAGGGTTTAGGGTTTTGGGTCAGGGTAAGGGTCAGGGTCAGGTTTAGGGTTAGGGTTAGGGTTATGGTTTGGGTTAGGGTTCGGGTTCGGGTTAGGGTTCGGGTTAGGGTTCGGTTTCGGGTTAAGGTTAGGGTTAGGGTTATGGTTAGGGTTAGTTTTCGTGTTAGGGTTAGGGTTAGGGTTGTTTCGGGTTCAGGTTCATGTTAAGGTTAGGGTTCGGGTTAGGGTTAGGGTTAGGTTTCGTGTTAGGGTTAGGATTAAGGTTAGGGTTCGGGTTAGGGCTAGGGTTCTGGTTAGGGTTATGGTTCGGTTTAGGGTTAGGGTTTGGGTTAGGGTTCTGTATCGAGTAGGGTTACGGTTAGGATTCGGGTTCAGGTTCGTGTTAGGCTGAGGGTTAGGGTTAGTGTTAGGTTTAGGGTTCGGGTTACGTTTCAGGTTCGGGTTCGAGTAAGGGTTAGGGTAAGGGTTAGGATTAGGAGAGGGTTAGGGTTAGGGTTACTGTTAGGGTTAGGTTTTGGGTTAGGGTTCGTGTTAGGGTACGGGTTAGGGTTAGGGTTCGGGTTAGGGTTAGGGTCAGGGTCAGTGTCAGGGTTAGGGTTAGGGTCAAGGTCAGTGTTTAGGGATTAGGGTTAGGGTGAGGGTACGGGTTAGGGTTAGGGTTACGGTTAGGGTTCGGGTTAGGGTTAGGGTTTGGGTTAGGGTTAGGGTTCGGGTAGGGTTAGGGTTAGGGTTCGGGTATGGGTTAGGGTTAGGGAAGGGTTCGGGTTTGGGTTAGGGTTAGGGTTCGGGTTAGGGTTTGAGTTAGGGTTAGGGTTAGGGTTCGGGTTAGGGTTTGAGTTAGGGCCAGGGTTCGGGTTAGTTTTAGGGTTAGGGTTAGGGTTCTTGTAGGGTTAGGATTAGGGTTAGGGTTATGGGTTCGGGTTCGGGGTTCGGGTTCGGGTTAGGTTTTGGGTTCAAATTCGCGTCAGGTTTAGTGTTCTGGTTCGGGTCAGGTTTCGGTTAGCGTTCGGTTTTGGGTTAAGGTTAGGGTTAGGGTTATGGTTATGGTTCGGGTTAGGGTTCGGGTTAGGGGTTCGGGTTTGGGTTCGTGTTAGGGATTTGGGTTCGGGTTAGGGTTAGGGTTCGGGTTCAGATTCATGTCAGGGTTAGGGTTCGGGTTCCGGTCAGGGTTCGGGTTAGGGTAGGGTCAGGGTCAGGGTCAGGGTTTAGGGTTTAGAGTCAGGGTCAGGGTCAGGGTTAGGTTTGGGGTCAGGGTCAGGTATTAGGGTTTAGGGTTAGGATTAGGGTCAGGGTCATGGTCAGGATCAGGGTCAGGGTCAGTGTCAGGGTTAGGGTTCGTGTTCGGTTGACAGTTCGCGTCGGGTTCCGGTTCGGGTTAGGGATGGGGTTAGGGTTAGTGTTCGGGTTAGGGTTCGGCTTAGGGTTAGGTTTCGGGTAAGGGTTCGGGTTCGGGTTCGGGTTACGGTACGGGTTATGGTTAGGGTTCGGGTTAGGGTTAGGGTTAGGGTCGGGTTAGTTTTAGGGTTAGGGTTAGGGTTAGGGTTACGGTTAGGGTTCGGGTTAGGGTTAGGTTTCAGCTTAGGGTTAGGGTTCTGGTTAGGGTTAGGGTTCGGGTTAGGGTTAGGATCAGGGTCAGGGTTTAGGGATTAGGGTCAGTGTCAGGGTCAGCGTTAGGTTTAGGGTGAGGGTCATGGTTAGGGTTAGGGTCAGGGTCAGGTTTTAGGGTTTGGGGTTAGGGTTAGGGTTAGGTTTCGGGTTCGGTTTAGGCTAGGGTTAGGGTTTGTGTTCGGGTTAGGGTTAGGTTTAGGGTTAGGGTTAGGCTGAGGTTTAGGGTTAGGGTTATGGTTAGGGTTAGGGTTCGGGTTAGGCTGAGGGTTAGTGTTAGGGTTAGGGTTTGGTTTAAGGTTAGGGTTCGGGTTCAAGTTCACGTCAGGGTTAGTGTTCGGGTTAGGGTTAGGGTAAGGGTTAAGTTAGGGTTAGAATTCGGATTCGGGTTAAGCTGAGGTTAGGGTTAGGTTTAGGGTCCTTTTAGGGTTCAGGTTAGGGTTAGCGTTCGGTTTAGGACTAGGGTTCGGGTTAGGGTTACGGTTCAGTTTAGGGTTAGGGTTCGGGTAAGGGTTCGGGTTCGGGTTAGGATACGGGTTAGGGTTAGGGTTAGGGTTAGGGTTCGGGTTCGGGTTAGGGTTAAGTTAGGTTTAGGGTTAGGGTTAGGGTTAGGGTTAGGGTTTGGGTTAGGGTCTGAGTTAGGGTTAGGGTTAGGGTTAGGGTTAGGGTTAGGGTTAGGGTTAGGTTTCGTGTTCGGGTTATGGTTAGGGTTAGGGTTAGGGTGACGGTTAGGGTTAGGGTTACGATTCGGTTTAGGATTAGCGTTCGGGTTAGGGTTACGGTTAGGGTTAGGGTTAGGGTTAGGGTTAGGGTTTGGGTTAGGGTCTGAGTTAGGGTTAGGGTTAGGGTTAGGGTTAGGGTTAGGGTTAGGTTTCGTGTTCGGGTTATGGTTAGGGTTAGGGTTAGGGTGACGGTTAGGGTTAGGGTTACGATTCGGTTTAGGATTAGCGTTCGGGTTAGGGTTACGGTTAGGGTTAGGGTTAGGGTTCGGGTTAGGGTTAGGGTTAGGTTAGGGTTAGGGTTAGGGTTAGGGTTAGAGTTCGGGTTAGGGTTCGGGTTAGGGTTAGGTTTTGGATTCGGGTTCGGGTTCACGTTAGGTTTAGGGTTAGGGTTCAGGTTAGGGTTAGTGTTCGGGTTCCGATTATGGTTAGGGTTAGGGTTAGGGTTAGGGTTAGTGTTCGGGTTAGGGTTAGGGTTACGGTTAGGGTTTGGGTTAGGGTTAGGGTTCGGATAGGGTTAGGGTTAGGGTTAGGGTTAGGATTAGGGTTAGTGTTCGGGTTAGGGTTACGGTTAGGGTTTGGGTTAGGGTTAGGGTTCGGATAGGGTTAGGATTAGAGTTAGGGCTCAGATTCGGGTTAGGGTTAAGTTTAATGTTAGTGTTAGAGTCAGGGTTAGGGTTAGCGTTCGTGTTAGGGTTCGGGTGAGGGTTAGGGTTAGGGTTAGGGTTAGGGTTCGGGTTAGGTTTCGGGTTGATGTTCGCGTCAGGGTTAGTGTTCAGGTTCGGGTCAGGGTTCGGGTTAGGGTGAGGGTCAGGGTCAGTGTCAGGGTTTAGGGTTTAGGGTCAGGGTCAGGGTCAGGTTTAAGGTTAGGTTCAGGGTCAGGTTTGAGGGTTTAGGGTGAGGGTTAGGGTCAGGGTCATGGTCAGGGTCAGGGTTAGGTTTCGTGATTAGGGTTCGGGTCAGGTTCGGGTTCGGTTTAGGGATAGGGTTCGGGTTAGGGTTCGGGTGAGGGTTCGCATTAGGGTTTGGGTTCATGTAAGGGTTCGGGTTAGGGTTAGGCTTAGGGTTAGGGGTTTGGTTTCGGGTTCAGGTTCGGGGTTTGGGTTCGGGTTCAGGTTCGCGTCAGGGTTAGGCTTCAGGTTCCGGTCAGGGTTCGGGTTAGGGTTAGGGTCAGGGTCAGTGTCAGGGTTAGGGTTAGGGTCAAGGTCAGTGTTTAGGGATTAGGGTTAGGGTGAGGGTACGGGTTAGGGTTAGGGTTACGGTTAGGGTTCGGGTTAGGGTTAGGGTTTGGGTTAGGGTTAGGGTTCGGGGAGGGTTAGGGTTAGGGTTCGGGTATGGGTTAGGGTTAGGGAAGGGTTCGGGTTCGGGTTAGGGTTAGGGTTCGGGTTAGGGTTTGAGTTAGGGTTAGGGTTAGGGTTAGGGTTTGGGTTAGGGTTTGAGTTAGGGCCAGGGTTCGGGTTAGTTTTAGGGTTAGGGTTAGGGTTTTGTAGGGTTAGGGTTAGGGTTAGGGTTAGGGGTTCGGGTTCGGGGTTCGGGTTCAGGTTAGGTTTTGGGTTCAAATTCGCGTCAGGTTTAGTGTTCTGGTTCGGGTCAGGTTTCGGTTAGCGTTCGGTTTCGGGTTAAGGTTAGGGTTAGGGTTATGGTTACGGTTCGGGTTCGGGTTAGGGTTAGGTTTAGGGTTAGGGTTTGGTTTAGGATTAGGGTTAGGGTTAGGGTTAGGGTTAGGGTTACTGTTAGGGTTAGGGTTAGGGTTAGGGTTAGGGTGAGGATTAGGGTTAGGGTTAGTGTTCGGGTTAGGGTTAGGTTTCGGGTTAGGGTTACTGTTAGGGTTAGGTTTCGGGTTGGGGTTATGTTTAGGGTTAGAGTTCGGGTTAGGGTGAGGGTTCGTGTTAGGCTTAGGGTTCGGGTTAGAGTTAGGGTTCACGTTATGGTTAGGGTTAGGGTTAGGTTTAGTGTTCGTGTTAGGATTAGGGTTAGGGTTAGGTTTCGGGTTTCTGTTCATGTTAGGGTTAGGGTTAGGGTTAGGGTTTGGGGTAGGATTCGGGTGAGGGTTAGGGTTAGGGTTCGGGTTAGGTTTAGGGTTAGGGTTTGGTTTAGGGTTAGGGTTTGGTTAGGGTTAGGGTTAGGTTTAGGGTTTGGTTTATGGTTAGGGTTCGGGTGGGTTAGGGTTAGGGTTCGGCTTCAGGTTAGGGTTAGGTTTACGGTTAGGGTTTGTTTTAGGTTTAGGGTTCGTGTAGGGTTAGGGTTAGGCTGAAGTTTAGGGTTAGGGTTATGGTTAGGGTTAGGGTTCGGGTTAGGCTGAGGGTTAGGGTTAGGGTTAGGGTTAGAATTGGTGTTCGATTAGGGTTCGGGTTAGGCTTAGGTTTAGGGTTAGGGTTAGGGTTAGGGTTCGAGTTTGGGGTCAGGTTAGGGGTTAGGTTTATGGTTAGGGTTAGGGTTCGGGTTAGGGTTCACGTTACGCTTAGGGTTAGGTTTAGGGTTAGGGTTAGTTTTGGTGGTATGGTTAGGGTTAGGGTTATGTTTCGGGTTAGGGTTAGGATTAGTGTTAGGGTTCGGGTTAGGGCTAGGGTTCTGGTTAGGGTTAGGGTTAGGGTTAGGGTCAGGGTAATGGTCAGGATCAGGCTAAGGGTCTGGGTCAGTGTATAGGGTTTGGGTTCCAGTTAGGGTACGGGTCAGGTTAGAGACCACAGTGCCCAGGCACCGTCTGAGCTCTTCCCTCATCCCGGCGGTTTTGCTAGCAGAAGTTCAACCCCAACGAACACAGCCCGGAGACCCCTGGGGCAAAAACGGCTTCCGACGAACAATATGCTCTTGCTGTGGAAAACCTATCCCAGTGGGGGTAGCCAGGTAAACAAAATGCCACACACCCAGGGGTAAGAAACAACATTGCCCAGGCAAGGTCTAAGCCCCTCACCTCGTCCCTGTGCTTTGGGGAGCTGGAGGAACACCTGAGGCCCACGGGCCTGAGACCTGTTTGGCCAATAGCCGGCTTTCCACGGAAACAGTTTTCCTGAGGTGCAGACCCTCTCCCAAGTAGTTGTGGCAAGGTAAAGCAAATGCCATCCACGTCTCTGGAAGAAACCACAGTGCCCATCCATGTTCTAAGCCCTCCCATCCTCACTGGGCTTCTGACAGCCGGAGTGAAAAGAGAGGAGCACAGCACTGGGACCCGTTTGACAAAAACCGGCTTCCCACGGGAAAGTCTTTCTCCACGTGCAGACATGCTCCCAAGTGCCTGTGGCAAGGTGAAGGAAATGCCATACACTTACCTGGAAGAGACCACAGGGCCCAGGCACAGTCTGAGCCCTTCCCTCATCCTGACGGTTTTGCTAGCAGGAGTTAACCCCAACGAACACAGCCCGGAGACCCCTGGGGCAAAAACGGCTTCCGATGAGCAGTATGCTCTTGCTGTGGAAAACCTATCCCAAATAGGGGTAGCCAGGTAAACAAAATGCAACACACCCAGGTGTAAGAAACAACATTGCCCAGGCATGTTCTAAGCACCTCACCTCGTCCCTGTGCTTTGGGGAGCCGGAGGGACACCCGAGGCCCACGGGCCTGAGACCCGTTTGGCCAAAAGCCGGCTTCCCACGGAAACAGTTTTCCTGAGGTGCAGACCCTCTCACAAGTGGTTGTGGCAAGGTAAAGCAAATGCCATCCACTTCTCTGGAAGAAACCACAGTGCTCAGCCATGTTCTAAGCCCTCCCCTCCTCCCTGGGCTTCTGGCAGCAGGAGTGAAAAGAGAGGAACACAGCCCTGGGACCCTTTGACAGAAACCGGCTTCCCACGAGGAAGTCCTTCACCACGTGCACACATGCTCCCCAGTGCCTGTGGCAAGGTGAAGGAAATGCCATACACTGACCTGGAAGAGGCCACAGGGCCCAGGCACAGTCTGAGCCTTTCCCTCATCCCGGCGGTTTTGCTAGCAGGAGTTCAACCCCAACGAAAACAGCCCGGAGACCCGCAGGGGCCCAAACGGCTTCCGACGAACAATATGCTCTTGCTGTGGAAAACCTATCCCAAGTGGGTGTAGCCAGGTCAACAAAATGCCACACACCAAGGTGGAAGAGACAACATGGCCCAAGCATTGTCTAAGCCCCTCACTTCGTCCCTGTGCTTTGGGGAGCCGGAGGGACACCCGAGGCCCACGGCCCTAAGACCCCTTTGCAAAAAGCCGGCTTCCCACGTTAACAGTTTTCCTGAGGTGCAGACCCTCTCACAAGTGGTTGTGGCAAGGTAAAGCAAATGCCGTCCACTTCTCTGGACGAAACCACAGTGCCCAGCCATGTTCTAAGCCCTCCCATCCTCCCTGGGCTTCTGGCAGCAGGAGCGAAAAGAGAGGAGCAGAACACTGGGACTCGTTTGACAGCAACCGGCTTCCCACGAGAACGTCCTACTCCACGTGCAGACATGCTCCCCAGTGCCTGTGGCAAGGTGAAAGAAATGCCATACACTGACCTGGAAGAGACCACAGGGCCCAGGCACAGTCTGAGCCCTTCCCTCATCCCGGCGGTTTTGCTGGCGGAAGATCAACCCCAACGAACACAGCCCGGAGACACTGAGGCAAAAACGGCTTCCGACGAAGAAGAGGTGCTTGCTGTGGAAAACCTATCCCAAGTGGGGGTAGCCAGGTCAACGAAATGCCACACACCCAGGTGTAAGAAACAACATTGCCCAGGCACGGTCTAAGCCCCTCACCTCGTCCCTGTCCTTTGGGGAGCCGGAGGGACACCCGAGGCGCACGGCCCTTAGACCCCTTTGCAAAAAGCCGGCTTCCGACAAAAAGAGTCTTCCTGAGGTACAGACCCTATCTCAACTGGTTGTGGCAAGGTAATGCAAATGCCCTCCACTTCTCTGGAAGAAACCCCAGTGCCCAGCCATGTTCTAAGCCCTCCCCTCCTCCCTGGGCTTCTGGCAGCAGGAGAGAAATGAGAGGAGCACAGCCCTGGGACCCTTTGACAGAAACCGGCTTCCCACGAGGAAGTCCTTCTCCACGTGCAGACATGCTCCCCAGTGCCTGTGGCAAGGTGAAGGAAATGCCATACACTGACCTGAAAGAGACCACAGGGCCCAGGCACAGTCTGAGCCCTTGCCTCATCCCCGCGGTTTTGCTAGCAGGAGTTCCACCACAACGAACTCAGCCCGGAGACCCCCTGGGGCCCAAACGGCTTCCGACGAACAATATGGTCTTGCTGTGGAAAACCTATCCCAAGTGTGTGTAGCCATGTCAACAAAATGCCACACACCAAGGTGGAAGAGACAACATGGCCCAGGCATGGTCTAAGCCCCTCACCTCGTCTCTGTGCTTTGGGGAGCCGGAGGGACCCCCGAGGCCCACGGCCCTGAGGCCCGTTGGGCAGAAAGCCGGCCTACCACGGAAAAGCTTTCCTGAGGTACAGACCCTGTCCCAAGGGGTGGTGGCAAGGGAAAGCAAATGCCATCCCCTTCTCTTGAAGAAACCCCAGTGCCCAGCCATGTTCTAAGCCCTCCCCTCCTCCCTGGGCTTCTGGCAGCAAGAGAGAAAAGAGAGGAGCACAGCACTGGGACCCTTTGACAGAAACCGGCTTCCCACGAGGAAGTCCTTCTCCACGTGCAGACATGCTTCCCAGTGCCTGTGGCAAGGTGAAGGAAATGCCATGCACTGAAATGGAAGAGACCACAGGGCCCAGGCACAGTCTGAGCCCTTCCCTCATCCCAGCGGTTTTGCTAGCAGGAGTTCAACCCCAAGGAACACAGCCCGGAGACCCCCTGGGGCCCAAACGGCTTCCGACAAACAATATGCTCTTGCTGTGGAAAACCTATCCCAAGTGGGGGTAGCCAGGTCAACAAAATGCCACACAACCAGGTGGAAGTAACAACATGGCCCAGGCATGGTCTAAGCCCCTCACCTCGTCCCTGTGCTTTGGGGAGCCGGAGGGACAGCCGAGGCCCACGGCCCTGAGACCCCTTTGCAAAAAGCCGGCTTCCCACGGAAACAGTTTTCCTGAGGTGCAGACCCTCTCACAAGTGGTTGTGGCAAGGTAAAGCAAATGCCCTCCACTTCTCTGGAAGAAACCACAGTGCCCAGCCATGTTCTAAGCCCTCCCATCCTCCCTGGGCTTCTGGCAGCAGGAGTGAAAAGAGAGGAGCAGAGCACTGGGACCCGTTTGACAAAAACCGGCTTCCCACGGGAAAGTCTTTCTCCACGTGCAGACATGCTCCCAGGTGCCTGTGGCAAGGGGAAGGAAATGCCATACACTGACCTGGAAGAGACCACAGGGCCCAGGCACAGTCTGAACCCTTCCCTCATCCCGGCAGTTTTGCTAGCAGGAGTTCAACCCCAAGGAACACAGCCCGGAGACCCCTGAGGCAAAAACGGCTTCCGACGAACGAAGGCGCTTGCTGTTGAAAACCTATCCCAAGTGGGGGTAGCCAGGTCAATAAAATGCCACACACCCAGGTGTAAGAAACAACATTGCCCAGGCATGGTCTAAGCCCCTCACCTCGTCCCTGTGCTTTGGGGAGCCGGAGGGACAGCCGAGGCCCACGGCCCTGAGAACCCTTTGCAAAAAGCCGGCTTCCCACGGAAACAGCTTTCCTGAGGTGCAGACCCTATCCAAAGGGGTGGTGGCAAGGGAAAAAAATGCCATCTCCTTCTCTGGAAGAAACCCCAGTGCCCAGCCATGTTCTAAGCCCTCCCCTCCTCCCTGGGCTTCTGGCAGCAGGAGTGAAAAGAGAGGAGCACAGTACTGGGATCCGTTTGACAGAAACCGGCTTCCCAGGGGGAAGTCCTTCCCCACGTGCAGACATGCTCCCAGGTGCCTGTGGCAAGGGGAAGGAAATGCCATACACTGACCTGGAAGAGACCACAGGGCCCAGGCACAGTCTGAGCCCTTCCCTCATCCCGGCGGTTTAGCTAGCAGGAGTTCAACCCCAACGAACACAGCCCAGAGACCCCATGGGGCCCAAACGGCTTCCGACAAACAATATGCTCTTCCTGTGGAAAACCTATCCCAAGTGGGGGTAGCCAGGTCAACAAAATGCCACACAACCAGGTGGAAGAAACAACATTGCCCAGGCATGGTCTAAGCACCTCACCTCGTCTCTGTGCTTTGGAGAGCCGGAGGGACACCCGAGGCCCATGGCCCTGAGGCCCGTTGGGCAGAAAGCCGGCTTCCCACGGAAAAAGCTTTCCTGAGGTGCAGACCCTATTCCAAGGGGTGGTGGCAAGGGAAAGCAAATGCCATCCCCTTCTCTGGAAGAAACGACAGTGCCCAGCCATGTTCTAAGCCCTCCCATCCTCACTGGGCTTCTGGCAGCAGGAGTGAAAAGAGAGGAGCACAGCACTGGGACCCGTTTGACAAAAGCCGGCTTCCCACGAAAAAGTCTTTCTCCACGTGCAGACATCCTCCCAAGTGCTGAGGACATAGTACTGAGACATATTTGGCAGAAACGGGTTCAAATGAAAAATATTTCTTGATGTGCAAACTCTATCTTAATTTGTTGTGGCAAGCTAAAGGATGTGCCATATGCTTATTTGTAAGAAATAACTGGTCCCATGGACGGTCTGAGCCCTAAGATCATCACTGTTCTTTTGGTATCATGAGTTAAAACCGAGGCAAACAGCTGAGAAAATTTGGCAAAAACCGCCTTTCAATGAAATAAATTTTCTCTTTTGCAAACTCTATCATAATTGTTTGTGCCAATGTAAAGAAAATGCCATACGCTTATCTGTAAGAAACAAGTTTCCAGGATCGGTCTGAGCCCTCACATCATCATAGTGATTTCGGTAGCATTAGTTAATCCCAAACAACACGGTATTGAGACACATTTGACAAAAAACCGCTTCCAACGAAAAATATTTTGTTCATGTTGAAACCCTATCATATGTGGTCGTGGCAATGTAAAGAAAATGCCACACCCTTATGTGTAAGAAACAACATTACCCAGGAACAGTCTAAGCCCTAACATCATCACTGTGCTTTTGGTAGCATGAGTGAAACCCGAGGAATACAGCACTTAGACACATTTGGGAAAAACCGGCTTCCAATGAAAACTATTTTCTTAACGTGGAAACCCTATCACAAGGGGTTGTGGAAGGTAAAGTAAAAAAGCGGAGTTCCAACGAGAAATATTTTCTTCACGTAGAAACCCGTTCCTGGGCACTGTTGTTTCTTACACATAAGGGTGTGGCATTTATTTATCTGGCCACAACCACTTACATTTGGGTTTGAAAGGGAAGAAAATATTATTCATTGGAACGCGATTTTTGCCAAATGTGTCTTAGTGCTGTTTGCCTCCGCTTTAACTCCCGCTCCCAAAAGCACAGTGCTGATATTAAGGCTCAGACTGTTCCAGGGCACTGTTGTTTCTTACAGATAAGCGTATGGCATTTTCTTTACATTGGCACAAACAATTATGGGTTTCGGGTTCGGGTTCGGGTTAGGGGTTTGGGTTCTGGTTCTGGTTCTGGTTCGGGTAGGTTTCAGGTTCGGGTTCGGGTAGGGTTCGGGTTCGGGTTCGGGTAGGGTTCGGTTTCAGTTACGGTTCGGGTTCGGTATCGGTTTCGCTTTCAGTTATGGATTCGGGTTCAGGTTCGGGGTAGGGGTTAGGGTTCGGGTTCGGGTTCTGGTTCGGTATTGGTTTCGCTTTCGAGTATGGATTCGGGTTCGGGTTTGGGTTAGGATTAGGGTTCGGGTTCGGGTTAGGATTAGGGTTCGGGTTCGGGTTCGGGTTCAGGCTCGGGTTAGGGTTCGGGTTAGGGTTAGGGTAAGGGTTCGGGTTCGGGTTCGGGTTCGGGTTAGGGTTCGGTTTAGGGTTAGGGTACGGGTTACGGTTAGGGTTAGGGTTCGGTTTAGGGTTAGGGTTAGGGTTAGGGTTAGGGTTAGGGTTAGGGTTCGGGTTAGGGTTCGGGTTAGGTTTCGGGTTAGGGTTAGGGTTAGGGTTCGGGTTCGGTTTCGGTTTAGGGGTCGGGTTAGGGTTAGGGTTCGGGTTCGGGTTAGGGTTCGGGTTCGGGTTAGGTTTCGGGTTAGGTTTAGGGTTCGGGTTCGGGTTAGGGTTAGGGTTC
The DNA here is from genome assembly GCF_024610735.1 of Ursus americanus. NCBI lineage: Eukaryota > Metazoa > Chordata > Mammalia > Carnivora > Ursidae > Ursus > Ursus americanus. The sequence goes on from NW_028273669.1 coordinate 274,784, forward strand.
GGGTTCGGTTTCGGGTTAGGGGTCGGGTTCGGGTTCGGGTTAGGGTTAGGGTCAGGGTTAGGGTTAGGGTTAGGGTTCGGGTTCGGGTTAGGGTTAGGGTTAGGGTTCAGGTTCGGTTTCGGGTTAGGGTTCGGGTTAGGGTTAGGGTTCGTGTTAGGGTTTGGGTTAGGGTTAGGGTTCGTGTTAGGGTTTGGGTTAGGGTTAGGGTTCGGGTTAGGGTTAGGGTTCGGGTTCGGTTTCGGGTTAGGGTTCGTGTTAGGTTACAGGTTAGGGATAGGGTTAGGGTTTGGGTCAGGTTAGAGTTAGTGTTCGGGTTAGGGTTAGGGTTAGGGTTAGGGTTCGGGTTAGGGTTCGTTTTCGGGTTAGGGTTTGGGTTAGGGTTAGGGATCGGGTTCGGGTTCGGGTTAGGTTTCGGTTTAGGTTTAGAGTTCGGGTTACGGTTAGGGTTAGGGTTCGGGTTCGGTTTCGGGATAGGGGTCGGGTTCGGGTTCGGGTTAGGGTTAGGGTAAGGGTTAGGGTTAGGGTTCGGGTTAGGGTTAGGGTTTGGGTTAGGGTTAGGGTTCGGGGAGGGTTAGGGTTAGGGTTCGGGTATGGGTTAGGGTTAGGGAAGGGTTCGGGTTCGGGTTAGGGTTAGGGTTCGGGTTAGGGTTTGAGTTAGGGTTAGGGTTAGGGTTAGGGTTTGGGTTAGGGTTTGAGTTAGGGCCAGGGTTCGGGTTAGTTTTAGGGTTAGGGTTAGGGTTTTGTAGGGTTAGGGTTAGGGTTAGGGTTAGGGGTTCGGGTTCGGGGTTCGGGTTCAGGTTAGGTTTTGGGTTCAAATTCGCGTCAGGTTTAGTGTTCTGGTTCGGGTCAGGTTTCGGTTAGCGTTCGGTTTCGGGTTAAGGTTAGGGTTAGGGTTATGGTTACGGTTCGGGTTCGGGTTAGGGTTAGGTTTAGGGTTAGGGTTTGGTTTAGGATTAGGGTTAGGGTTAGGGTTAGGGTTAGGGTTACTGTTAGGGTTAGGGTTAGGGTTAGGGTGAGGATTAGGGTTAGGGTTAGTGTTCGGGTTAGGGTTAGGTTTCGGGTTAGGGTTACTGTTAGGGTTAGGTTTCGGGTTGGGGTTATGTTTAGGGTTAGAGTTCGGGTTAGGGTGAGGGTTCGTGTTAGGCTTAGGGTTCGGGTTAGAGTTAGGGTTCACGTTATGGTTAGGGTTAGGGTTAGGTTTAGTGTTCGTGTTAGGATTAGGGTTAGGGTTAGGTTTCGGGTTTCTGTTCATGTTAGGGTTAGGGTTAGGGTTAGGGTTTGGGGTAGGATTCGGGTGAGGGTTAGGGTTAGGGTTCGGGTTAGGTTTAGGGTTAGGGTTTGGTTTAGGGTTAGGGTTTGGTTAGGGTTAGGGTTAGGTTTAGGGTTTGGTTTATGGTTAGGGTTCGGGTGGGTTAGGGTTAGGGTTCGGCTTCAGGTTAGGGTTAGGGTTAGGGTTAGGGTTAGGGTTAGGGTTACGATTCGGTTTAGGATTAGCGTTCGGGTTAGGGTTACGGTTAGGGTTAGGGTTAGGGTTCGGGTTAGGGTTAGGGTTAGGTTAGGGTTAGGGTTAGGGTTAGGGTTAGAGTTCGGGTTAGGGTTCGGGTTAGGGTTAGGTTTTGGATTCGGGTTCGGGTTCACGTTAGGTTTAGGGTTAGGGTTCAGGTTAGGGTTAGTGTTCGGGTTCCGATTATGGTTAGGGTTAGGGTTAGGGTTAGGGTTAGTGTTCGGGTTAGGGTTAGGGTTACGGTTAGGGTTTGGGTTAGGGTTAGGGTTCGGATAGGGTTAGGGTTAGGGTTAGGGTTAGGATTAGGGTTAGTGTTCGGGTTAGGGTTACGGTTAGGGTTTGGGTTAGGGTTAGGGTTCGGATAGGGTTAGGATTAGAGTTAGGGCTCAGATTCGGGTTAGGGTTAAGTTTAATGTTAGTGTTAGAGTCAGGGTTAGGGTTAGCGTTCGTGTTAGGGTTCGGGTGAGGGTTAGGGTTAGGGTTAGGGTTAGGGTTCGGGTTAGGTTTCGGGTTGATGTTCGCGTCAGGGTTAGTGTTCAGGTTCGGGTCAGGGTTCGGGTTAGGGTGAGGGTCAGGGTCAGTGTCAGGGTTTAGGGTTTAGGGTCAGGGTCAGGGTCAGGTTTAAGGTTAGGTTCAGGGTCAGGTTTGAGGGTTTAGGGTGAGGGTTAGGGTCAGGGTCATGGTCAGGGTCAGGGTTAGGTTTCGTGATTAGGGTTCGGGTCAGGTTCGGGTTCGGTTTAGGGATAGGGTTCGGGTTAGGGTTCGGGTGAGGGTTCGCATTAGGGTTTGGGTTCATGTAAGGGTTCGGGTTAGGGTTAGGCTTAGGGTTAGGGGTTTGGTTTCGGGTTCAGGTTCGGGGTTTGGGTTCGGGTTCAGGTTCGCGTCAGGGTTAGGCTTCAGGTTCCGGTCAGGGTTCGGGTTAGGGTTAGGGTCAGGGTCAGTGTCAGGGTTAGGGTTAGGGTCAAGGTCAGTGTTTAGGGATTAGGGTTAGGGTGAGGGTACGGGTTAGGGTTAGGGTTACGGTTAGGGTTCGGGTTAGGGTTAGGGTTTGGGTTAGGGTTAGGGTTCGGGGAGGGTTAGGGTTAGGGTTCGGGTATGGGTTAGGGTTAGGGAAGGGTTCGGGTTCGGGTTAGGGTTAGGGTTCGGGTTAGGGTTTGAGTTAGGGTTAGGGTTAGGGTTAGGGTTTGGGTTAGGGTTTGAGTTAGGGCCAGGGTTCGGGTTAGTTTTAGGGTTAGGGTTAGGGTTTTGTAGGGTTAGGGTTAGGGTTAGGGTTAGGGGTTCGGGTTCGGGGTTCGGGTTCAGGTTAGGTTTTGGGTTCAAATTCGCGTCAGGTTTAGTGTTCTGGTTCGGGTCAGGTTTCGGTTAGCGTTCGGTTTCGGGTTAAGGTTAGGGTTAGGGTTATGGTTACGGTTCGGGTTCGGGTTAGGGTTAGGTTTAGGGTTAGGGTTTGGTTTAGGATTAGGGTTAGGGTTAGGGTTAGGGTTAGGGTTACTGTTAGGGTTAGGGTTAGGGTTAGGGTTAGGGTGAGGATTAGGGTTAGGGTTAGTGTTCGGGTTAGGGTTAGGTTTCGGGTTAGGGTTACTGTTAGGGTTAGGTTTCGGGTTGGGGTTATGTTTAGGGTTAGAGTTCGGGTTAGGGTGAGGGTTCGTGTTAGGCTTAGGGTTCGGGTTAGAGTTAGGGTTCACGTTATGGTTAGGGTTAGGGTTAGGTTTAGTGTTCGTGTTAGGATTAGGGTTAGGGTTAGGTTTCGGGTTTCTGTTCATGTTAGGGTTAGGGTTAGGGTTAGGGTTTGGGGTAGGATTCGGGTGAGGGTTAGGGTTAGGGTTCGGGTTAGGTTTAGGGTTAGGGTTTGGTTTAGGGTTAGGGTTTGGTTAGGGTTAGGGTTAGGTTTAGGGTTTGGTTTATGGTTAGGGTTCGGGTGGGTTAGGGTTAGGGTTCGGCTTCAGGTTAGGGTTAGGTTTACGGTTAGGGTTTGTTTTAGGTTTAGGGTTCGTGTAGGGTTAGGGTTAGGCTGAAGTTTAGGGTTAGGGTTATGGTTAGGGTTAGGGTTCGGGTTAGGCTGAGGGTTAGGGTTAGGGTTAGGGTTAGAATTGGTGTTCGATTAGGGTTCGGGTTAGGCTTAGGTTTAGGGTTAGGGTTAGGGTTAGGGTTCGAGTTTGGGGTCAGGTTAGGGGTTAGGTTTATGGTTAGGGTTAGGGTTCGGGTTAGGGTTCACGTTACGCTTAGGGTTAGGTTTAGGGTTAGGGTTAGTTTTGGTGGTATGGTTAGGGTTAGGGTTATGTTTCGGGTTAGGGTTAGGATTAGTGTTAGGGTTCGGGTTAGGGCTAGGGTTCTGGTTAGGGTTAGGGTTAGGGTTAGGGTCAGGGTAATGGTCAGGATCAGGCTAAGGGTCTGGGTCAGTGTATAGGGTTTGGGTTCCAGTTAGGGTACGGGTCAGGTTAGAGACCACAGTGCCCAGGCACCGTCTGAGCTCTTCCCTCATCCCGGCGGTTTTGCTAGCAGAAGTTCAACCCCAACGAACACAGCCCGGAGACCCCTGGGGCAAAAACGGCTTCCGACGAACAATATGCTCTTGCTGTGGAAAACCTATCCCAGTGGGGGTAGCCAGGTAAACAAAATGCCACACACCCAGGGGTAAGAAACAACATTGCCCAGGCAAGGTCTAAGCCCCTCACCTCGTCCCTGTGCTTTGGGGAGCTGGAGGAACACCTGAGGCCCACGGGCCTGAGACCTGTTTGGCCAATAGCCGGCTTTCCACGGAAACAGTTTTCCTGAGGTGCAGACCCTCTCCCAAGTAGTTGTGGCAAGGTAAAGCAAATGCCATCCACGTCTCTGGAAGAAACCACAGTGCCCATCCATGTTCTAAGCCCTCCCATCCTCACTGGGCTTCTGACAGCCGGAGTGAAAAGAGAGGAGCACAGCACTGGGACCCGTTTGACAAAAACCGGCTTCCCACGGGAAAGTCTTTCTCCACGTGCAGACATGCTCCCAAGTGCCTGTGGCAAGGTGAAGGAAATGCCATACACTTACCTGGAAGAGACCACAGGGCCCAGGCACAGTCTGAGCCCTTCCCTCATCCTGACGGTTTTGCTAGCAGGAGTTAACCCCAACGAACACAGCCCGGAGACCCCTGGGGCAAAAACGGCTTCCGATGAGCAGTATGCTCTTGCTGTGGAAAACCTATCCCAAATAGGGGTAGCCAGGTAAACAAAATGCAACACACCCAGGTGTAAGAAACAACATTGCCCAGGCATGTTCTAAGCACCTCACCTCGTCCCTGTGCTTTGGGGAGCCGGAGGGACACCCGAGGCCCACGGGCCTGAGACCCGTTTGGCCAAAAGCCGGCTTCCCACGGAAACAGTTTTCCTGAGGTGCAGACCCTCTCACAAGTGGTTGTGGCAAGGTAAAGCAAATGCCATCCACTTCTCTGGAAGAAACCACAGTGCTCAGCCATGTTCTAAGCCCTCCCCTCCTCCCTGGGCTTCTGGCAGCAGGAGTGAAAAGAGAGGAACACAGCCCTGGGACCCTTTGACAGAAACCGGCTTCCCACGAGGAAGTCCTTCACCACGTGCACACATGCTCCCCAGTGCCTGTGGCAAGGTGAAGGAAATGCCATACACTGACCTGGAAGAGGCCACAGGGCCCAGGCACAGTCTGAGCCTTTCCCTCATCCCGGCGGTTTTGCTAGCAGGAGTTCAACCCCAACGAAAACAGCCCGGAGACCCGCAGGGGCCCAAACGGCTTCCGACGAACAATATGCTCTTGCTGTGGAAAACCTATCCCAAGTGGGTGTAGCCAGGTCAACAAAATGCCACACACCAAGGTGGAAGAGACAACATGGCCCAAGCATTGTCTAAGCCCCTCACTTCGTCCCTGTGCTTTGGGGAGCCGGAGGGACACCCGAGGCCCACGGCCCTAAGACCCCTTTGCAAAAAGCCGGCTTCCCACGTTAACAGTTTTCCTGAGGTGCAGACCCTCTCACAAGTGGTTGTGGCAAGGTAAAGCAAATGCCGTCCACTTCTCTGGACGAAACCACAGTGCCCAGCCATGTTCTAAGCCCTCCCATCCTCCCTGGGCTTCTGGCAGCAGGAGCGAAAAGAGAGGAGCAGAACACTGGGACTCGTTTGACAGCAACCGGCTTCCCACGAGAACGTCCTACTCCACGTGCAGACATGCTCCCCAGTGCCTGTGGCAAGGTGAAAGAAATGCCATACACTGACCTGGAAGAGACCACAGGGCCCAGGCACAGTCTGAGCCCTTCCCTCATCCCGGCGGTTTTGCTGGCGGAAGATCAACCCCAACGAACACAGCCCGGAGACACTGAGGCAAAAACGGCTTCCGACGAAGAAGAGGTGCTTGCTGTGGAAAACCTATCCCAAGTGGGGGTAGCCAGGTCAACGAAATGCCACACACCCAGGTGTAAGAAACAACATTGCCCAGGCACGGTCTAAGCCCCTCACCTCGTCCCTGTCCTTTGGGGAGCCGGAGGGACACCCGAGGCGCACGGCCCTTAGACCCCTTTGCAAAAAGCCGGCTTCCGACAAAAAGAGTCTTCCTGAGGTACAGACCCTATCTCAACTGGTTGTGGCAAGGTAATGCAAATGCCCTCCACTTCTCTGGAAGAAACCCCAGTGCCCAGCCATGTTCTAAGCCCTCCCCTCCTCCCTGGGCTTCTGGCAGCAGGAGAGAAATGAGAGGAGCACAGCCCTGGGACCCTTTGACAGAAACCGGCTTCCCACGAGGAAGTCCTTCTCCACGTGCAGACATGCTCCCCAGTGCCTGTGGCAAGGTGAAGGAAATGCCATACACTGACCTGAAAGAGACCACAGGGCCCAGGCACAGTCTGAGCCCTTGCCTCATCCCCGCGGTTTTGCTAGCAGGAGTTCCACCACAACGAACTCAGCCCGGAGACCCCCTGGGGCCCAAACGGCTTCCGACGAACAATATGGTCTTGCTGTGGAAAACCTATCCCAAGTGTGTGTAGCCATGTCAACAAAATGCCACACACCAAGGTGGAAGAGACAACATGGCCCAGGCATGGTCTAAGCCCCTCACCTCGTCTCTGTGCTTTGGGGAGCCGGAGGGACCCCCGAGGCCCACGGCCCTGAGGCCCGTTGGGCAGAAAGCCGGCCTACCACGGAAAAGCTTTCCTGAGGTACAGACCCTGTCCCAAGGGGTGGTGGCAAGGGAAAGCAAATGCCATCCCCTTCTCTTGAAGAAACCCCAGTGCCCAGCCATGTTCTAAGCCCTCCCCTCCTCCCTGGGCTTCTGGCAGCAAGAGAGAAAAGAGAGGAGCACAGCACTGGGACCCTTTGACAGAAACCGGCTTCCCACGAGGAAGTCCTTCTCCACGTGCAGACATGCTTCCCAGTGCCTGTGGCAAGGTGAAGGAAATGCCATGCACTGAAATGGAAGAGACCACAGGGCCCAGGCACAGTCTGAGCCCTTCCCTCATCCCAGCGGTTTTGCTAGCAGGAGTTCAACCCCAAGGAACACAGCCCGGAGACCCCCTGGGGCCCAAACGGCTTCCGACAAACAATATGCTCTTGCTGTGGAAAACCTATCCCAAGTGGGGGTAGCCAGGTCAACAAAATGCCACACAACCAGGTGGAAGTAACAACATGGCCCAGGCATGGTCTAAGCCCCTCACCTCGTCCCTGTGCTTTGGGGAGCCGGAGGGACAGCCGAGGCCCACGGCCCTGAGACCCCTTTGCAAAAAGCCGGCTTCCCACGGAAACAGTTTTCCTGAGGTGCAGACCCTCTCACAAGTGGTTGTGGCAAGGTAAAGCAAATGCCCTCCACTTCTCTGGAAGAAACCACAGTGCCCAGCCATGTTCTAAGCCCTCCCATCCTCCCTGGGCTTCTGGCAGCAGGAGTGAAAAGAGAGGAGCAGAGCACTGGGACCCGTTTGACAAAAACCGGCTTCCCACGGGAAAGTCTTTCTCCACGTGCAGACATGCTCCCAGGTGCCTGTGGCAAGGGGAAGGAAATGCCATACACTGACCTGGAAGAGACCACAGGGCCCAGGCACAGTCTGAACCCTTCCCTCATCCCGGCAGTTTTGCTAGCAGGAGTTCAACCCCAAGGAACACAGCCCGGAGACCCCTGAGGCAAAAACGGCTTCCGACGAACGAAGGCGCTTGCTGTTGAAAACCTATCCCAAGTGGGGGTAGCCAGGTCAATAAAATGCCACACACCCAGGTGTAAGAAACAACATTGCCCAGGCATGGTCTAAGCCCCTCACCTCGTCCCTGTGCTTTGGGGAGCCGGAGGGACAGCCGAGGCCCACGGCCCTGAGAACCCTTTGCAAAAAGCCGGCTTCCCACGGAAACAGCTTTCCTGAGGTGCAGACCCTATCCAAAGGGGTGGTGGCAAGGGAAAAAAATGCCATCTCCTTCTCTGGAAGAAACCCCAGTGCCCAGCCATGTTCTAAGCCCTCCCCTCCTCCCTGGGCTTCTGGCAGCAGGAGTGAAAAGAGAGGAGCACAGTACTGGGATCCGTTTGACAGAAACCGGCTTCCCAGGGGGAAGTCCTTCCCCACGTGCAGACATGCTCCCAGGTGCCTGTGGCAAGGGGAAGGAAATGCCATACACTGACCTGGAAGAGACCACAGGGCCCAGGCACAGTCTGAGCCCTTCCCTCATCCCGGCGGTTTAGCTAGCAGGAGTTCAACCCCAACGAACACAGCCCAGAGACCCCATGGGGCCCAAACGGCTTCCGACAAACAATATGCTCTTGCTGTGGAAAACCTATCCCAAGTGGGGGTAGCCAGGTCAACAAAATGCCACACAACCAGGTGGAAGAAACAACATTGCCCAGGCATGGTCTAAGCACCTCACCTCGTCTCTGTGCTTTGGAGAGCCGGAGGGACACCCGAGGCCCATGGCCCTGAGGCCCGTTGGGCAGAAAGCCGGCTTCCCACGGAAAAAGCTTTCCTGAGGTGCAGACCCTATTCCAAGGGGTGGTGGCAAGGGAAAGCAAATGCCATCCCCTTCTCTGGAAGAAACGACAGTGCCCAGCCATGTTCTAAGCCCTCCCATCCTCACTGGGCTTCTGGCAGCAGGAGTGAAAAGAGAGGAGCACAGCACTGGGACCCGTTTGACAAAAGCCGGCTTCCCACGAAAAAGTCTTTCTCCACGTGCAGACATCCTCCCAAGTGCTGAGGACATAGTACTGAGACATATTTGGCAGAAACGGGTTCAAATGAAAAATATTTCTTGATGTGCAAACTCTATCTTAATTTGTTGTGGCAAGCTAAAGGATGTGCCATATGCTTATTTGTAAGAAATAACTGGTCCCATGGACGGTCTGAGCCCTAAGATCATCACTGTTCTTTTGGTATCATGAGTTAAAACCGAGGCAAACAGCTGAGAAAATTTGGCAAAAACCGCCTTTCAATGAAATAAATTTTCTCTTTTGCAAACTCTATCATAATTGTTTGTGCCAATGTAAAGAAAATGCCATACGCTTATCTGTAAGAAACAAGTTTCCAGGATCGGTCTGAGCCCTCACATCATCATAGTGATTTCGGTAGCATTAGTTAATCCCAAACAACACGGTATTGAGACACATTTGACAAAAAACCGCTTCCAACGAAAAATATTTTGTTCATGTTGAAACCCTATCATATGTGGTCGTGGCAATGTAAAGAAAATGCCACACCCTTATGTGTAAGAAACAACATTACCCAGGAACAGTCTAAGCCCTAACATCATCACTGTGCTTTTGGTAGCATGAGTGAAACCCGAGGAATACAGCACTTAGACACATTTGGGAAAAACCGGCTTCCAATGAAAACTATTTTCTTAACGTGGAAACCCTATCACAAGGGGTTGTGGAAGGTAAAGTAAAAAAGCGGAGTTCCAACGAGAAATATTTTCTTCACGTAGAAACCCGTTCCTGGGCACTGTTGTTTCTTACACATAAGGGTGTGGCATTTATTTATCTGGCCACAACCACTTACATTTGGGTTTGAAAGGGAAGAAAATATTATTCATTGGAACGCGATTTTTGCCAAATGTGTCTTAGTGCTGTTTGCCTCCGCTTTAACTCCCGCTCCCAAAAGCACAGTGCTGATATTAAGGCTCAGACTGTTCCAGGGCACTGTTGTTTCTTACAGATAAGCGTATGGCATTTTCTTTACATTGGCACAAACAATTATGGGTTTCGGGTTCGGGTTCGGGTTAGGGGTTTGGGTTCTGGTTCTGGTTCTGGTTCGGGTAGGTTTCAGGTTCGGGTTCGGGTAGGGTTCGGGTTCGGGTTCGGGTAGGGTTCGGTTTCAGTTACGGTTCGGGTTCGGTATCGGTTTCGCTTTCAGTTATGGATTCGGGTTCAGGTTCGGGGTAGGGGTTAGGGTTCGGGTTCGGGTTCTGGTTCGGTATTGGTTTCGCTTTCGAGTATGGATTCGGGTTCGGGTTTGGGTTAGGATTAGGGTTCGGGTTCGGGTTAGGATTAGGGTTCGGGTTCGGGTTCGGGTTCAGGCTCGGGTTAGGGTTCGGGTTAGGGTTAGGGTAAGGGTTCGGGTTCGGGTTCGGGTTCGGGTTAGGGTTCGGTTTAGGGTTAGGGTACGGGTTACGGTTAGGGTTAGGGTTCGGTTTAGGGTTAGGGTTAGGGTTAGGGTTAGGGTTAGGGTTAGGGTTCGGGTTAGGGTTCGGGTTAGGTTTCGGGTTAGGGTTAGGGTTAGGGTTCGGGTTCGGTTTCGGTTTAGGGGTCGGGTTAGGGTTAGGGTTCGGGTTCGGGTTAGGGTTCGGGTTCGGGTTAGGTTTCGGGTTAGGTTTAGGGTTCGGGTTCGGGTTAGGGTTAGGGTTCGGGTTCGGTTTCGGGTTAGGGGTCGGGTTCGGGTTCGGGTTAGGGTTAGGGTCAGGGTTAGGGTTAGGGTTAGGGTTCGGGTTCGGGTTAGGGTTAGGGTTAGGGTTCAGGTTCGGTTTCGGGTTAGGGTTCGGGTTAGGGTTAGGGTTCGTGTTAGGGTTTGGGTTAGGGTTAGGGTTCGTGTTAGGGTTTGGGTTAGGGTTAGGGTTCGGGTTAGGGTTAGGGTTCGGGTTCGGTTTCGGGTTAGGGTTCGTGTTAGGTTACAGGTTAGGGATAGGGTTAGGGTTTGGGTCAGGTTAGAGTTAGTGTTCGGGTTAGGGTTAGGGTTAGGGTTAGGGTTCGGGTTAGGGTTCGTTTTCGGGTTAGGGTTTGGGTTAGGGTTAGGGATCGGGTTCGGGTTCGGGTTAGGTTTCGGTTTAGGTTTAGAGTTCGGGTTACGGTTAGGGTTAGGGTTCGGGTTCGGTTTCGGGATAGGGGTCGGGTTCGGGTTCGGGTTAGGGTTAGGGTAAGGGTTAGGGTTAGGGTTAGGGTTCTGGTTAGAGTTAGGGTTAGGGTTAGGGTTCGGGTTCGGTTTCGGGTTAGGGTTCGGGTTAGGGTTAGGATTAGGGTTCGTGTTAGGGTTAGGGTTAGGGTTAGGGTTCGGGTTCCGGTTAGGGTTAGGGTTAGGGTTAGGTTTCAGGTTAGGGATAGGGTTAGGGTTAGGGTCGGGTTTGGTTTAGTGTTCGGCTTAGGGTTACGGTTAGGGTTAGGGTTCGGGTTCGGTTTTGGGTTAGGTTTAGGGTTAGGGTTAGGGTTAGGGTTAGGGTTCGGTTTAGGGTTCGGGTTCGTTTTAGGGTTAAGTTTAGGGTTAGGATTTGGGTTAGGGTTCGGGTTTGGGTTAGCGTTCGGGTTACGGTTAGATTTTGTGTTCGGGTTCGGGTTTGGGTTCGTGTTAGGGTTAGGGTTTGGGTTAGGGTTAGGGTAGGGTTATTGTTCGGGTTCGGGTTCGGGTTAGGGTTAGGTTTCAGTTTAGGGATAGGGTTAGGGTTAGGGTCGGGTTAGGTTTAGTGTTCGGGTTAGGGTTACGGTTAGGGTTAGGGTTCGGGTTCGGTTTTGGGTTAGGTTTAGGGTTAGGGTTCGGGTTAGGGTTAGGGTTAGGTTTCCGGTTAGGGATAGGGTTAGGGTTAGGGTTAGGTTTCGGGTTAGGGTTAGGTTGCGGGATCGGTTTTGGTTTAGGGTTCGGGTTCGGGTATCGTTTGGGTTATGGTTAGTGTTTGGCTTCTGGTTCGGGTTAGGGTTAGGGTTAGGGTTAGGGTTAGGATTTGGGTTAGGGTTCGGGTTTGGGTTAGCGTTCGGGTTACGGTTAGATTTTGTGTTCGGGTTCGGGTTTGGGTTCGTGTTAGGGTTAGGGTTTGGGTTAGGGTTAGGGTAGGGTTATTGTTCGGGTTCGGGTTCGGGTTAGGGTTAGGTTTCAGTTTAGGGATAGGGTTAGGGTTAGGGTCGGGTTAGGTTTAGTGTTCGGGTTAGGGTTACGGTTAGGGTTAGGGTTCGGGTTCGGTTTTGGGTTAGGTTTAGGGTTAGGGTTCGGGTTAGGGTTAGGGTTAGGTTTCCGGTTAGGGATAGGGTTAGGGTTAGGGTTAGGTTTCGGGTTAGGGTTAGGTTGCGGGATCGGTTTTGGTTTAGGGTTCGGGTTCGGGTATCGTTTGGGTTATGGTTAGTGTTTGGCTTCTGGTTCGGGTTAGGGTTAGGGTTAGGGTTAGGGTTAGGGTTCGGGTTAGGGTTAGGGTTAGGTTTCCGGTTAGGGATAGGGTTAGGGTTAGGGTCGGCTTAGCGTTAGGGTTCGGGTTAGGGTTAGCATTCGGGTTAGGGGTACGGTTAGGGTTAGGGTTAGGGTTCGGGTTAGGGTTACGATTAGGTTTCAGGTTAGGGATAGGGTTAGCGTTAGGGTTCGAGTCATTGTTAGGGTTCCGGTTATGGTTAGGGTTAGGGTTAGGTTTCGGGTTAGGGTTAGGGTGCGGGATCGGTTTTGGTTTAGGGTTCGGGTATCGTTTGGGTTATGGTTAGTGTTTGGCTTCGGGTTCGGGTTAGGTTTAGAGTTAGGGTTCATGTTAGGGGTAGGGTTAGGGTTCGGATCAGGGTTAGGGTTAGGGTTAGGGTTAGGTTTCGGGTTCGGTTTAGGGTTAGGGTTAGGGTTAGGGTTAGGGTTCGGTTTCGGGTTCGGGTTAGGGTTAGGGTTAGGTTTCCGGTTAGGGATAGGGTTATGGTTAGGGTCGGGTTAGGGTTAGGGTTCGGGTTCGGTTTCGGGTTCGGGTTATGGTTAGGGTTAGGGTTACGGTTAGGGTTAGGGTTACGATTCGGGTTAGGGTTAGCGTTTGGGTTAGGGTTACGGTTAGGGTTAGGGTTAGGGTTCGGGTTAGGGTTAGGGTAGTTTAGGGTTAGGGTTATGGTTAGGGTTAGGGTTAGAGTTCGGGTTAGGGTTCGGGTTAGGGTTAGGGTTTGGATTCGGGTTCGGGTTCGCGTTAGGGTTAGGGTTAGGGTTCGGGTTAGGGTTCGGGTTCCGATTATGGTTAGGGTTAGGGTTAGGCTTACGGTTAGGGTTAGGGTTACGATTTGGGTTCGCGGTTGGGTTAGGGTTAGAGTTAGGTTTAGGGTTAGGGTTAGGGTTAGTTTTCGGGTTAGGGTTACGGTTAGGGTTTGGGTTAGGGTTAGGGTTCGGATAGGTTAGGGTTAGAGTTAGGGCTCAGAATCGGGTTAGGGTTAAGTTTAATGTTTGTGTTAGAGTCAGGGTTAGGGTTAGCGTTCGTGTTAGGGTTCGGGTGAGGGTTAGGGTTAGGGTTAGGGTTAGGGTTAGGGTTCGGGTTAGGATCCCGGTTAGGTTTCGGGTTGATGTTCGCGTCAGGGTTAGTGTTCAGGTTCGGGTCAGGGTTCGGGTTAGGGTGAGGGTCATGGTCAGTGTCAGGGATTAGGGTTTAGGGTCAGGGTCAGGGTCAGGTTTAAGGTTAGGTTCAGGGTCAGGTTTAAGGGTTTAGGGTGAGGGTTAGGGAAGGGTCATGGTCAGGGTCAGGGTTAGGTTTCGTGATTAGGGTTCGGGTCAGGTTCGGGTTCGGTTTAGGGATAGGGTTCGGGTTAGGGTTCGGGTGAGGGTTCGCATTAGGGTTTGGGTTCATGTAAGGGTTCGGGTTAGGGTTAGGCTTAGGGTTAGGGGTTTGGTTTCGGGTTCAGGTTCGGGGTTTGGGTTCGGGTTCAGGTTCGCGTCAGGGTTAGGCTTCAGGTTCCGGTCAGGGTTCGGGTTAGGGTTCGGGTCAGGGTCAGTGTCAGGGTTAGGGTTAGGGTCAAGGTCAGTGTTTAGGGATTAGGGTTAGGGTGAGGGTACGGGTTAGGGTTAGGGTTACGGCTAGGGTTCGGGTTAGGGTTAGGGTTTGGGTTAGGGTTAGGGTTCAGGGAGGGTTAGGGTTAGGGTTCGGGTATGGGTTAGGGTTAGGGAAGGGTTCGGGTTCGGGTTAGGGTTAGGGTTCGGGTTAGGGTTTGAGTTAGGGTTAGGGTTAGGGTTAGGGTTCGGGTTAGGGTTTGAGTTAGGGCCAGGGTTCGGGTTAGTTTTAGGGTTAGGGTTAGGGTTCTTGTAGGGTTAGGGTTAGGGTTAGGGGTTCGGGTTCGGGGTTCGGGTTCGGGTTAGGTTTTGGGTTCAAATTCGCGTCAGGTTTAGTGTTCTGGTTCGGGTCAGGTTTCGGTTAGCGTTCGGTTTCGGGTTAAGGTTAGGGTTAGGGTTATGGTTACGGTTCGGGTTAGGGTTAGGGTTAGGTTTAGGGTTAGGGTTTGGTTTAGGATTAGGGTTCAGGTAGGGTTAGCGTTAGGGTTCGGGTTCGGGTTAGGCTGAAGATTAGGGTTAGGGTTAGTGTTCGGGTTAGGGTTAGGTTTTGGGTTAGGGTTACTGTTAGGGTTAGGTTTTGAGTTGGGGTTATGGTTAGGGTTAGAGTTCGGGTTAGGGTGAGGGTTTGGGTTAGGGTTAGGGTTCGGGTTAGGGTTAGGGTTAGGGTTAGGGTTCACGTTATGGTTAGGGTTAGGGTTAGGTTTAGTGTTCGTGTTAGGGTTAGGGTTAAGGTTAGGTTTCGGGTTTCTTTTCATGTTAGGGTTAGGGTTAGGGTTAGGGTTTAGGTTAGTATTCGGGTGAGGGTTAGGGTTAGGGTTCGGGTTAGGTTTAGGTTTAGGGTTTGGTTTAGGGTTAGGTTTCGGGTAGGGTTATGGTTAGGTTTAGGGTTTGGTTTAGGGTTAGGGTTCGGGTAGGGTTAGGGTTAGGGTTCGGCTTCAGGTTAGGGTTAGGTTTACGGATAGGGTTTGTTTTAGGGTTAGGGTTCGGGTAGGGTTAGGGTTAGGGTTAGGGTTCAGGTCAGGTTTTGGGTTTGGGTTAGGTCAGGGTCAGCGTCAGGGTTTAGGGTCTAGGGTCAGGGTCAGGTTCATGGTCAGGATCAGGGTTAGTGTTAGGGTCATGGTGAGGTTTTAGGGTTTAAGTTTAGGGTTAGGGATAGGGTTCGGGTTCGGGTTAGGGTTAGGGTTCGCGTTTGGGTTATGGTTCGGGTTCGGGTTCGTTTTCGGTTAGGGTTAGGGTTAGGGTTAGGGTTAGAATTGGTGTTCGGGTTAGGGTTCGGGTTAGGGTTAGGTTTAGGGTTAGGGTTAGGGTTAGGGGTTCGGGTTTGGGGTCAGGTTAGGGGTTCGCGTTCAGGTTCGGGTTCAAGTTCGCATCACGGTCAGTGTTCAGGTTCGGGTCAGGGTTCGGTTTAGGGTTAGGGTCAGGGTCAGGGTCAGGGTTTAGGGTTTAGGGTCAGGGTAAGGGTCAGGGTCAGGTTTAGGGTTAGGGTTAGGGTTATGGTTTGGGTTAGGGTTCGGGTTAGGGTTAGGGTTCGGGTTAGGGTTCGGTTTCGGGTTAAGGTTAGGGTTAGGGTTATGGTTAGGGTTCGCGTTAGCGTTAGGGTTAGGGTTAGGGTTAGGGTTTGGTTTAGGGTTAGGGTTAGGGTTAGGGTTCATGTTAGGGTTAGGTTTAGGGTTAGGGTTAGTTTTCGTGTTAGGGTTAGGGTTAGGGTTAGGTTTCGGGTTCAGGTTCATGTTAAGGTTAGGGTTCGGGTTAGGGTTAGGATTAAGGTTAGGGTTCGGGTTAGGGCTAGGGTTCTGGTTAGGGTTATGGTTCGGTTTAGGGTTAGGGTTTGGGTTAGGGTTCTGTTTCGAGTAGGGTTACGGTTAGGATTCGGGTTCAGGTTCGTGTTAGGCTGAGGGTTAGGGTTAGTGTTAGGTTTAGGGTTCGGGTTACGTTTCAGGTTCGGGTCGAGTAAGGGTTAGGGTAAGGGTTAGGATTAGGAGAGGGTTAGGGTTAGGGTTACTGTTAGGGTTAGGTTTTGGGTTAGGGTTCGTGTTAGGGTACGGGTTAGGGTTAGGGTTCGGGTTAGGGTTAGGTTTAGGGTTATATTTCGGGTATGGTTAGGGTTAGGGTTAGAGTTCTGGTTAGGATTCGGGTTCGGGTTAGGGTTCGGGTTAGGGCTAGGGTTCGGGTTCGGGTTAGGGTTCGGGTTAGGGGTTCGGGTTTGGGTTCGTGTTAGGGATTCGGGTTCGGGTTAGGGTTAGGGTTCGGGTTCAGATTCATGTCAGGGTTAGGGTTCGGGTTCCGGTCAGGGTTCGGGTTAGGGTAGGGTCAGGGTCAGGGTCAGGGTTTAGGGTTTAGAGTCAGGGTCAGGGTCAGGGTTAGGTTTGGGGTCAGGGTCAGGTATTAGGGTTTAGGGTTAGGATTAGGGTCAGGGTCATGGTCAGGATCAGGGTCAGGGTCAGTGTCAGGGTTAGGGTTCGTGTTCGGTTGACAGTTCGCGTCGGGTTCCGGTTCGGGTTAGGGATGGGGTTAGGGTTAGTGTTCGGGTTAGGGTTCGGCTTAGGGTTAGGTTTCGGGTAAGGGTTCGGGTTCGGGTTCGGGTTACGGTACGGGTTATGGTTAGGGTTCGGGTTAGGGTTAGGGTTAGGGTCGGGTTAGTTTTAGGGTTAGGGTTAGGGTTACGGTTAGGGTTCGGGTTAGGGTTAGGTTTCAGCTTAGGGTTAGGGTTCTGGTTAGGGTTAGGGTTCGGGTTAGGGTTAGGATCAGGGTCAGGGTTTAGGGATTAGGGTCAGTGTCAGGGTCAGCGTTAGGTTTAGGGTGAGGGTCATGGTTAGGGTTAGGGTCAGGGTCAGGTTTTAGGGTTTGGGGTTAGGGTTAGGTTCAGGGTTAGGATTAGGGTTAGGGTTAGGGTTAGGGTTCGGGTTCGGTTTAGGCTTAGGGTTAGGGTTTGTGTTCGGGTTAGGGGTAGGTTTAGGGTTAGGGTTAGGCTGAGGTTTAGGGTTAGGGTTATGGTTAGGGTTAGGGTTCGGGTTAGGCTGAGGGTTAGTGTTAGGGTTAGGGTTTGGTTTAAGGTTAGGGTTCGGGTTCAAGTTCACGTCAGGGTTAGTGTTCGGGTTAGGGTTAGGGTAAGGGTTAAGTTAGGGTTAGAATTCGGATTCGGGTTAGGCTGAGGGTTAGGGTTAGGTTTAGGGTCCTTTTAGGGTTCAGGTTAGGGTTAGCGTTCGGTTTAGGACTAGGGTTCGGGTTAGGGTTACGGTTCAGTTTAGGGTTAGGGTTCGGGTAAGGGTTCGGGTTCGGGTTAGGGTACGGGTTAGGGTTAGGGTTACCGTTCGGGTTCGGGTTAGGGTTAAGTTAGGGTTAGGGTTAGGGTTAGGGTTCGGGTTAGGGTTCGGGTTAGGGTTTGAGTTAGGGTTAGGGTTAGGGTTAGGCTTAGGCTTAGGGTTAGGGTTTGGTTTAGGGTTAGGGTTCGGGTAGCGTTAGGGTTAGGGTTAGGGTTAGGGTTAGGTTTCGGGTTCGGGTTATGGTTAGGGTTAGGGTTACGGTTAGGGTTAGGGTTCGGGTTCGGTTTTGGGTTAGGTTAGGGTTATGGTTCGGGTTAGGGTTAGGGTTAGGTTTCCGGTTAGGGATAGGGTTAGGGTTAGGGTTAGGGTTAAGTTTCGGGTTAGGGTTAGGTTGCGGGATCGGTTTTGGTTTAGGGTTCGGGTTCGGGTATCGTTTGGGTTATGGTTAGTGTTTGGCTTCGGGTTCGGGTTAGGATTAGAGTTAGGGTTAGGGTTAGGTTTAGGGTTAGTGTTCGGATTAGGGTTAGGGTTAGGGTTAGGGTTAGGGTTCGGGTTAGGGTTAGGGTTAGGTTTCCGGTTAGGGATAGGGTTAGGGTTAGGGTTGGCTTAGGGTTAGGGTTCGGGTTAGGGTTAGCATTCGGGTTAGGGGTACGGTTAGGGTTAGGGTTAGGGTTCGGGTTAGGGTTACGATTAGGTTTCAGGTTAGGGATAGGGTTAGCGTTAGGGTTCGAGTCAGGGTTAGGGTTCCAGTTATGGTTAGGGTTAGGGTTAGGTTTCGGGTTAGGGTTAGGGTGCGGGATCGGTTTTGGTTTAGGGTTCGGGTTCGGGTATCGTTTGGGTTATGCTTAGTGTTTGGCTTCGGGTTCGGGTTAGGTTTAGAGTTAGGGTTCATGTTAGGTTTAGGGTTAGGGTTCGGATCAGGGTTAGGGTTAGGGTTAGGGTTAGGTTTCGGGTTCGGTTTAGGGTTAGGGTTAGGGTTAGGGTTAGGGTTAGGGTTCGGTTTCGGGTTCGGGTTAGGGTTAGGGTTAGGTTTCCGGTTAGGGATAGTGTTATGGTTAGGGTCGGGTTAGGGTTAGGGTTCGGGTTAGGGTTAGGGTTAGTGTTAGGGTTAGGGTTAGGGTTAGGGTTACGGTTAGGGTTAGGGTTACGATTCGGGTTAGGGTTAGCGTTTGGGTTAGGGTTACGGTTAGGGTTTGGGTTAGGGTTAGGGTTCGGATAGGGTTAGGGTTAGAGTTAGGGCTCAGATTCGGGTTAGGGTTAAGTTTAATGTTATTGTTAGAGTCAGGGTTAGGGTTAGCGTTCGTGTTAGGGTTCGGGTGAGGGTTAGGGTTAGGGTTAGGGTTAGGGTTCGGGTTAGGATTCGGGATAGGTTTCGGGTTGATGTTCGCATCAGGGTTAGTGTTCAGGTTCGGGTCAGGGTTCGGGTTAGGGTGAGGGTCAGGGTCAGTGTCAGGGTTTAGGGTTTAGGGTCAGGGTCAGGGTCAGGGTTAGGGTTAGGGTTAGGGTTCGGGTTAGGGTTAGGGTTTGGGTTAGGGTTAGGGTTCGGGGAGGGTTAGGGTTAGGGTTCGGGTATGGGTTAGGGTTAGGGAAGGTTTCGGGTTCGGGTTAGGGTTAGGGTTCGGGTTAGGGTTTGAGTTAGGGTTAGGGTTAGGGTTAGGGTTCGGGTTAGGGTTTGAGTTAGGGCCAGGGTTCGGGTTAGTTTTAGGGTTAGGGTTAGGGTTCTTGTAGGGTTAGGGTTAGGGTTAGGGTTAGGGGTTCGGGTTCGGGGTTCGGGTTCGGGTTAGGTTTTGGGTTCAAATTCGCGTCAGGTTTAGTGTTCTGGTTCGGGTCAGGTTTCGGTTAGCGTTCGGTTTCGGGTTAAGGTTAGGGTTAGGGTTATGGTTACGGTTCGGGTTAGGGTTAGGGTTAGGTTTAGGGTTAGGGTTTGGTTTAGGATTAGGGTTCAGGTAGGGTTAGGGTTAGGGTTAGGGTTAGGGTTAGGTTTCGGGTTAGGGTTACTGTTAGGGTTACGTTTTGGGTTGGGCTTATGGTTAGGGTTAGAGTTCGGGTTAGGGTGAGGGTTCGGGTTATGGTTAGGGTTCGGGTTAGGGTTAGGGTTAGGGTTAGGGTTTAGGATAGGATTCGGATGAGGGTTAGGGTTAGGGTTCGGGTTAGGTTTAGGGTTAGGGTTTGGTTTAGGGTTAGGGTTCGGGTAGGGTTAGGGTTAGGTTTAGGGTTTGGTTTAGGGTTAGGGTTCGGGCAGGGTTAGTGTTAGGGTTAGGGTTAGGGTTAGGGTTAGGGTTAGGGTTAGGGTTAGGGTTCGGGTTAGGGTTAGGGTTCGGGTTAGGGTTCGGGTTAGGTTTCGGGTTGATGTTCGCGTCAGGGTTAGTGTTCAGGTTCGGGTCAGGGTTCGGGTTAGGGTGAGGGTCAGGGTCAGTGTCAGGGTTTAGGGTTTAGGGTCAGGGTCAGGGTCAGGTTTAAGGTTAGGTTCAGGGTCAGGTTTGAGGGTTTAGGGTGAGGGTTAGGGTCAGGGTCATGGTCAGGGTCAGGGTTAGGTTTCGTGATTAGGGTTCGGGTCAGGTTTGGGTTCGGTTTAGGGATAGGGTTCGGGTTAGGGTTCGGGTGAGGGTTCGCATTAGGGTTTGGGTTCATGTAAGGGTTCGGGTTAGGGTTAGGCTTAGGGTTAGGGGTTTGGTTTCGGGTTCAGGTTCGGGGTTTGGGTTCGGGTTCAGGTTCGCGTCAGGGTTAGGCTTCAGGTTCCGGTCAGGGTTCGGGTTAGGGTTAGGGTCAGGGTCAGTGTCAGGGTTAGGGTTAGGGTCAAGGTCAGTGTTTAGGGATTAGGGTTAGGGTGAGGGTACGGGTTAGGGTTAGGGTTACGGTTAGGGTTCGGGTTAGGGTTAGGGTTTGGGTTAGGGTTAGGGTTCGGGGAGGGTTAGGGTTAGGGTTCGGGTATGGGTTAGGGTTAGGGAAGGGTTCGGGTTCGGGTTAGGGTTAGGGTTCGGGTTAGGGTTTAAGTTAGGGTTAGGGTTAGGGTTAGGGTTCGGGTTAGGGTTTGAGTTAGGGCCAGGGTTCGGGTTAGTTTTAGGGTTAGGGTTAGGGTTCTTGTAGGGTTAGGGTTAGGGTTAGGGTTAGGGGTTCGGGTTCGGGGTTCGGGTTCAGGTTAGGTTTTGGGTTCAAATTCGCGTCAGGTTTAGTGTTCTGGTTCGGGTCAGGTTTCGGTTAGCGTTCGGTTCGGGTTAAGGTTAGGGTTAGGGTTATGGTTACGGTTCGGGTTAGGGTTAGGGTTAGGGTTAGGGTTAGGGTGAGGATTAGGGTTAGGGTGATTGTTCGGGTTAGGGTTAGGTTTCGGGTTAGGGTTACTGTTAGGGTTAGGTTTCGGGTTGGGGTTATGGTTAGGGTTAGAGTTCGGGTTAGGGTGAGGGTTCGGGTTAGGGTTAGGGTTCGGGTTAGGGTTCGGGTTAGGGTTAGGGTTCACGTTATGGTTAGGGTTAGGGTTAGCTTTAGTGTTCGTGTTAGGGTTAGGGTTAGGGTTAGGTTTCGGGTTTCTGTTCATGTTAGGGTTAGGGTTAGGGTTAGGGTTCGGGTTAGGTTTAGGTTTAGGGTTTGGTTTAGGGTTAGGGTTCGGGTAGGGTTAGGGTTAGGTTTAGGGTTTGGTTTATGGTTAGGGTTCGGGTAGGGTTAGGGTTAGGGTTCGGCTTCAGGTTACGGTTAGGTTTACGGTTAGGGTTTGTTTTAGGTTTAGGGTTCGGGTAGGGTTAGGGTTAGGCTGAGGTTTAGGGTTAGGGTTAGGGTTCGGGTTAGGCTGAGGGTTAGGGTTAGGGTTAGGGTTATGGTTAGAATTGGTGTTCGGGGTAGGGTTCGGGTTAGGGTTAGGTTTAGGGTTAGGGTTAGGGTTCGAGTTTGGGGTCAGGTTAGGGGTTAGGGTTAGGGTTAGGGTTAGGGTTAGGGTTCGGGTTAGGATTCGGTATAGGGTTAGGGTTCGGGTTAGGGTTCACATTACGCTTAGGGTTAGGTTTAGGGTTAGGGTTAGTTTTCGTGGTAGGGTTAGGGTTAGGGTTATGTTTCGGGTTAGGGTTAGGATTAGTGTTAGGGTTCGGGTTAGGGCTAGGATTCTGGTTAGGATTAGGGTTAGGGTTAGGGTAAGGGTAATGGTCAGGATCAGGCTAAGGGTCTGGGTCAGGGTATAGGGTTTGGGTTCCAGTTAGGGTACGGGTCAGGTAAGAGACCACAGTGCCCAGGCACCGTCTGAGCTCTTCCCTCATCCCGGCGGGTTTGCTAGCAGGAGTTCAACCCCAACGAACACAGCCCGGAGACCCGCTGGGGCCCAAACAGCTTCCGACGAACAATGTGCTCTTGCTGTGAAAAACCTATCCCAAGTGGGTGTAGCCAGGTCAACAAAATGCCACACACCAAGGTGGAAGAGACAAGATGGCCCAAGCATGGTCTAAGCCCCTACCTCGTCTCTGTGCTTTGGGAAGCCGGAGGGACCCCCGAGGCACACGGCCCTGAGGCCCGTTGCGCAGAAAGCCGGCCTACCATGGAAAATCTTTCCTGAGGTGCAGACCCTATCCCAAGGGGTGGTGGCAAGGGGAAAAAATGCCATCTCCTTCTCTGGAAGAAACCCCAGTGCCCAGCCATGTTCTAAGCCCTCCCATTCTCCCTGGGCTTCTGGCAGCAGGAGTGAAAAGAGAGGAGCACAGCACTGGGACCCGTTTGACAGAAACCGTCTTCCCACGAGGAAGTCCTTCACCACGGGCAGATATGCTCCCCAGTGCCTGTGGCAAGGTGAAGGAAAAGCCATACACTGACCTGGAAGAGACCACAGGGCCCAGGCACAGTCTGAGCCCTTCCCTCATCCCGGCGGTTTTGCTAGCAGGAGTTCAACCCCAATGAACACAGCCCGGACACCCGCTGGAGCCCAAACGGCTTCCGAGGAACAATAGGCGCTTGCTGTCGAAAACCTATCCCAAGTGGGGGTAGCCAGGTCAACAAAATGCCACACACCCAGGTGTAAGGAACAACATTGCTCAGGCATGGTCTTAGCCCGTCACCTCGTCCCTGTACTTTGGGGAGCCGGAGGGACACCCGAGGCCCACGGCCCTGAGACCCCTTTGCAAAAAGCCGGCTTCCCACGGAAACAGTTTTCTTGACGTGCAGACCCTATCCCAAGTGGTTGTGGCAAGGTAATGCAAATGCCCTCCACTTCTCTGGGAGAAACCACAGTGCCCAGCCATGTTCTAAGCCCTCCCATCCTCCCTGGGCTTCTGGCAGCAGGAGTGAAAAGAGAGGAGCCGAGCACTGGGACCCGTTTGACAAAAACCGGCTTCCCACGGGAAAGTCTTTCTCCACATGCAGACATGCTCCCAGGTGCCTGTGGCAAGGGGAAGGAAATGCCATACACTGACCTGGAAGAGACCACAGGGCCCAGGCACAGTCTGAGCCCTTCCCTCATCCCGGCGGTTTTGCTAGCAGGAGTTCAAACTCAACGAACACAGCCCGGAGACCCCTGGGGCAAAAACGGCTTCCGAAGAACAATAGGTGCTTGCTGTGGAAAACCTATCCCAAGTGGGGGTAGCCAGGTCAACAAAATGCCATACACCCAGATGTAAGAAACACCATGGCCCAGGCATGGTATAAGCCCCTCACCTCGTCCCTGTGCTTTGGGGAGCCGGAGGGACCCCCGAGGCCCACGGCCCTGAGGCCCGTTGGGCAGAAAGCCGGCTTCCCACGGAAACAGCTTTCCTGAGGTGCAGACCCTATCCCAAGGGGTGGTGGCAAGGGAAAGCAAATGCCATCCCCTTCTCTGGAAGAAACCCCAGTGCCCAGCCATGTTCTAAGCCCTCCCCTCCTCACTGGGCTTCTGGCAGCAGGAGAGAAAAGAGAGGAGCACAGCACTGGGACCCTTTGACAGAAACTGGCTTCCCACGAGGAAGTCCTTCTCCACTTGCAGACATGCTCCCAGGTGCCTGTGGCAAGGGGAAGGAAATGCCATACACTGACCTGGAAGACCACAGGGCCCAGGCACAGTCTGAACCCTTCCCTCATCCCGGCGGTTTTGCTAGGAGGAGTTCAACCCCAACGAACACAGCCCGGAGACCCGCTGGGGCCCAAACGGCTTCCGAGGAACAATATGCTCTTGCTGTGGAAAACCTATCCCAAGTGGGGGTAGCCAGGTCAATAAAATGCCACACACCCAGGTGTAAGAAACAACATTGCCCAGGCATGGTCTAAGCCCCTCACCTCGTCCCTGTGCTTTGGGGAGCCGGAGGGACAGCCGAGGCCCACGGCCCTGAGAACCCTTTGCAAAAAGCCGGCTTCCCACGGAAACAGCTTTCCTGAGGTGCAGACCCTATCCCAAGGGGTGGTGGCAAGGGAAAAAAATGCCATCTCCTTCTCTGGAAGAAACCCCAGTGCCCAGCCATGTTCTAAGCCCTCCCCTCCTCCCTGGGCTTCTGGCAGCAGGAGTGAAAAGAGAGGAGCACAGTACTGGGATCCGTTTGACAGAAACCGGCTTCCTAGGGGGAAGTCCTTCCCCACGTGCAGACATGCTCCCAGGTGCCTGTGGCAAGGGGAAGGAAATGCCATACACTGACCTGGAAGAGACCACAGGGCCCAGGCACAGTCTGAGCCCTTCCCTCATCCCGGCAGTTTTGCTAGCAGGAGTTCAACCCCAAGGAACAGAGCCCGGACACCCCCCGGGGCCCAAACGGCTTCCGACGAACAATATGCTCTTGCTGTGGAAAACCTAACCCAAGTGGGGGTAGCAAGGTCAACAAAATGCCACACACCCAGGTGGAAGAAACAACATTGCCCAGGCATGGTCTAAGCCCCTCACCTCGTCCCTGTGCTTTGGGGAGCCGGAGGGACCCCCGAGGCCCACGGCCCTGAGGCCCGTTGGGCAGAAAACCGGCTTCCCACGGAAACAGCTTTCCTGAGGTGCAGACCCTATCCCAAGGGGTGGTGGCAAGGGAAAGCCAATGCCATCCCCTTCTCTGGAAGAAACCCCAGTGCCCAGCCATGTTCTAAGCCCTCCCATCCTCCCTGGGCTTCTGGCAGCAGGAGTGAAAAGAGAGGAGCACAGCACTGGGACCCGTTTGACAGAAACCGGCTTCCCCGAGGAAGTCCTTCTCCACGTGCAGACATGCTCCCCAGTGCCTGTGGCAAGGGGAAGGAAATGCCATACACTGACCTGGAAGAGACCACATGGCCCAGGCACAGTCTGAGCCCTTCCCTCATCCCGGCGGTTTTGCTAGCAGGAGTTCAACCCCAAGGAACACAGCCCGGAGACCCCCTGGGGCCCAAACGGCTTCCGAGGAACAATATGCTCTTGCTGTGGAAAACCTATCCCAAGTGGGGGTAGCCAGGTCAACAAAATGCCACACACCCAGGTGGAAGAAACAACATGGCCCAGGCATGGTCTAAGCCCCTCACCTCGTCCCTGTGCTTTGGGGAGCCGGAGGGACAGCCGAGGCCCACGGCCCTGAGACCCCTTTGCAAAAAGCCGGCTTCCCACGGAAACAGTTTTCCTGAGGTGCAGACCCTCTCACAAGTGGTTGTGGCAAGGTAAAGCAAATGCCCTCCACTTCTCTGGAAGAAACGACAGTGCCCAGCCATGTTCTAAGCCCTCCCATCCTCCCTGGGCTTCTGGCAGCAGGAGTGAAAAGAGAGGAGCAGAGCACTGGGACCCGTTTGACAAAAACCGGCTTCCCACGGGAAAGTCTTTCTCCACGTGCAGACATGCTCCCAGGTGCCTGTGGCAAGGGGAAGGAAATGCCATACACTGACCTGGAAGAGACCACAGGGCCCAGGACCAGTCTGAACCCTTCCCTCATCCCGGCGGTTTTGCTAGCAGGAGTTCAACCCCAAGGAACACAGCCCGGAGACCCCTGAGGCAAAAACGGCTTCCGACGAACGAAGGCGCTTGCTGTTGAAAACCTATCCCAAGTGGGGGTAGCCAGGTCAATAAAATGCCACACAACCAGGTGAAAGAAACAACATTGCCCAGGCATGGTCTAAGCCCCTCACCTCGTCCCTGTGCTTTGGGGAGCCGGAGGGACAGCCGAGGCCCACGGCCCTGAGACCCCTTTGCAAAAAGCCGGCTTCCCACGGAAACAGCTTTCCTGAGGTGCAGACCCTATCCAAAGGGGTGGTGGCAAGGGAAAAAAATGCCATCTCCTTCTCTGGAAGAAACCCCAGTGCCCAGCCATGTTCTAAGCCCTCCCCTCCTCCCTGGGCTTTAGCACCAGGAGTGAAAAGAGAGAAGGACAGCACTGGGACCCTTTGACAGAAACCGGCTTCCCACGAGGAAGTCCTTCTCCACGTGCAGACATGCTCCCCAGTGCCTGTGGCAAGGGGAAGGAAATGCCATACACTGACCTGGAAGAGGCCACAGGGCCCAGGCACAGTCTGAGCCTTTCCCTCATCCCGGCGGTTTTGCTACCAGGAGTTCAACCCCAACGAACACAGCCCGGAGACCCGCTGGGGCCCAAACGGCTTCCGACGAACAATATGTTCTTGCTGTGGAAAACCTATCCCAAGTGGGGTTAGCCTGGTCAACAAAATGCCACACACCCAGGTGGAAGAAACAACATGGCCCAGGCATGGTCTAAGCCCCTCACCTCGTCCCTGTGCTGTGGGGAGCCGGAGGGACCCCCGAGGCCCACGGCCCTGAGGCCCGTTGGGCAGAAAGCCGGCTTCCCAAGGAAACAGCTTTCCTGAGGTGCAGACCCTATCCCAAGGGGTGGTGGCAAGGGAAAGCAAATGCCATCCCCTTCTCTGGAAGAAACCCCAGTGCCCAGCCATGTTCTAAGCCCTCCCATCCTCCCTTGCCTTCTGGCAGCAGGAGTGAAAAGAGAGGAGCACAGCACTGGGACCCTTTGAGAGAAACCGGCTTCCCACGAGGAAGTCCTTCTCCACGTGTAGACATGCTTCCCAGTGCCTGTGGCAAGGGGAAGGAAATGCCATACACTGACCTGGAAGAGACCACAGGGCCCAGGCACAGTCTGAGCCCTTCCCTCATCCCGGCAGTTTTGCTAGCAGGAGTTCAACCCCAAGGAACACAGCCCGGACACCCCCCGGGGCCCAAACGGCTTCCGACGAACAATATGCTCTTGCTGTGGAAAACCTAACCCAAGTGGGGGTAGCAAGGTCAACAAAATGCCACACACCCAGGTGGAAGAAACAACATGGCCCAGGCATGGTCTAAGCCCCTCACCTCGTCCCTGTGCTTTGGGGAGCCGGAGGGACCACCGAGGCCCACGGCCCTGAGGCCCGTTGGGCAGAAAGCCGGCTTCCCACGGAAACAGCTTTCCTGAGGTGCAGACCCTATCCCAAGGGGTGGTGGCAAGGGAAAGCCAATGCCATCCCCTTCTCTGGAAGAAACCCCAGTGCCCAGCCATGTTCTAAGCCCTCCCATCCTCCCTGGGCTTCTGGCAGCAGGAGTGAAAAGAGAGGAACACAGCACTGGGACTCTTTGACAGAAACCGGCTTCCAACGAGGAAGTCCTTCTCCCCGTCCAGACATGCTCCCCAGTGCCTGTGGCAAGGTGAAGGAAATGCCATACACTGACCTGGAAGAGACCACAGGGCCCAGGCACAGTCTGAGCCCTTCCCTCATCCCGGCGGTTTTGCTAGCAGGAGTTCAACCCCAACGAACACAGCCCGGAGACCCCTGGGGCCCAAACGCCTTCCGACGAACAATATGCTCTTGCTGTGGAAAACCTATCCCAAGTGGGGGTAGCCAGGTCAACAAAATGCCACACACCAAGAGACAACATGGCCCAGGCATGGTCTAAGCCCCTCACCTCGTCTCTGTGCTTTGGGGAGCCGGAGGGACACCCGAGGCCCACGGCCCTGAGACCCGTTTGGCCAAAAGCCGGCTTCCCACGGAAACAGTTTTCCTGAGGTGCAGACCCTCTCACAAGTGGTTGTGGCAAGGTAAAGCAAATGCCATCCACGACTCTGGAAGAAACCGTAGTGCCCAGCCATGTTCTAAGCCCTCCCATCCTCACTGGGCTTCTGGCAGCAGGAGTGAAAAGAGAGGAGCACAGCACTGGGACCCGTTTGACAAAAGCCGGCTTCCCACGAAAAAGTCTTTCTCCACGTGCAGACATCCTCCCAAGTGCTGAGGACATAGTACTGAGACATATTTGGCAGAAACGGGTTCAAATGAAAAATATTTCTTGATGTGCAAACTCTATCTTAATTTGTTGTGGCAAGCTAAAGGATGTGCCATATGCTTATTTGTAAGAAATAACTGGTCCCATGGACGGTCTGAGCCCTAAGATCATCACTGTTCTTTTGGTATCATGAGTTAAAACCGAGGCAAACAGCTGAGAAAATTTGGCAAAAACCGCCTTTCAATGAAATAAATTTTCTCTTTTGCAAACTCTATCATAATTGTTTGTGCCAATGTAAAGAAAATGCCATACGCTTATCTGTAAGAAACAAGTTTCCAGGATCGGTCTGAGCCCTCACATCATCATAGTGATTTCGGTAGCATTAGTTAATCCCAAACAACACGGTATTGAGACACATTTGACAAAAAACCGCTTCCAACGAAAAATATTTTGTTCATGTTGAAACCCTATCATATGTGGTCGTGGCAATGTAAAGAAAATGCCACACCCTTATGTGTAAGAAACAACATTACCCAGGAACAGTCTAAGCCCTAACATCATCACTGTGCTTTTGGTAGCATGAGTGAAACCCGAGGAATACAGCACTTAGACACATTTGGGAAAAACCGGCTTCCAATGAAAACTATTTTCTTAATGTGGAAACCCTATCACAAGGGGTTGTGGAAGGTAAAGTAAAAAAGCGGAGTTCCAACGAGAAATATTTTCTTCACGTAGAAACCCGTTCCTGGGCACTGTTGTTTCTTACACATAAGGGTGTGGCATTTATTTATCTGGCCACAACCACTTACGTTTGGGTTTGAAAGGGAAGAAAATATTATTCATTGGAACGCGATTTTTGCCAAATGTGTCTTAGTGCTGTTTGCCTCCGCTTTAACTCCCGCTCCCAAAAGCACAGTGCTGATATTAAGGCTCAGACTGTTCCAGGGCACTGTTGTTTCTTACAGATAAGCGTATGGCATTTTCTTTACATTGGCACAAACAATTATGGGTTTCGGGTTCGCGTTCGGGTTAGGGGTTTGGGTTCTGGTTCTGGTTCTGGTTCGGGTAGGTTTCAGGTTCGGGTTCGGGTAGGGTTCGGGTTCGGGTTCGGGTAGGGTTCGGTTTCAGTTACGGTTCGGGTTCGGTATCGGTTTCGCTTTCAGTTATGGATTCGGGTTCGGGTTCGGGTTAGGGGTTAGGGTTCGGGTTCGGGTTCTGGTTCGGTATTGGTTTCGCTTTCGAGTATGGATTCGGGTTCGGGTTCGGGTTAGGATTAGGGTTCGGGTTCGGGTTAGGATTAGGGTTCGGGTTCGGGTTCGGGTTCAGGCTCGGGTTAGGGTTCGGGTTAGGGTTCGGGTTCGGGTTCGGGTTAGGGTTCGGTTTAGGGTTAGGGTTCGGGTTACGGTTAGGGTTAGGGTTCGGTTTAGGGTTAGGGTTAGGGTTAGGGTTCGGGTTAGGTTTCGGGTTAGGGTTAGGGTTCGGGTTCGGGTTAGGTTTCGGGTTAGGTTTAGGGTTCGGGTTAGGGTTAGGGTTAGGGTTCGGGTTAGGGTTCGGGTTACGGTTAGGGTTAGGGTTCGGTTTAGGGTTAGGGTTAGGGTTAGGGTTCGGGTTAGGTTTCGGGTTAGGGTTAGGGTTAGGGTTCGGGTTCGGTTTCGGGTTAGGGGTCGGGTTAGGGTTAGGGTTCGGGTTCGGGTTAGGGTTCGGGTTCGGGTTAGGTTTCGGGTTAGGTTTAGGGTTCGGGTTAGGGTTAGGGTTAGGGTTCGGGTTCGGTTTCGGGTTAGGGGTCGGGTTCGGGTTCGGGTTAGGGTTAGGGTAAGGGTTAGGGTTAGGGTTAGGGTTCGGGATCGGGTTAGGGTTAGGGTTAGGGTTCGGGTTCGGTTTCGGGTTAGGGTTCGGGTTCGGGTTAGGGTTAGGGTTCGTGTTAGGGTTCGGGTTAGGGTTAGGGTTCGGGTTCGGGTTAGGGTTCGGGTTCGGTTTCGGGTTAGGGTTCGGGTTAGGTTTCAGGTTAGGGATAGGGTTAGGGTTTGGGTCAGGTTAGGGTTAGTGTTCGGTTTAGGGTTAGGGTTAGGGTTCGGGTTAGGGCTCGTTTTCGGGTTAGGGTTCGGGTTCGGGTTAGGGTTCGGGTTCGGGTTCGGGTTAGGTTTCGGTTTAGGTTTAGGGTTCGGGTTAGGGTTAGGGGTCGGGTTCGGGTTCGGGTTAGGGTTAGGGTAAGGGTTAGGGTTAGGGTTAGGGTTCTGGTTAGGGTTAGGGTTAGGGTTAGGGTTCACGTTATGGTTAGGGTTAGGGTTAGGTTTAGTGTTCGGGTTAGGGTTAGGGTTAGGGTTCGGGTTCGGGTTAGGGTTCGGGTTCGGGTTAGGTTTCGGGTTAGGTTTAGGGTTCGGGTTACGGTTAGGGTTAGGGTTCGGGTTCGGTTTCGGGTTAGGGGTCGGGTTCGGGTTCGGGTTAGGGTTAGGGTAAGGGTTAGGGTTAGGGTTCTGGTTAGGGTTAGGGTTAGGGTTAGGGTTCACGTTATGGTTAGGGTTAGGGTTAGGTTTAGTGTTCGGGTTAGGGTTAGGGTTAGGGTTAGGTTTCGGGTTTCTGTTCATGTTAGGGTTAGGGTTAGGGTTAGGGTTAGGGTTAGGGTTCGTGTTAGGGTTAGGGTTAGGGTTAGGGTTCGGGTTAGGGTTAGGGTTAGGGTTAGGTTTCAGGTTAGGGATAGGGTTAGGGTTAGGGTCAGGTTAGGTTTAGTGTTCGGGTTAGGGTTACGGGTAGGGTTAGGGTTCGGGTTCGGGTTAGGCTTAGGGTAAGAGTTAGGGTTAGGGTTAGGGTTCAGGTTAGGTTTAGGGTTAGGGTTAGGGTTACGGTTCGGGTTCGAGTCGGGTTAGGGTTCGGGTTAGGCTTAGGGTTTGGGTTCGGGTTAGGGTTTGGGTTAGGGTTAGGGTTTGGATTCAGGTTCGGGTTCTCATTAGGGTTAGGGTTAGGGTTAGGGTTCGGGTTAGGGTTAGGGTTCGGGTTATGTTTTAGGGTTAGGGTTAGTGTTCGGGTTCGGGTTAGGGTTAGGGTTAGGTTTCAGGTTAGGCATAGGGTTAGGGTTAGGGTCGGGTTAGGTTTAGTGTTCGGCTTAGGGTTACGGTTAGGGTTAGGGTTCGGGTTCGGTTTTGGGTTAGGTTTAGGTTTAGGGTTAGGGTTCGGGTTAGGGTTAGGGTTCGGGTTCCGATTATGGTTAGGGTTAGGGTTAGGGTTACGGTTAGGGTTAGGGTTACGATTTGGGTTCGGCGTTGGGATAGGGTTAGGGTTAGGGTTAGGGTTAGGGTTAGGGTTAGGTTTAGTTTTCGTGTTAGGGTTACGGTTAGGGTTTGGGTTAGGGTTAGGGTTCGGATAGGGTTAGGGTTAGAGTTAGGGCTCAGATTCGGGTTAGGGTTAAGTTTAATGTTAGTGTTAGAGTCACGGTTAGGGTTAGCGTTCGTGTTAGGGTTCGGGTGAGGGTTAGGGTTAGGGTTAGGGTTAGGGTTAGGGTTAGGGTTCGGGTTCGGGTTAGGATTCGGGTTAGGTTTCGGGTTGATGTTCGCGTCAGGGTTAGTGTTCAGGTTCGGGTCAGGGTTCGGGTTAGGGTGAGGGTCAGGGTCAGTGTCAGGGTTTAGGGTTTAGGGTCAGGGTCAGGGTCAGGTTTAAGGTTAGGTTCAGGGTCAGGTTTGAGGGTTTAGGTTGAGGGTTAGGGTCAGGGTCATGGTCAGGGTCAGGGTTAGGTTTCGTGATTAGGGTTCGGGTCAGGTTCGGGTTCGGTTTAGGGATAGGGTTCGGGTTAGGGTTCGGGTGAGGGTTCGCATTAGGGTTTGGGTTCATGTAAGGGTTCTGGTTAGGGTTAGGCTTAGGGTTAGGGGTTTGGTTTCGGGTTCAGGTTCGGGGTTTGGGTTCGGGTTCAGGTTCGCGTCAGGGTTAGGCTTCAGGTTCCGGTCAGGGTTCGGGTTAGGGTTAGGGTCAGGGTCAGTGTCAGGGTTAGGGTTAGGGTCAAGGTCAGTGTTTAGGGATTAGGGTTAGGGTGAGGGTACGGGTTAGGGTTAGGGTTACGGTTAGGGTTCGGGTTAGGGTTAGGGTTTGGGTTAGGGTTAGGGTTCGGGGAGGGTTAGGGTTAGGGTTCGGGTATGGGTTAGGGTTAGG
Organism: Ursus americanus; assembly: GCF_024610735.1. Lineage (NCBI taxonomy): Eukaryota > Metazoa > Chordata > Mammalia > Carnivora > Ursidae > Ursus > Ursus americanus. The sequence goes on from NW_028273669.1 coordinate 305,938, forward strand.
GAAGGGTTCGGGTTCGGGTTAGGGTTAGGGTTCGGGTTAGGGTTTGAGTTAGGGTTAGGGTTAGGGTTAGGGTTCGGGTTAGGGTTTGAGTTAGGGCCAGGGTTCGGGTTAATTTTAGGGTTAGGGTTAGGGTTCTTGTAGGGTTAGGGTTAGGGTTAGGGTTAGGGGTTCGGGTTCGGGGTTCGGGTTCGGGTTAGGTTTTGGGTTCAAATTCGCGTCAGGTTTAGTGTTCTGGTTCGGGTCAGGTTTCGGTTAGCGTTCGGTTTCGGGTTAAGGTTAGGGTTAGGGTTATGGTTACGGTTCGGGTTAGGGTTAGGGTTAGGTTTAGGGTTAGGGTTTGGTTTAGGATTAGGGTTCAGGTAGGGTTAGCGTTAGGGTTCGGGTTCGGGTTAGGCTGAAGATTAGGGTTAGGGTTAGTGTTCGGGTTAGGGTTAGGTTTCGGGTTAGGGTTACTGTTAGGGTTAGGTTTCGGCTTGGGGTTATGGTTAGGGTTAGAGTTCGGGTTAGGGTGAGGGTTTGGGTTAGGGTTAGGGTTCGGGTTCGGGTTAGGGTTAGGGTTAGGGTTCACGTTATGGTTAGGGTAGGGTTAGGTTTAGTGTTCGTGTTAGGGTTAGGGTTAGGGTTAGGTTTCAGGTTTCTGTTCATGTTAGGGTTAGGGTTAGGGTTAGGGTTTAGGTTAGGATTCGGGTAAGGGTTAGGGTTAGGGTTCGGGTTAGGTTTAGGGTTAGGGTTTGGTTTAGGGTTAGGGTTCGGGTAGGGTTAGGGTTAGGTTTAGGGTTTGGTTTAGGGTTAGGGTTCGGGTAGGGTTAGGTTTAGGGTTCGGCTTCAGGTTAGGGTTAGGTTTACGGTTATGGTTTGTTTTAGGGTTAGGGTTAGGGTTAGGGTTAGGGTTCAGGTCAGGTTTTGGGTTTGGGTTAGGGTCAGGGTCAGCGTCAGGGTTTAGGGTCTAGGGTCAGGGTCAGGTTCATGGTCAGGATCAGGGTTAGTGTTAGGGTCACGGTGAGGTTTTAGGGTTTAAGTTTAGGGTTAGGGATAGGGTTCGGGTTCGGGTTAGGGTTAGGGTTCGCGTTTGGGTTATGGTTCGGGTTCGGGTTCGTTTTCGGTTAGGGTTAGGGTTAGGGTTAGGGTTAGAATTGGTGTTCGGGTTAGGGTTCGGGTTAGGGTTAGGTTTAGGGTTAGGGTTAGGGGTTCGGGTTTGGGGTCAGGTTAGGGGTTCGCGTTCAGGTTCGGGTTCAAGTTCGCAGCACGGTTAGTGTTCAGGTTCGGGTCAGGGTTCGGTTTAGGGTTAGGGTCAGGGTCAGGGTCAGGGTTTAGGGTTTTGGGTCAGGGTAAGGGTCAGGGTCAGGTTTAGGGTTAGGGTTAGGGTTATGGTTTGGGTTAGGGTTCGGGTTAGGGTTAGGGTTCGGGTTAGGGTTCGGTTTCGGGTTAAGGTTAGGGTTAGGGTTATGGTTAGGGTTAGTTTTCGTGTTAGGGTTAGGGTTAGGGTTAGGTTTCGGGTTCAGGTTCATGTTAAGGTTAGGGTTCGGGTTAGGGTTAGGGTTAGGTTTCGTGTTAGGGTTAGGATTAAGGTTAGGGTTCGGGTTAGGGCTAGGGTTCTGGTTAGGGTTATGGTTCGGTTTAGGGTTAGGGTTTGGGTTAGGGTTCTGTTTCGAGTAGGGTTACGGTTAGGATTCGGGTTCAGGTTCGTGTTAGGCTGAGGGTTAGGGTTAGTGTTAGGTTTAGGGTTCGGGTTACGTTTCAGGTTCGGGTTCGAGTAAGGGTTAGGCTAAGGGTTAGGATTAGGAGAGGGTTAGGGTTAGGGTAACTGTTAGGGTTAGGTTTTGGGTTAGGGTTCGTGTTAGGGTACGGGTTAGGGTTAGGGTTCGGGTTAGGGTTAGGGTCAGGGTCAGTGTCAGGGTTAGGGTTAGGGTCAAGGTCAGTGTTTAGGGATTAGGGTTAGGGTGATGGTACGGGTTAGGGTTAGGGTTACGGTTAGGGTTCGGGTTAGGGTTAGGGTTTGGGTTAGGGTTAGGTTTCGGGTAGGGTTAGGGTTAGGGTTCGGGTATGGGTTAGGGTTAGGGAAGGGTTCGGGTTCGGGTTAGGGTTAGGGTTCGGGTTAGGGTTTGAGTTAGGGTTAGGGTTAGGGTTCGGGTTAGGGTTTGAGTTAGGGCCAGGGTTCGGGTTAGTTTTAGGGTTAGGGTTAGGGTTCTTGTAGGGTTAGGGTTAGGGTTAGGGTTAGGGGTTCGGGTTCGGGGTTCGGGTTCGGGTTAGGTTTTGGGTTCAAATTCGCGTCAGGTTTAGTGTTCTGGTTCGGGTCAGGTTTCGGTTAGCGTTCGGTTTCGGGTTAAGGTTAGGGTTAGGGTTATGGTTACGGTTCGGGTTAGGGTTAGGGTTAGGTTTAGGGTTAGGGTTTGGTTTAGGATTAGGGTTCAGGTAGGGTTAGCGTTAGGGTTCGGGTTCGGGTTAGGCTGAAGATTAGGGTTAGGGTTAGTGTTCGGGTTAGGGTTAGGTTTCGGGTTAGGGTTACTGTTAGGGTTAGGTTTCGGCTTGGGGTTATGGTTAGGGTTAGAGTTCGGGTTAGGGTGAGGGTTTGGGTTAGGGTTAGGGTTCGGGTTAAGGTTAGGGTTAGGGTTAGGGTTCACGTTATGGTTAGGGTTAGGGTTAGGTTTAGTGTTCGTGTTAGGGTTAGGGTTAGGGTTAGGTTTCGGGTTTCTGTTCATGTTAGGGTTAGGTTTAGGGTTAGGGTTTAGGTTAGGATTCGGGTGAGGCTTAGGGTTAGGGTTCGGGTTAGGTTTAGGGTTAGGGTTTGGTTTAGGGTTAGGGTTCGGGTAGGGTTAGGGTTAGGTTTAGGGTTTGGTTTAGGGTTAGGGTTCGGGTAGGGTTAGGGTTAGGGTTAGGGTTAGGGTTCAGGTCAGGTTTTGGGTTTGGGTTAGGGTCAGGGTCAGCGTCAGGGTTTAGGGTCTAGGGTCAGGGTCAGGTTCATGGTCAGGATCAGAGTTAGTGTTAGGGTCACGGTGAGGTTTTAGGGTTTAAGTTTAGGGTTAGGGATAGGGTTCGGGTTCGGGTTAGGGTTAGGGTTCGCGTTTGGGTTATGGTTCGGGTTCGGGTTCGTTTTCGGTTAGGGTTAGGGTTAGGGTTAGGGTTAGAATTGGTGTTCGGGTTAGGGTTCGGGTTAGGGTTAGGTTTAGGGTTAGGGTTAGGGTTAGGGTTTCGGGTTTGGGGTCAGGTTAGGGGTTCGCGTTCAGGTTCGGGTTCAAGTTCGCATCACGGTTAGTGTTCAGGTTCGGGTCAGGGTTCGGTTTAGGGTTAGAGTCAGGGTCAGGGTCAGGTTTAGGGTTAGGGTTAGGGTTATGGTTCGGGTTAGGGTTCAGGTTAGGGTTAGGGTTCGGTTTCGGGTTAAGGTTAGGGTTAGGGTTATGGTTAGGGTTCGCGTTAGCGTTAGAGTTAGGGTTAGGGTTAGTTTTCGTGTTAGGGTTAAGGTTAGGGTTAGGTTTCGGGTTCAGGTTCATGTTAAGGTTAGGGTTCGGGTTAGGGTTAGGGTTAGGTTTCGTGTTAGGGTTAGGATTAAGGTTAGGGTTCGGGTTAGGGCTAGGGTTCTGGTTAGGGTTATGGTTCGGTTTAGGGTTAGGGTTTGGGTTAGGGTTAGGTTTCGGGTAAGGGTTAGGGTTAGGGTTAGGGTTAGGGTTAGGGTTTGGTTTAGGATTAGGGTTCAGGTAGGGTTAGCGTTAGGGTTCGGGTTCGGGTTAGGCTGAAGATTAGGGTTAGGGTTAGTGTTCGGGTTAGGGTTAGGTTTCGGGTTAGGGTTACTGTTAGGGTTAGGTTTCGGCTTGGGGTTATGGTTAGGGTTAGAGTTCGGGTTAGGGTGAGGGTTTGGGTTAGGGTTAGGGTTCGGGTTAGGGTTAGGGTTCACGTTATGGTTAGGGTTAGGGTTAGGTTTAGTGTTCGTGTTAGGGTTAGGGTTAGGGTTAGGTTTCGGGTTCCTGTTCATGTTAGGGTTAGGGTTAGGGTTATGGTTTGGGTTAGGGTTCGGGTTAGGGTTAGGGTTCGGGTTAGGGTTCGGTTTCGGGTTAAGGTTAGGGTTAGGGTTATGGTTAGGGTTAGTTTTCGTGTTAGGGTTAGGGTTAGGGTTAGGTTTCGGGTTCAGGTTCATGTTAAGGTTAGGGTTCGGGTTAGGGTTAGGGTTAGGTTTCGTGTTAGGGTTAGGATTAAGGTTAGGGTTCGGGTTAGGGCTAGGGTTCTGGTTAGGGTTATGGTTCGGTTTAGGGTTAGGGTTTGGGTTAGGGTTCTGTTTCGAGTAGGGTTACGGTTAGGATTCGGGTTCAGGTTCGTGTTAGGCTGAGGGTTAGGGTTAGTGTTAGGTTTAGGGTTCGGGTTACGTTTCAGGTTCGGGTTCGAGTAAGGGTTAGGGTAAGGGTTAGGATTAGGAGAGGGTTAGGGTTAGGGTTACTGTTAGGTAACTGTTGGGTTAGGGTTCGTGTTAGGGTATGGGTTAGGGTTAGGGTTCGGGTTAGGGTTAGGTTTAGGGTTATATTTCGGGTATGGTTAGGGTTAGGGTTAGAGTTCTGGTTAGGATTCGGGTTCGGGTTAGGGTTAGGGTTAGGGCTAGGGTTCGGGTTAGGGTTAGGGTTCGGGTTAGGGGTTCGGGTTTGGGTTCGTGTTAGGGATTCGGGTTCGGGTTAGGGTTAGGGTTCGGGTTCAGATTCATGTCAGGGTTAGGGTTCGGGTTCCGGTCAGGGTTCGGGTTAGGGTAGGGTCAGGGTCAGGGTCAGGGTTTAGGGTTTAGAGTCAGGGTCAGGGTCAGGGTTAGGTTTGGGGTCAGGGTCAGGTATTAGGGTTTAGGGTTAGGATTAGGGTCAGGGTCATGGTCAGGATCAGGGTCAGGGTCAGTGTCAGGGTTAGGGTTCGTGTTCGGTTGACAGTTCGCGTCGGGTTCCGGTTCGGGTTAGGGATGGGGTTAGGGTTAGTGTTCGGGTTAGGGTTCGGCTTAGGGTTAGGTTTCGGGTAAGGGTTCGGGTTCGGGTTACGGTACGGGTTATGGTTAGGGTTCGGGTTAGGGTTAGGGTTAGGGTCGGGTTAGTTTTAGGGTTAGGGTTAGGGTTAGGGTTACGGTTAGGGTTCGGGTTAGGGTTAGGTTTCAGCTTAGGGTTAGGGTTCTGGTTAGGGTTAGGGTTCGGGTTAGGGTTAGGATCAGGGTCAGGGTTTAGGGATTAGGGTCAGTGTCAGGGTCAGCGTTAGGTTTAGGGTGAGGGTCATGGTTAGGGTTAGGGTCAGGGTCAGGTTTTAGGGTTTGGGGTTAGGGTTAGGTTCAGGGTTAGGATTAGGGTTAGGGTTAGGGTTAGGGTTCGGGTTCGGTTTAGGCTTAGGGTTAGGGTTTGTGTTCGGGTTAGGGTTAGGTTTAGGGTTAGGGTTAGGCTGAGGTTTAGGGTTAGGGTTAGGGTTAGGGTTAGGGTTCGGGTTAGGCTGACGTTTAGTGTTAGGGTTAGGGTTTGGTTTAAGGTTAGGGTTCGGGTTCAAGTTCACGTCAGGGTTAGTGTTCGGGTTAGGGTTAGGGTAAGGGTTAAGTTAGGGTTAGAATTCGGATTCGGGTTAGGCTGAGGGTTAGGGTTAGGTTTAGGGTCCTTTTAGGGTTCAGGTTAGGGTTAGCGTTCGGTTTAGGACTAGGGTTCGGGTTAGGGTTACGGTTCAGTTTAGGGTTAGAGTTCGGGTAAGGGTTCGGGTTCGGGTTAGGGTACGGGTTAGGGTTAGGGTTAGGGTTAGGGTTCGGGTTCGGGTTAGGGTTAAGTTAGGGTTAGGGTTAGGGTTAGGGTTAGGGTTAGGGTTTGAGTTAGGGTTAGGGTTAGGGTTCGGGTTCGGGTTCGGGTTAGGTTTCGGTTTAGGTTTAGGGTTCGGGTTCGGGTTAGGGTTAGGGTTCGGTTTCGGGTTAGGGGTCGGGTTCGGGTTCGGGTTAGGGTTAGGGTAAGGGTTAGGGTTAGGGTTAGGGTTCTGGTTAGGGTTAGGGTTAGGGTTAGGGTTCACGTTATGGTTAGGGTTAGGGTTAGGTTTAGTGTTCGTGTTAGGGTTAGGGTTAGGGTTAGGTTTCGGGTTTCTGTTCATGTTAGGGTTAGGGTTAGGGTTAGGGTTAGGGTTAGGGTTCGTGTTAGGGTTAGGGTTAGGGTTAGGGTTAGGGTTCGGGTTAGGGTTAGGATTAGGGTTAGGTTTCAGGTTAGGGATAGGGTTAGGGTTAGGGTCAGGTTAGGTTTAGTGTTCGGGTTAGGGTTACGGGTAGGGTTAGGGTTCGGGTTCGGGTTAGGCTTAGGGTAAGAGTTAGGGTTTGGGTTAGGGGTCAGGTTAGGTTTAGGGTTAGGGTTAGGGTCACGGTTCGGGTTCGAGTCGGGTTAGGGTTCGGGTTAGGCTTAGGGTTAGGGTTAGGGTTAGGGTTTAGGTTAGGATTCGGGTGAGGGTTAGGGTTAGGGTTCTGGTTAGGTTTAGGGTTAGGGTTTGGTTTAGGGTTAGGGTTCGGGTAGGGTTAGGGTTAGGTGTAGGGTTTGGTTTAGGGTTAGGGTTCGGGTAGGGTTAGGGTTACGGTTCGGCTTCAGGTTAGGGTTAGGTTTACGGTTAGGGTTTGTTTTAGGTTTAGGGTTAGGGTTCGGGTTAGGGCTAGGGTTCGGGTTAGGGTTAGGGTTCGGGTTAGGGGTTCGGGTTTGGGTTCGTGTTAGGGATTCGGGTTCGGGTTAGGGTTAGGGTTCGGGTTCAGATTCATGTCAGGGTTAGGGTTCGGGTTCCGGTCAGGGTTCGGGTTAGGGTAGGGTCAGGGTCAGGGTCAGGGTTTAGGGTTTAGAGTCAGGGTCAGGGTCAGGGTTAGGTTTGGGGTCAGAGTCAGGTATTAGGGTTTAGGGTTAGGATTAGGGTCAGGGTCATGGTCAGGATCAGGGTCAGGGTCAGTGTCAGGGTTAGGGTTCGTGTTCGGTTGACAGTTCGCGACGGGTTCCGGTTCGGGTTAGGGATGGGGTTAGGGTTAGTGTTCGGGTTAGGGTTAGGGTTCGACTTAGGGTTAGGTTTCGGGTAAGGGTTCGGGTTCGGGTTCGGGTTACGGTACGGGTTATGGTTAGGGTTCGGGTTAGGGTTAGGGTTAGGGTCGGGTTAGTTTTAGGGTTAGGGTTAGGGTTAGGGTTACGGTTAGGGTTCGGGTTAGGGTTAGGGTTCTGGTTAGGGTTAGGGTTAGGGTTAGGGTTCGGGTTTGGTTTAGGCTTAGGGTTAGGGTTTGTGTTCGGGTTAGGGTTAGGTTTAGGGTTAGGGTTAGGCTGAGGTTTAGGGTTAGGGTTAGGGTTAGGGTTCGGGTTAGGCTGACGTTTAGTGTTAGGGTTAGGGTTTGGTTTAAGGTTAGGGTTCGGGTTCAAGTTCACGTCAGGGTTAGTGTTCGGGTTAGGGTTAGGGTAAGGGTTAAGTTAGGGTTAGAATTCGAATTCGGGTTAGGCTGAGGGTTAGGGTTAGGTTTACGGTCCTTTTAGGGTTCAGGTTAGGGTTAGCGTTCGGTTTAGGACTAGGGTTCGGGTTAGGGTTACGGTTCAGTTTAGGGTTACGGTTCGGGTAAGGGTTCGGGTTCGGGTTAGGGTACGGGTTAGGGTTAGGGTTAGGGTTAGGGTTAGGGTTCGGGTTCGGGTTAGGGTTAAGTTAGGGTTAGGGTTAGGGTTAGGGTTAGGGTTCGGGTTAGGGTTTGAGTTAGGGTTAGGGTTAGGGTTAGGGTTAGGGTTAGGGTTACGATTCGGTTTAGGGTTAGCGTTCGGGTTAGGGTTATGGTTAGGGTTAGGGTTAGGGTTCGGGTTAGGGTTAGGGTTAGGTTAGGGTTAGGGTTAGGGTTAGGGTTAGAGTTCGGGTTAGGGTTCGGGTTAGGGTTAGGTTTTGGATTCGGGTTCGGGTTCGCGTTAGGGTTACGGTTAGGGTTCGGGTTAGGGTTAGTGTTCGGGTTCCGATTATGGTTAGGGTTAGGGTTAGGGTTAGGGTTAGGGTTACGGTTAGGGTTAGGGTTAGGGTTAGGTTTAGGGTTAGTGTTCGGGTTAGGGTTAGGGTTACGGTTAGGGTTTGGGTTAGGGTTAGGGTTCGGATAGGGTTAGGGTTAGGGTTAGGGTTAGGGTTAGGGTTAGGGTTCGGGTATGGGTTAGGGCTAGGGAAGGGTTCGGGTTCGGGTTAGGGTTAGGGTTCGGGTTAGGGTTTGAGTTAGGGTTAGGGCCAGGGTTCGGGTTAGTTTTAGGGTTAGGGTTAGGGTTCTTGTAGGGTTAGGGTTAGGGTTAGGGTTAGGGGTTCGGGTTCGGGGTTCGGGATCAGGTTAGGTTTTGGGTTCAAATTCGCGTCAGGTTTAGTGTTCTGGTTCGGGTCAGGTTTCGGTTAGCGTTCGGTTTCGGGTTAAGGTTAGGGTTAGGGTTATGGTTACGGTTCGGGTTAGGGTTAGGGTTAGGTTTAGGATTAGGGTTTGGTTTAGGATTAGGGTTCAGGTAGGGTTAGCGTTAGGGTTCGGGTTCGGGTTAGGCTGAGGATTAGGGTTAGGGTTAGTGTTCGGGTTAGGGTTAGGTTTCGGGTTAGGGTTACTGTTAGGGTTAGGTTTCGGGTTGGGGTTATGGTTAGGGTTCGAGTTCGGGTTAGGGTAAGGGTTCGGGTTAGGGTTCGGGTTCGGGTTAGGGTTAGGGTTAGGGTTCACGTTATGGTTAGGGTTAGGGTTAGGTTTAGTGTTCGTGTTAGGGTTAGGGTTAAGGTTAGGTTTCGGGTTCCTGTTCATGTTAGGGATAGGGTTAGGGTTAGGGTTTGGGGTAGGATTCGGGTGAGGGTTAGGGTTAGGGTTCGGGTTAGGTTTAGGGTTAGGGTTTGGTTTAGGGTTAGGGTTCGGGTAGGGTTAGGGTTAGGCTGAGGTTTAGGGTTAGGGTTATGGTTAGGGTTAGGGTTCGGGTTAGGCTGAGGGTTAGGGTTAGGGTTAGGGTGAGGGTTAGGGTTAGAATTGGTGTTCGCGTTAGGGTTCGGGTTAGGGTTAGGTTTAGGGTTAGGGTTAGGGTTAGGGGTTCGAGTTTGGGGTCAGGTTAGGGGTTAGGGTTAGGGTTAGGGTTAGGGTTAGGGTTCGGGTTAGGATTCGGTATAGGGTTAGGGTTCGGGTTAGGGTTCGGTTTCGGGTTAAGGTTAGGGTTAGGTTTATGGTTAGGTTTCGGGTTAGCGTTAGGGTTAGGGTTAGGGTTAGGGTAAGGGTTTGGTTTAGGGTTAGGGTTAGGGTTAGTGTTCACGTTACGCTTAGGGTTAGGTTTAGGGTTAGGGTTAGTTTTTGTGGTACGGTTAGGGTTAGGGTTAGGGTTAGGTTTCGGGTTAGGGTTAGGATTAGTGTTAGGGTTCGGGTTAGGGCTAGGGTTCTGGTTAGGGTTAGGGTTAGGGTTAGGGTTAGGGTCAGGGTAATGGTCAGGATCAGGCGAAGGGTCTGGGTCAGGGTATAGGGTTTGGGTTCCAGTTAGGGTACGGGTCGGGTGAGAGACCACAGTGCCCAGGCACCGTCTGAGCTCTTCCCTCATCCCAGCGGTTTTGTTAGCAGGAGTTCAACCCCAAAGAACCCAGCACGGAGACACCTGGGGCAGAAACGGCTTCTGACAAGCAATATGCTCTTGCTGTGGAAAACCTATCCCAAGTGGGGGTAGCCAGGTCAACAAAATGCCACACACCCAGGTGTAAGAAACAACATTGCCCAGCCATTGTCTAAGCCCCTCACCTCGTCCCTGTGCTTTGGGGAGCCGAGGGACACCCGAGGCCCACGGCCCTGAGGCCCGTTGGGCAGAAAGCCGGCTTCCCAAGGAAACAGTTTTCCTGAGGTGCAGATCCTCTCACAAGTGGTTGTGGCAAGGTAAAGCAAATGCCCTCCACTTCTCTGGAAGAAACCACAGTGCCCAGCCATGTTCTAACCTCTCCCATCCTCCCTGGGCTTCTGGCAGCAGGAGTGAAAAGAGAGGAGCAGAGCACTGGGACCCGTTTGACAGAAACCGGCTTCCCACGAGAAAGTCCTTCTCCACGTGCAGACATGCTCCCCAGTGCCTGTGGCAAGGTGAAAGAGATGCCATACACTGACCTGGAAGAGACCACAGGGCCCAGGCACAGTCTGAGCCCTTCCCTCATCCCGGCGGTTTTGCTAGCGGGAGTTCCACCACAAGGAACACAGCCCGGAGACCCCCTGGGGCCCTAACGGCTTCCGACGAACAATATGCTCTTACTGTGGAAAACCTATCCCAAGAGGGGGTAGCCAGGTCAACAAAATGGCACACACCCAGGTGGAAGAGACAACTAGGCCCAGGCATGGTCTAACCCCTCACGTCCTCTCTGTGCTTTGGGGAGCCGGAGGGACCCCCGAAGCCCAAGGCCCTGAGACCCGTTTGACAGAAAGCCGGCCTCCCACGGAAACAGCTTTCCTGAGTTGCAGACCCTATCCCAAGGGGTGGTGGTAAGGGTAAGCAAATGCCATCTCCTTCTCTGCAATAAACCCCAGTGCCCAGCCATGTTCTAAGCCCCCCCTCCTCCCTGGGCTTCTAGCAACAGGAGTGAAAAGAGAGGACGACAGCACGGGGACGATTTGACAGAAACCGGCTTCCATGAGGAAGTCCTTCTCCACGTGCAGACATGCTCCCCAGTGCCTGTGGCAAGGTGAAGGAAATACCATACACTGACCTGGAAGAGACCACAGGGCCCAGGCACAGTTTGAGCCCTTCCCTCATCCCGGCGGTTTTGCTAGCAGGAGTTCCACCACAAGGAACACAGCCCGGAGACCCCCTGGGGCCCAAACGGCTTCCGACAAACAATATGCTCTTGCTGTAGAAAACCTATCCCAAGTGGGGGTAGCCAGGTCAACAAAATGCCACACAACCAGGTGGAAGAAACAACATGGCCCAGGCATGGTCTAAGCCCCTCACCTCGTCCCTGTGCTTTGGGGAGCCGGAGGGACAGCCGAGGCCCACGGCCTGAGACCCCTTTGCAAAAAGCCGGCTTCCCATGGAAACAGTTTTCCTGAGGTGCAGACCCTCTCCCAAGTGGTTGTGGCAAGGTAAAGCAAATGCCCTCCACTTCTCTGGAAGAAACCACAGTGCCCAGCCATGTTCTAAGCCCTCCCATCCTCCCTGGGCTTCTGGCAGCAGGAGTGAAAAGAGAGGAGCAGAGCACTGGGACCCGTTTGACAAAAACCGGCTTCCCACGGGAAAGTCTTTCTCCACGTGCAGACATGCTCCCAGGTGCCTGTGGCAAGGGGAAGGAAATGCCATACACTGACCTGGAAGAGACCCCAGGGCCCAGGCACAGTCTGAACCCTTCCCTCATCCCTGCGGTTTTGCTAGCAGGAGTTCAACACCAAGGAACACAGCCCGGAGACCCCTGAGGCAAAAACGGCTTCCGACGAACAAAGGCGCTTGCTGTTGAAAACCTATCCCAAGTGGGGGTAGCCAGGTCAATAAAATGCCACACACCCAGGTGTAAGAAACAACATTGCCCAGGCATGGTCTAAGCCCCTCACCTTGTCCCTGTGCTTTGGGGAGCCGGAGGGACAGCCGAGGCCCACGGCCCTGAGAACCCTTTTTAAAAAGCCGGCTTCCCACGGAAACAGCTTTCCTGAGGTGCAGACCCTATCCCAAGGGGTGGAGGCAAGGGAAAAAAATGCCATCTCCTTCTCTGGAAGAAACCCCAGTGCCCAGCCATGTTCTAAGCCCTCCCCTCCTCCCTGGGCTTCTAGCAGCAGGAGTGAAAAGAGAGGAGGACAGCACTGGGACACTTTGACAAAAACCGGCTTCCACGAGGAAGTCCTTCTCCACGTGCAGACATGCTCCCCAGTGCCTGTGGCAAGGTGAAGGAAATACCATACACTGACCTGGAAGAGACCACAGGGCCCAGGCACAGTCTGAGCCCTTCCCTCATCCCGGCGGTTTTGCTAGCAGGAGTTCCACCACAAGGAACACAGCCCGGTGACCCCCTGGTGCCCAAACGGCTTCCGACAAACAATATGCTCTTGCTGTGGAAAACCTATGCCAAGAGGGGGTAGCCAGGTCAACAAAATGGCACACACCCAGGTGGAAGAGACAACTAGGCCCAGGCATGGTCTAACCCCTCACGTCCTCTCTGTGCTTTGGGGAGCCGGAGGGACCCCCGAAGCCCACGGCCCTGAGACCCGTTTGGCAGAAAGCCGGCCTCCCACGTAAACAGCTTTCCTGAGTTGCAGACCCTATCCCAAGGGGTGGTGGTAAGGGAAAGCAAATGCCATCTCCTGCTCTGCAATAAACCCCAGTGCCCAGCCATGTTCTAAGCCCTCCCCTCCTCCCTGGGCTTCTAGCAACAGGAGTGAAAAGAGAGGAGGACAGCACTGGGACGCTTTGACAGAAACCGGCTTCCACGAGGAAGTGCTTCTCCACGTGCATACATGCTCCCCAGTGCCTGTGGCAATATGAAGGAAATACCATACACTGACCTGGAAGAGACCACAGGGCCCAGGCACAGTCTGAGCCCTTCCCTCATCCCGGCGGTTTTGCTAGCAGGAGTTCCACCACAAGGAACACAGCCCGGAGACCCCCTGGGGCCCAAAGGGCTTCCGACAAACAATATGCTCTTGCTGTGGAAAACCTATCCCAAGAGGGGGTAGCCAGGTCAACAAAATGCCACACACTCAGGTGGAAGAGACAACTAGGCGCAGGCATGGTCTAACCCCTCACCTCCTCTCTGTGTTTTGGGGAGCCGGAGAGTCCCCCGAATTCCACGGCCCTGAGGCCCGTTGGGCAGAAAGCCGGCTTCCCACGGAAACAGCTTTCCTGAGGTGCAGACCCTATCCCAAGGGCTGGTGGCAAGGGAAAGCAAATGCCATCCCCTTCTCTGGAAGAAACACCAGTGCCCAGCCATGTTCTAAGCCCTCCCCTCCTCCCTGGACTTCTGGCTGCAGGAGTGAAAAGAGAGGAGCACAGCATTGGGACCATTTTACAGAAACCGGTTTCCCAGGGGGAAGTCCTTATCCACGTGCAGACATGCTCCCCAGTGCCTGTGGCAAGGTGAAGGAAATACCATACACTGACCTGGAAGAGACCACAGGGCCCAGGCACAGTCTGAGCCCTTCCCTCATCCCAGCAGTTTAGCTAGCAGGAGTTCAAGCCCAAGGAACACTGCCCGGAGACACCTGGGGCAAAAACTGCTTCTGAGGAACAATAGGTGCTTGCTCTGGAAAACATATGCAAATGTGAGTAGCCAGGTCAACAAAATGCCACACACCCAGGTGGAAGAAACAACATGGCCCAGGCATGGTCTTAGTCCCTCACCTCGTCTCTGTGCTTTGGGGAGCCGGAGGGACCCCCGAGGCCCACGGCCCTGAGGCCCGTTGGGCAGAAAGCCGGCTTCCCACGGAAACAGCTTTCCTGAGGTGCAGCCCCTATCCCAAGGGGTGGTGGCAAGGGAAAGCAAATGCAATCCCCTTCTCTGAAAGAAACTCCAGTGCCCAGGGATGTTCTAACCCCTCCCCTCTTCCCTGGGCTTCTGGCAGCAGGAGTGAAAAGAGAGGAGCACAGCACTGGGACCCTTTGACAGAAACCGGCTTCCCACGAAAAAGTCCTTCTCCACGTGCAGACATGCTCCCCAGTGCCTGTGGTAAGGTGAAAGAAATGCCATGCACTAACCTGGAAGAGACCACAGGGCCCAGGAACAGTCTGAGCCCTTCCCTCATCCCGAGGGTTTTGCTAGCAGGAGTTCAACCCCAAGGAACACAGCCCGGAGACCCCCTGTGGCCCAAACGGCTTCCGACGAGCAATATGCTCTTGCTTTGGAAAACCTATCCCAAGTGGGGGTAGCCAGGTCAACAAAATGCCACACACCAGGTGGAAGAAACAACATGGCCCAGGCATGGTCTAAGTACCTCACCTCGTCTCTGTGCTTGGGGAGCCGGAGGGACCCCCGAGGCCCACGGCCCTGAGGCCCGTTCGGCAGAAAGCCGGCTTCCCACGGAAACAGATTTCATGAGGTGTAAACCCTATCCCAAAGACTGGTGGCAAGGGAAAGCAAATGCTCGCCTCCTCTGGAAGAAATCCCAGTGCCCAGCCATGTTCTAAGCCCGTCCATCCTCCCTGGGCTTCTGGCAGCAGGAGTGAAAAGAGAGGAGCAGAGCACTGGGACCCGTTTGACAAAAACCGGCTTCCCACGGGAAAGTCTTTCTCCACGTGCAGACATGCACCCAGGTGCCTGTGGCAAGGGGAAGGAAATGCCATACACTAACCTGGAAGAGACCACAGTGCCCAGGCACAGACTGAACCCTTCCCTCATCCCAGGGGTTTTGCTAGCAGGAGTTCAAACTCAACGAACACAGCCCGGAGAACCCTGGGGCAAAAACGGCTTCCGAGGAACAATATGCTCTTGCTGTGGAAAACCTATCCCAAGTGGGGGTAGCCTGGTCAACAAAATGCCACACACCCAGGTGTAAGAAACAACATGGCCCAGGCATGGCCTAAGCCCCTCACCTCGTCCCTGTGCTTTGGGGAGCCGGAGGGACCCCCGAAGCCCACGGCCCTGAAGACCGTTGGGCAGAAAGCCGGCTTCCCAAGGAAACAGCTTTCCTGAGGTGCAGACCCTATCCCAAGGGGTGGTGGCCAGGGAAAGCAAATGCCATCCCCTTCTCTGGAACAAACCCCAGTGCCCAGCCATGTTCTAAGCCCTCCCCTCCTCCCTGGGCTTCTGGCAGCAGGAGTGAAAAGAGAGGAGCAGAGCACTGGGACCCTTTGACAGAAACCGACTTCCCACGAGGAAGTCCTTCTCCACGTGCAGAAATTCTCCCCAGTGCCTGTGGCAAGGTGAAAGGAATGCCATACACTGACCTGGAAGAGACCACAGGGCCCAGGCACAGTTTGAGCCCTTCCCTCATCCCGGCGGTTTTGCTAGCAGGAGTTCAACCCCAAGAACACAGCCCGGAGACCCCCTGGGGCCCAAAAGGCTTCAGACAAACAATATGCTCTTGCTGTGGAAAACCTATCCCAAGTGGGGGTAGCCAGGTCAACAAAATGCCACACACCCAGGTGGATGAAACAACATTGCCCAGGCATGGTCTAAGCCCCTCACCTCGTCCCTGTGCTTTGGGGATCTGGAGGGACCCCCGAGGCCCACGGCCCTGAGGCCCGTTGGGCAGAAAGCCGGCTTCCCAAGGAAACAGCTTTCCTGAGGTGCAGACCCTATCCCAAGGGGTGGTGGCAAGGGAAAGCAAATGCCATCCCCTTCTCTGGAAGAAACCCCAGTGCCCAGCCATGTTCTAAGCCCTCCCCTCCTCACTGGGCTTCTGGCAGCAGGAGAGAAAAGAGAGGAGCACAGCACTGGGACTCTTTGACAGAAACGGGCTTCCCACGAGGAAGTCCTTCTCCACGTGCAGACATGCTTCCCAGTGCCTGTGGCAAGGTGAAGGAAATGCCATACACTGACCTGGAAGAGACCACAGGGCCCAGGCAGAGTCTGAGCACTTGCCTCATCCCGACGGTTTTGTTAGCAGGAGTTCCACCATAACGAACACAGCCCGGAGACCCCCTGGGGCCCAAACGGCTTCCGAAGAACAATATGCTCTTGCTGTGGAAAACCTATCCCAAGTGGGGGTAGCCAGGTCAACAAAATGCCACACACCCAGGTGGAAGAAACAACATGGCCCAAGCATGGTCTAAGCCCCTCACTTCGTCCCTGTGCTCTGGGGAGCCGTAACGGACCCCCGAGGCCCACGGCCCTGAGGCCCGTTGGGCAGAAAGCCGGCTTCCCACGGAAACAGCTTTCCTGAGGTGCAGACCCTATCCCAAGGGGTGGTGGCAAGGGAAAGCAAATGCCATCCTCTTCTCTGGAAGAAACCCCAGTGCCCAGCCATGTTCTAAGCCCTCCCCTCCTCCCTGGGCTTCTGGCAGCAGGAGAGAAAAGAGAGGAGCAGGGCACTGGGACCCGTTTGAGAAAAACCGGCTTCCCACGTGAAAGTCTTTCTCCAGGTGCGGACATGCTCCCAGGTGCCTGTGGCAAGGGGAAGGAAATGCCATACACTGACCTGGAAGAGACCACAGGGCCCAGGCACAGTCTGAACCCTTCCCTCATCCCGGCGGTTTTGCTAGCAGGAGTTCAACCCCAAGGAACACAGCCCGGAGACCCCTGAGGCAAAAACGGCTTCCGACGAACAAAGGCGCTTGCTGTTGAAAACCTATCCCAAGTGGGGGTAGCCAGGTCAATAAAATGCCACACACCCAGGTGTAAGAAACAACATTGCCCAGGCATGGTCTAAGCCCCTCACCTCGTCCCTGTGCTTTGGGGAGCCGGAGGGACAGCCGAGGCCCACGGCCCTGAGAACCATTTGCAAAAAGCCGGCTTCCCACGGAAACAGCTTTCCTGAGGTGCAGACCCTATCCCAAGGGGTGGAGGCAAGGGAAAAAAATGCCATCTCCTTCTCTGGAAGAAACCCCAGTGCCCAGCCATGTTCTAAGCCCTCCCCTCCTCCCTGGGCTTCTAGCAGCAGGAGTGAAAAGAGAGGAGGACAGCACTGGGACGCTTTGACAAAAAACGGCTTCCACGAGGAAGTCCTTCTCCACGTGCAGACATGCTCCCCAGTGCCTGTGGCAAGGTGAAGGAAATACCATACACTGACCTGGAAGAGACCACAGGGCCCAGGCACAGTCTGAGCCCTTCCCTCATCCCGGCGGTTTTGCTAGCAGGAGTTCCACCACAAGGAACACAGCCCGGTGACCCCCTGGCGCCCAAACGGCTTCCGACGAACAATATGCTCTTGCTGTGGAAAACCTATGCCAAGAGGGGGTAGCCAGGTCAACAAAATGGCACACACCCAGGTGGAAGAGACAACTAGGCCCAGGCATGGTCTAACCCCTCACGTCCTCTCTGTGCTTTGGGGAGCCGGAGGGACCCCCGAAGCCCACGGCCCTGAGACCCGTTTGGCAGAAAGCCGGCCTCCCACGGAAACAGCTTTCCTGAGTTGCAGACCCTATCCCAAGGGGTGGTGGTAAGGGAAAGCAAATGCCATGTCCTCCTCTGCAATAAACCCCAGTGCCCAGCCATGTTCTAGGCCCTCCCCTCCTCCCTGGGCTTCTAGCAACAGGAGTGAAAAGAGAGGAGGACAGCACTGGGACGCTTTGACAGAAACCGGCTTCCACGAGGAAGTCCTTCTCCACGTGCAGACATGCTCCCCAGTGCCTGTGGCAAGATGAAGGAAATACCATACACTGACCTGGAAGAGACCACAGGGCCCAGGCACATTCTGAGCCCTTCCCTCATCCCGGCGGTTTTGCTAGCAGGAGTTCCACCACAAGGAACACAGCCCGGAGACCCCCTGGGGCCCAAAGGGCTTCCGACAAACAATATGCTCTTGCTGTGGAAAACCTATCCCAAGAGGGGGTAGCCAGGTCAACAAAATGCCACACACCCAGGTGGAAGAGACAACTAGGCGCAGGCATGGTCTAACCCCTCACCTCCTCTCTGTGTTTTGGGGAGCCGGAGAGTCCCCCGAATTCCACGGCCCTGAGGCCCGTTGGGCAGAAAGCCGGCTTCCCACGGAAACAGCTTTCCTGAGGTGCAGACCCTATCCCAAGGGCTGGTGGCAAGGGAAAGCAAATGCCATCCCCTTCTCTGGAAGAAACACCAGTGCCCAGCCATGTTCTAAGCCCTCCCCTCCTCCCTGGACTTCTGGCTGCAGGAGTGAAAAGAGAGGAGCACAGCATTGGGACCATTTTACAGAAACCGGTTTCCCAGGGGGAAGTCCTTATCCACGTGCAGACATGCTCCCCAGTGCCTGTGGCAAGGTGAAGGAAATACCATACACTGACCTGGAAGAGACCACAGGGCCCAGGCACAGTCTGAGCCCTTCCCTCATCCCAGCAGTTTAGCTAGCAGGAGTTCAAGCCCAAGGAACACTGCCCGAAGACCCCTGGGGCAAAAACTGCTTCTGAGGAACAATAGGTGCTTGCTCTGGAAAACATATGCAAATGTGAGTACCCAGGTCAACAAAATGCCACACACCCAGGCGGAAGAAACAACATGGCCCAGGCATGGTCTAAGTCCCTCACCTCCTCTCTGTGCTTTGGGGAGCCGGAGGGACCCCCGAGGCCCACGGCCCTGAGGCCCGTTGGGCAGAAAGCCGGCTTCCCACGGAAACAGCTTTCCTGAGGTGCAGCCCCTATCCCAAGGGGTGGTGGCAAGGGAAAGCAAATGCAATCCCCTTCTCTGAAAGAAACTCCAGTGCCCAGGGATGTTCCTACCCCTCCTCTCTTCCCTGGGCTTCTGGCAGCAGGAGTGAAAAGACAGGAGCACAGCACTGGGACCCTTTGACAGAAACCGGCTTCCCACGAAAAAGTCCTTCTCCACGTGCAGACATGCTCCCCAGTGCCTGTGGCAAGGTGAAGGAAATGCCATACACTGACCTGGAAGAGACCACAGGGCCCAGGCAGAGTCTGAGCACTTGCCTCATCCCGACGGTTTTGTTAGCAGGAGTTCCACCATAACGAACACAGCCCGGAGACCCCCTGGGGCCCAAACGGCTTCCGAAGAACAATATGCTCTTGCTGTGGAAAACCTATCCCAAGTGGGGGTAGCCAGGTCAACAAAATGCCACACACCCAGGTGGAAGAAACAACATGGCCCAAGCATGGTCTAAGCCCCTCACTTCGTCCCTGTGCTCTGGGGAGCCGTAACGGACCCCCGAGGCCCACGGCCCTGAGGCCCGTTGGGCAGAAAGCCGGCTTCCCACGGAAACAGCTTTCCTGAGGTGCAGACCCTATCCCAAGGGGTGGTGGCAAGGGAAAGCAAATGCCATCCTCTTCTCTGGAAGAAACCCCAGTGCCCAGCCATGTTCTAAGCCCTCCCCTCCTCCCTGGGCTTCTGGCAGCAGGAGAGAAAAGAGAGGAGCACAGCACTGGGACCCTTTGACAGAAACCGGCTTCCCACGAGGAAGTCCTTCTCCACGTGCAGACATGCTTCCCAGCGCCTGTGGCAAGGTGAAGGAAATGCCATGCACTGACCTGGAAGAGACCACAGGGCCCAGGCACAGTCTGAACCCTTCCCTCATCCCAGCGGTTTTGCTAGCAGGAGTTCAAGCCCAAGGAACACAGCCCGGAGACCCCTGGGGCAAAAACGGCTTCCGAGGAACAATATGCTCTTGCTGTGGAAAACCTATCCCAAGTGGGGGTAGCCTGGTCAACAAAATGCCACACACCCAGGAGTAAGAAACAACATGGCCCAGGCATGGCCTAAGCCCCTCACCTCGTCCCTGTGCTTTGGGGAGCCGGAGGGACCCCCGAAGCCCACGGCCCTGAAGCCCGTTGGGCAGAAAGCCGGCTTCCCAAGGAAACAGCTTTCCTGAGGTGCAGACCCTATCCCAAGGGGTGGTGGCCAGGGAAAGCAAATGCCATCCCCTTCTCTGGAACAAACCCCAGTGCCCAGCCATGTTCTAAGCCCTCCCCTCCTCCCTGGGCTTCTGGCAGCAGGAGTGAAAAGAGAGGAGCAGAGCACTGGGACCCTTTGACAGAAACCGACTTCCCACGAGGAAGTCCTTCTCCACGTGCAGAAATTCTCCCCAGTGCCTGTGGCAAGGTGAAAGGAATGCCATACACTGACCTGGAAGAGACCACAGGGCCCAGGCACAGTCTGAGCCCTTCCCTCATCCCGGCGGTTTTGCTAGCAGGAGTTCAACCCCAAGAACACAGCCCGGAGACCCCCTGGGGCCCAAAAGGCTTCAGACAAACAATATGCTCTTGCTGTGGAAAACCTATCCCAAGTGGGGGTAGCCAGGTCAACAAAATGCCACACACCCAGGTGGATGAAACAACATTGCCCAGGCATGGTCTAAGCCCCTCACCTCGTCCCTGTGCTTTGGGGATCTGGAGGGACCCCCGAGGCCCACGGCCCTGAGGCCCGTTGGGCAGAAAGCCGGCTTCCCAAGGAAACAGCTTTCCTGAGGTGCAGACCCTATCCCAAGGGGTGGTGGCAAGGGAAAGCAAATGCCATCCCCTTCTCTGGAAGAAACCCCAGTGCCCAGCCATGTTCTAAGCCCTCCCCTCCTCACTGGGCTTCTGGCAGCAGGAGAGAAAAGAGAGGAGCACAGCACTGGGACTCTTTGACAGAAACGGGCTTCCCACGAGGAAGTCCTTCTCCACGTGCAGACATGCTTCCCAGTGCCTGTGGCAAGGTGAAGGAAATGCCATACACTGACCTGGAAGAGACCACAGGGCCCAGGCAGAGTCTGAGCACTTGCCTCATCCCGACGGTTTTGTTAGCAGGAGTTCCACCATAACGAACACAGCCCGGAGACCCCCTGGGGCCCAAACGGCTTCCGAAGAACAATATGCTCTTGCTGTGGAAAACCTATCCCAAGTGGGGGTAGCCAGGTCAACAAAATGCCACACACCCAGGTGGAAGAAACAACATGGCCCAAGCATGGTCTAAGCCCCTCACTTCGTCCCTGTGCTCTGGGGAGCCGTAACGGACCCCCGAGGCCCACGGCCCTGAGGCCCGTTGGGCAGAAAGCCGGCTTCCCACGGAAACAGCTTTCCTGAGGTGCAGACCCTATCCCAAGGGGTGGTGGCAAGGGAAAGCAAATGCCATCCTCTTCTCTGGAAGAAACCCCAGTGCCCAGCCATGTTCTAAGCCCTCCCCTCCTCCCTGGGCTTCTGGCAGCAGGAGAGAAAAGAGAGGAGCAGGGCACTGGGACCCGTTTGAGAAAAACCGGCTTCCCACGTGAAAGTCTTTCTCCAGGTGCGGACATGCTCCCAGGTGCCTGTGGCAAGGGGAAGGAAATGCCATACACTGACCTGGAAGAGACCACAGGGCCCAGGCACAGTCTGAACCCTTCCCTCATCCCGGCGGTTTTGCTAGCAGGAGTTCAACCCCAAGGAACACAGCCCGGAGACCCCTGAGGCAAAAACGGCTTCCGACGAACAAAGGCGCTTGCTGTTGAAAACCTATCCCAAGTGGGGGTAGCCAGGTCAATAAAATACCACACACCCAGGTGTAAGAAACAACATTGCCCAGGCATGGTCTAAGCCCCTCACCTCGTCCCTGTGCTTTGGGGAGCCGGAGGGACAGCCGAGGCCCACGGCCCTGAGAACCCTTTGCAAAAAGCCGGCTTCCCACGGAAACAGCTTTCCTGAGGTGCAGACCCTATCCCAAGGGGTGGAGGCAAGGGAAAAAAATGCCATCTCCTTCTCTGGAAGAAACCCCAGTGCCCAGCCATGTTCTAAGCCCTCCCCTCCTCCCTGGGCTTCTAGCAGCAGGAGTGAAAAGAGAGGAGGACAGCACTGGGACGCTTTGACAAAAAACGGCTTCCACGAGGAAGTCCTTCTCCACGTGCAGACATGCTCCCCAGTGCCTGTGGCAAGGTGAAGGAAATACCATACACTGACCTGGAAGAGACCACAGGGCCCAGGCACAGTCTGAGCCCTTCCCTCATCCCGGCGGTTTTGCTAGCAGGAGTTCCACCACAAGGAACACAGCCCGGTGACCCCCTGGCGCCCAAACGGCTTCCGACGAACAATATGCTCTTGCTGTGGAAAACCTATGCCAAGAGGGGGTAGCCAGGTCAACAAAATGGCACACACCCAGGTGGAAGAGACAACTAGGCCCAGGCATGGTCTAACCCCTCACGTCCTCTCTGTGCTTTGGGGAGCCGGAGGGACCCCCGAAGCCCACGGCCCTGAGACCCGTTTGGCAGAAAGCCGGCCTCCCACGGAAACAGCTTTCCTGAGTTGCAGACCCTATCCCAAGGGGTGGTGGTAAGGGAAAGCAAATGCCATGTCCTCCTCTGCAATAAACCCCAGTGCCCAGCCATGTTCTAGGCCCTCCCCTCCTCCCTGGGCTTCTAGCAACAGGAGTGAAAAGAGAGGAGGACAGCACTGGGACGCTTTGACAGAAACCGGCTTCCACGAGGAAGTCCTTCTCCACGTGCAGACATGCTCCCCAGTGCCTGTGGCAAGATGAAGGAAATACCATACACTGACCTGGAAGAGACCACAGGGCCCAGGCACATTCTGAGCCCTTCCCTCATCCTGGCGGTTTTGCTAGCAGGAGTTCCACCACAAGGAACACAGCCCGGAGACCCCCTGGGGCCCAAAGGGCTTCCGACAAACAATATGCTCTTGCTGTGGAAAACCTATCCCAAGAGGGGGTAGCCAGGTCAACAAAATGCCACACACCCAGGTGGAAGAGACAACTAGGCGCAGGCATGGTCTAACCCCTCACCTCCTCTCTGTGTTTTGGGGAGCCGGAGAGTCCCCCGAATTCCACGGCCCTGAGGCCCGTTGGGCAGAAAGCCGGCTTCCCACGGAAACAGCTTTCCTGAGGTGCAGACCCTATCCCAAGGGCTGGTGGCAAGGGAAAGCAAATGCCATCCCCTTCTCTGGAAGAAACACCAGTGCCCAGCCATGTTCTAAGCCCTCCCCTCCTCCCTGGACTTCTGGCTGCAGGAGTGAAAAGAGAGGAGCACAGCATTGGGACCATTTTACAGAAACCGGTTTCCCAGGGGGAAGTCCTTATCCACGTGCAGACATGCTCCCCAGTGCCTGTGGCAAGGTGAAGGAAATACCATACACTGACCTGGAAGAGACCACAGGGCCCAGGCACAGTCTGAGCCCTTCCCTCATCCCAGCAGTTTAGCTAGCAGGAGTTCAAGCCCAAGGAACACTGCCCGAAGACCCCTGGGGCAAAAACTGCTTCTGAGGAACAATAGGTGCTTGCTCTGGAAAACATATGCAAATGTGAGTACCCAGGTCAACAAAATGCCACACACCCAGGCGGAAGAAACAACATGGCCCAGGCATGGTCTAAGTCCCTCACCTCCTCTCTGTGCTTTGGGGAGCCGGAGGGACCCCCGAGGCCCACGGCCCTGAGGCCCGTTGGGCAGAAAGCCGGCTTCCCACGGAAACAGCTTTCCTGAGGTGCAGCCCCTATCCCAAGGGGTGGTGGCAAGGGAAAGCAAATGCAATCCCCTTCTCTGAAAGAAACTCCAGTGCCCAGGGATGTTCCTACCCCTCCTCTCTTCCCTGGGCTTCTGGCAGCAGGAGTGAAAAGACAGGAGCACAGCACTGGGACCCTTTGACAGAAACCGGCTTCCCACGAAAAAGTCCTTCTCCACGTGCAGACATGCTCCCCAGTGCCTGTGGCAAGGTGAAGGAAATGCCATACACTGACCTGGAAGAGACCACAGGGCCCAGGCAGAGTCTGAGCACTTGCCTCATCCCGACGGTTTTGTTAGCAGGAGTTCCACCATAACGAACACAGCCCGGAGACCCCCTGGGGCCCAAACGGCTTCCGAAGAACAATATGCTCTTGCTGTGGAAAACCTATCCCAAGTGGGGGTAGCCAGGTCAACAAAATGCCACACACCCAGGTGGAAGAAACAACATGGCCCAAGCATGGTCTAAGCCCCTCACTTCGTCCCTGTGCTCTGGGGAGCCGTAACGGACCCCCGAGGCCCACGGCCCTGAGGCCCGTTGGGCAGAAAGCCGGCTTCCCACGGAAACAGCTTTCCTGAGGTGCAGACCCTATCCCAAGGGGTGGTGGCAAGGGAAAGCAAATGCCATCCTCTTCTCTGGAAGAAACCCCAGTGCCCAGCCATGTTCTAAGCCCTCCCCTCCTCCCTGGGCTTCTGGCAGCAGGAGAGAAAAGAGAGGAGCACAGCACTGGGACCCTTTGACAGAAACCGGCTTCCCACGAGGAAGTCCTTCTCCACGTGCAGACATGCTTCCCAGCGCCTGTGGCAAGGTGAAGGAAATGCCATGCACTGACCTGGAAGAGACCACAGGGCCCAGGCACAGTCTGAACCCTTCCCTCATCCCAGCGGTTTTGCTAGCAGGAGTTCAAGCCCAAGGAACACAGCCCGGAGACCCCTGGGGCAAAAACGGCTTCCGAGGAACAATATGCTCTTGCTGTGGAAAACCTATCCCAAGTGGGGGTAGCCTGGTCAACAAAATGCCACACACCCAGGAGTAAGAAACAACATGGCCCAGGCATGGCCTAAGCCCCTCACCTCGTCCCTGTGCTTTGGGGAGCCGGAGGGACCCCCGAAGCCCACGGCCCTGAAGCCCGTTGGGCAGAAAGCCGGCTTCCCAAGGAAACAGCTTTCCTGAGGTGCAGACCCTATCCCAAGGGGTGGTGGCCAGGGAAAGCAAATGCCATCCCCTTCTCTGGAACAAACCCCAGTGCCCAGCCATGTTCTAAGCCCTCCCCTCCTCCCTGGGCTTCTGGCAGCAGGAGTGAAAAGAGAGGAGCAGAGCACTGGGACCCTTTGACAGAAACCGACTTCCCACGAGGAAGTCCTTCTCCACGTGCAGAAATTCTCCCCAGTGCCTGTGGCAAGGTGAAAGGAATGCCATACACTGACCTGGAAGAGACCACAGGGCCCAGGCACAGTCTGAGCCCTTCCCTCATCCCGGCGGTTTTGCTAGCAGGAGTTCAACCCCAAGAACACAGCCCGGAGACCCCCTGGGGCCCAAAAGGCTTCAGACAAACAATATGCTCTTGCTGTGGAAAACCTATCCCAAGTGGGGGTAGCCAGGTCAACAAAATGCCACACACCCAGGTGGATGAAACAACATTGCCCAGGCATGGTCTAAGCCTCTCACCTCGTCCCTGTGCTTTGGGGATCTGGAGGGACCCCCGAGGCCCACGGCCCTGAGGCCCGTTGGGCAGAAAGCCGGCTTCCCAAGGAAACAGCTTTCCTGAGGTGCAGACCCTATCCCAAGGGGTGGTGGCAAGGGAAAGCAAATGCCATCCCCTTCTCTGGAAGAAACCCCAGTGCCCAGCCATGTTCTAAGCCCTCCCCTCCTCACTGGGCTTCTGGCAGCAGGAGAGAAAAGAGAGGAGCACAGCACTGGGACTCTTTGACAGAAACGGGCTTCCCACGAGGAAGTCCTTCTCCACGTGCAGACATGCTTCCCAGTGCCTGTGGCAAGGTGAAGGAAATGCCATACACTGACCTGGAAGAGACCACAGGGCCCAGGCAGAGTCTGAGCACTTGCCTCATCCCGACGGTTTTGTTAGCAGGAGTTCCACCATAACGAACACAGCCCGGAGACCCCCTGGGGCCCAAACGGCTTCCGAAGAACAATATGCTCTTGCTGTGGAAAACCTATCCCAAGTGGGGGTAGCCAGGTCAACAAAATGCCACACACCCAGGTGGAAGAAACAACATGGCCCAAGCATGGTCTAAGCCCCTCACTTCGTCCCTGTGCTCTGGGGAGCCGTAACGGACCCCCGAGGCCCACGGCCCTGAGGCCCGTTGGGCAGAAAGCCGGCTTCCCACGGAAACAGCTTTCCTGAGGTGCAGACCCTATCCCAAGGGGTGGTGGCAAGGGAAAGCAAATGCCATCCTCTTCTCTGGAAGAAACCCCAGTGCCCAGCCATGTTCTAAGCCCTCCCCTCCTCCCTGGGCTTCTGGCAGCAGGAGAGAAAAGAGAGGAGCAGGGCACTGGGACCCGTTTGAGAAAAACCGGCTTCCCACGTGAAAGTCTTTCTCCAGGTGCGGACATGCTCCCAGGTGCCTGTGGCAAGGGGAAGGAAATGCCATACACTGACCTGGAAGAGACCACAGGGCCCAGGCACAGTCTGAACCCTTCCCTCATCCCGGCGGTTTTGCTAGCAGGAGTTCAACCCCAAGGAACACAGCCCGGAGACCCCTGAGGCAAAAACGGCTTCCGAGGAACAAAGGCGCTTGCTGTTGAAAACCTATCCCAAGTGGGGGTAGCCAGGTCAATAAAATGCCACACACCCAGGTGTAAGAAACAACATTGCCCAGGCATGGTCTAAACCCCTCACCTCGTCCCTGTGCTTTGGGGAGCCGGAGGGACAGCCGAGGCCCACGGCCCTGAGAACCCTTTGCAAAAAGCCGGCTTCCCACGGAAACAGCTTTCCTGAGGTGCAGACCCTATCCCAAGGGGTGGAGGCAAGGGAAAAAAATGCCATCTCCTTCTCTGGAAGAAACCCCAGTGCCCAGCCATGTTCTAAGCCCTCCCCTCCTCCCTGGGCTTCTAGCAGCAGGAGTGAAAAGAGAGGAGGACAGCACTGGGACGCTTTGACAAAAAACGGCTTCCACGAGGAAGTCCTTCTCCACGTGCAGACATGCTCCCCAGTGCCTGTGGCAAGGTGAAGGAAATACCATACACTGACCTGGAAGAGACCACAGGGCCCAGGCACAGTCTGAGCCCTTCCCTCATCCCGGCGGTTTTGCTAGCAGGAGTTCCACCACAAGGAACACAGCCCGGTGACCCCCTGGCGCCCAAACGGCTTCCGACGAACAATATGCTCTTGCTGTGGAAAACCTATGCCAAGAGGGGGTAGCCAGGTCAACAAAATGGCACACACCCAGGTGGAAGAGACAACTAGGCCCAGGCATGGTCTAACCCCTCACGTCCTCTCTGTGCTTTGGGGAGCCGGAGGGACCCCCGAAGCCCACGGCCCTGAGACCCGTTTGGCAGAAAGCCGGCCTCCCACGGAAACAGCTTTCCTGAGTTGCAGACCCTATCCCAAGGGGTGGTGGTAAGGGAAAGCAAATGCCATGTCCTCCTCTGCAATAAACCCCAGTGCCCAGCCATGTTCTAAGCCCTCCCCTCCTCCCTGGGCTTCTAGCAACAGGAGTGAAAAGAGAGGAGGACAGCACTGGGACGCTTTGACAGAAACCGGCTTCCACGAGGAAGTCCTTCTCCACGTGCAGACATGCTCCCCAGTGCCTGTGGCAAGATGAAGGAAATACCATACACTGACCTGGAAGAGACCACAGGGCCCAGGCACATTCTGAGCCCTTCCCTCATCCCGGCGGTTTTGCTAGCAGGAGTTCCACCACAAGGAACACAGCCCGGAGACCCCCTGGGGCCCAAAGGGCTTCCGACAAACAATATGCTCTTGCTGTGGAAAACCTATCCCAAGAGGGGGTAGCCAGGTCAACAAAATGCCACACACCCAGGTGGAAGAGACAACTAGGCGCAGGCATGGTCTAACCCCTCACCTCCTCTCTGTGTTTTGGGGAGCCGGAGAGTCCCCCGAATTCCACGGCCCTGAGGCCCGTTGGGCAGAAAGCCGGCTTCCCACGGAAACAGCTTTCCTGAGGTGCAGACCCTATCCCAAGGGCTGGTGGCAAGGGAAAGCAAATGCCATCCCCTTCTCTGGAAGAAACACCAGTGCCCAGCCATGTTCTAAGCCCTCCCCTCCTCCCTGGACTTCTGGCTGCAGGAGTGAAAAGAGAGGAGCACAGCATTGGGACCATTTTACAGAAACCGGTTTCCCAGGGGGAAGTCCTTATCCACGTGCAGACATGCTCCCCAGTGCCTGTGGCAAGGTGAAGGAAATACCATACACTGACCTGGAAGAGACCACAGGGCCCAGGCACAGTCTGAGCCCTTCCCTCATCCCAGCAGTTTAGCTAGCAGGAGTTCAAGCCCAAGGAACACTGCCCGAAGACCCCTGGGGCAAAAACTGCTTCTGAGGAACAATAGGTGCTTGCTCTGGAAAACATATGCAAATGTGAGTAGCCAGGTCAACAAAATGCCACACACCCAGGCGGAAGAAACAACATGGCCCAGGCATGGTCTAAGTCCCTCACCTCCTCTCTGTGCTTTGGGGAGCCGGAGGGACCCCCGAGGCCCACGGCCCTGAGGCCCGTTGGGCAGAAAGCCGGCTTCCCACGGAAACAGCTTTCCTGAGGTGCAGCCCCTATCCCAAGGGGTGGTGGCAAGGGAAAGCAAATGCAATCCCCTTCTCTGAAAGAAACTCCAGTGCCCAGGGATGTTCTAACCCCTCCTCTCTTCCCTGGGCTTCTGGCAGCAGGAGTGAAAAGACAGGAGCACAGCACTGGGACCCTTTGACAGAAACCGGCTTCCCACGAAAAAGTCCTTCTCCACGTGCAGACATGCTCCCCAGTGCCTGTGGCAAGGTGAAGGAAATGCCATACACTGACCTGGAAGAGACCACAGGGCCCAGGCAGAGTCTGAGCACTTGCCTCATCCCGGCGGTTTTGTTAGCAGGAGTTCCACCATAACGAACACAGCCCGGAGACCCCCTGGGGCCCAAACGGCTTCCGAAGAACAATATGCTCTTGCTGTGGAAAACCTATCCCAAGTGGGGGTAGCCAGGTCAACAAAATGCCACACACCCAGGTGGAAGAAACAACATGGCCCAAGCATGGTCTAAGCCCCTCACTTCGTCCCTGTGCTCTGGGGAGCCGTAACGGACCCCCGAGGCCCACGGCCCTGAGGCCCGTTGGGCAGAAAGCCGGCTTCCCACGGAAACAGCTTTCCTGAGGTGCAGACCCTATCCCAAGGGGTGGTGGCAAGGGAAAGCAAATGCCATCCTCTTCTCTGGAAGAAACCCCAGTGCCCAGCCATGTTCTAAGCCCTCCCCTCCTCCCTGGGCTTCTGGCAGCAGGAGAGAAAAGAGAGGAGCAGGGCACTGGGACCCTTTGACAGAAACCGGCTTCCCACGAGGAAGTCCTTCTCCACGTGCAGACATGCTTCCCAGCGCCTGTGGCAAGGTGAAGGAAATGCCATGCACTGACCTGGAAGAGACCACAGGGCCCAGGCACAGTCTGAACCCTTCCCTCATCCCAGCGGTTTTGCTAGCAGGAGTTCAAGCCCAAGGAACACAGCCCGGAGACCCCTGGGGCAAAAACGGCTTCCGACGAACAATAGGTTCTTGCTGTGGAAAACCTATCCCAAGTGGGGGTAGCCAGGTCAACAAAATGCCACACACCCAGGGGGATGAAACAACATTGCCCAGGCATGGTCTAAGCCCCTCACCTCGTCCCTGTGCTTTGGGGATCTGGAGGGACCCCCGAGGCCCACGGCCCTGAGGCCCGTTGGGCAGAAAGCCGGCTTCCCAAGGAAACAGCTTTCCTGAGGTGCAGACCCTATCCCAAGGGGTGGTGGCAAGGGAAAGCAAATGCCATCCCCTTCTCTGGAAGAAACCCCAGTGCCCAGCCATGTTCTAAGCCCTCCCCTCCTCACTGGGCTTCTGGCAGCAGGAGTGAAAAGAGAGGAGCACAGCACTGGGACTCTTTGACAGAAACCGGCTTCCCACGAGGAAGTCCTTCTCCACGTGCAGACATGCTTCCCAGTGCCTGTGGCAAGGTGAAGGAAATGCCATACACTGACCTGGAAGAGACCACAGTGCCCAGGCACAGTCTGAGCCCTTGCCTCATCCCGGCGGTTTTGTTAGCAGGAGTTCCACCACAACTAACACAGCCCGGAGACCCCCTGGGGCAAAAATGGCTTCCAACGAACAAGAGGTGCTTGCTGTGGAAAACCTATCCCAAGTGGGGTAGCCAGGTCAACAAAATGACAAACACCCAGGTGTAAGAAACAACATTGCCCAAGCATGGTCTAAGGCACTCACCTCGTCCCTGTGCTTTGGGGAGCCGGATGGACAGCCGAGCCCCACGGCCCTGAGACCCGTTTGGCCAAAAGCCGGCTTCCCACGGAAACAGTTTTCCTGAGGTGCAGACCTTCTCACAAGTGGTTGTGGCAAGGTAAAGCAAATGCCATCTCCTTCTCTGGAAGAAACCACAGTGCCCAGCCATGTTCTAAGCCCTCCCATCCTCCCTGGGCTTCTGGCAGCAGGAGTGAAAAGAGAGGAGCAGAGCACTGGGACCCGTTTAACAAAAACCGGCTTCCCACGGGAAAGTCTTTCTCCACGTGCAGACATGCTCCCAGGTGCCTGTGGCAAGGGGAAGGAAATGCCATACACTGACCTGGAAGAGACCACAGGGCCCAGGCACAGTCTGAACCCTTCCCTCATCCCGGCGGTTTTGCTAGCAGGAGTTCAACCCCAACGAACACAGTCCGGAGACCCCTGGGGTAAAAACGGCTTCCGACGAACAAAGGTGCTTGCTGTTGAAAACCTATCCCAAGTGGGGGTAGCCAGGTCAATAAAATGCCACACACCCAGGTGTAAGAAACAACATTGCCCAGGCATGGTCTAAGCCCCTCACCTCGTCCCTGTGCTTTGGGGAGGGACAGCCGAGGCCCACGGCCCTGAGAACCCTTTGCAAAAAGCCGGCTTCCCACGGAAACAGCTTTCCTGAGGTGCAGACCCTATCCCAAGGGGTGGAGGCAAGGGAAAAAAATGCCATCTCCTTCTCTGGAAGAAACCCCAGTGCCCAACCATGTTCTAAGCCCTCCCCTCCTCCCTGGGCTTCTAGCAGCAGGAATGAAAAGAGAGGAGGACAGATGGGACGCTTTGACAGAAACCGGCTTCCACGAGGAAGTCCTTCTCCACGTGCAGACATGCTCCCCAGTGCCTGTGGCAAGGTGAAGGAAATACCATACACTGACCTGGAAGAGACCACACGCCCAGGCACAGTCTGAGCCCTTCCCTCATCCCGGCGGTTTTGCTAGCAGGAGTTCCACCAGAAGGAACACAGCCCGGAGACCCCCTGGCGCCCAAACGGCTTCCGAGGAACAATATGCTCTTGCTGTGGAAAACCTATCCCAAGAGGGGGTAGCCAGGTCAACAAAATTGCAAACACCCAGGTGGAAGAGAAAACTAGGCCCAGGCATGGTCTAACCCCTCACCTCCTCTCTGTGCTTTGGGGAGCCGGAGGGACCCCCGAAGCCCACGGCCCTGAGACCCATTTGGCAGAAAGCCGGCCTCCCACGGAAACAGCTTTCCTGAGTTGCAGACCCTATCCCAAGGGGTGGTGGTAAGGGAAAGCAAATGCCATCTCCTCCTCTGCAATAAACCCCAGTGCCCCCCCATGTTCTAAGCCCTCCCCTCCTCCCTGGACTTCTGGCAGCAGGAGTGAAAAGAGAGGACCACAGCACTGGGATCCTTTGACGGGAAACCGGCTTCCCACGAGGAAGTCCTTCTGCACGTGCAGACATGCTCCCCGGTGCCTGTGGCAAGGGGAAGGAAATGCCATACACTGACCTGGAAGAGACCACAGTGCCCAGGCACAGTCTGAACCCTTCCCTCATCCCGGCAGTTTTGCTAGCAGGAGTTCAACCCCAACGAACACAGCCCGGAGACCCCTGGGGCAAAAACGGCTTCCGACGAACAAGAGGTGCTTGCTGTGGAAAACCTATCCCAAGTGGGGGTAGCCAGATCAACGAAATGCCACACACCAAGGTGTAAGAAACAACATTGCCCAGGCACGGTCCAAGCCCCTCACCTCGTCCCTGTGCTTTGGGGAGCTGGAGGGACAGCCGAGCCCCACGGCACTGAGACCCCTTTGCAAAAAGCAGGCTTCCCACCGAAACAGTTTTCCTGAGGTGCATACCCTATCCCAAGTGGTTGTGGCAAGGTAAAGAAAATGCCCTCCACTTCTCTGGAAGAAACCACAGAGCCCAGCCATGTTCTAAGCCCTCCCATCCTCCCTGGGCTTCTGGCAGCAGGAGTGAAAAGAGAGGAGCAGGGCAGTAGGACACGTTTGACAAAAACCGGCTTCCCACGGGAAAGTCTTTCTCCACGTGCAGACATGCTCCCAGGTGCCTGTGACAAGGGGACGGAAATGCCATACACTGACCTAGAAGAGACCACAGGGCCCAGGCACAGTCTGAAGCCTTCCCTCATCCCGGCGGTTTTGCTAGCAGGAGTTCAACCCCAACGAACACAGCCCGGAGACCCCTGGGGCAAAAACGGCTTCCGACGAACAAGAGGTGCTTGCTGTGAAAACGTATCCCAAGTGGGGGTAGCCAGGTCAACAAAATGCCACACACCCAGGTGGAAGAAATAACATGGCCCAGGCATGGTCTAAGCCCCTCACCTCGTCCCTGTGCTTTGGGGAGCCGGAGGGACCCCCGAGGCCCACGGCCCTGAGGCCCGTTGGGCAGAAAGCCGGCTTCCCACGGAAACAGCTTTCCTGAGGTGCAGACCCTATCCCAAGGGGTGGTGGCAAGGGAAAGAAAATGCCATCCCCTCCTTTGGAAGAAACCCCAGTGCCCAGCCATGTTCTAAGCCCTCCCCTTCTCCCTGGGCTTCTGGCAGCAGGAGTGAAAAGAGAGGAGCACAGCACTGGGACGGTTTGACAGAAACCGGCTTCCCACGAGGAAATCCTTCTCCACGTGCAGACATGCTCCCCAGTGACTGTGGAAAGGTGAAGGAAATGCCATACACTGACTGGAAGAGACCACAGGGCCCAGGCACAGTCTGAACCCTTCCCTCATCCCGGCGGTTTTGCTAGCAGGAGTTCAACCCCAACGAACACAGCCCGGAGACCCCCTGGAGCCCAAACGGCTTCCGATGAACAATATGCTCTTGTTGCGGAAAACCTATTCCAAGTGGGGGTAGCCAGGTCAACAAAATGCCACACACCCAGGTGTAAGAAACAACATTGCCCAGGCACGGTCCAAGCCCCTCACCTCGTCCCTGTGCTTTGGGGAGCCGGAGGGACAACCGAGGCCCACGGCCCTGAGACCCCTTTGCAAAAAGCCGGCTTCCCACGGAAAACAGTTTTCCTGAGGTGCATACCCTATCCCAAGTGGTTGTGGCAAGGTAAAGCAAATGCCCTCCACTTCTCTGGAAGAAACCACAGTGCCCAGCCATGTTCTAAGCCCTCCCATCCTCCCTAGGCTTCTGGCAGCAGGAGTGAAAAGAGAGGAGCAGAGCACTGGGACCCGTTTGACAAAAACCGGCTTCCCACGGGAAAGTCTTTCTCCACGTGCAGACATGCTCCCAGGTGCCTGTGGCAAGGGGAAGGAAATGCCATATACTGACCTGGAAGAGACCACAGGGCCCAGGCACAGTCTGAACCCTTCCCTCATCCCGGCGGTTTTGCTAGCAGGAGTTCACCCCAACGAACACAGCCCGGAGACCCCTGGGGCAAAAACGGCTTCCGACGAACAAGAGGTGCTTGACAGGAAAATCTATCCCAAGTGGGGGTAGCCAGGTCAACAAAATGCCACACACCCAGGTGTAAGAAACAACATTGCCCAGGTATGGTCTAAGCCCCTCACCTCGTCCCTGTGCTTTGGGGAGCCGGAGGGACAGCCGAGTCCCACGGCCCTGAGACCCCTTTGCAAAAATCCGGCTTCCCACGGAAACAGTTTTCCTGAGGTGCAGACCCTCTCACAAGTGGTTGTGCCAAGGTAAAGCAAATGCCCTCCACTTCTCTGGAAGAAACCACAATGCCCAGCCATGTTCTAAGCCCTCCCATCCTCCCTGGGCTTCTGGCAGCAGGAGTGAAAAGATAGGAGCAGAGCACTGGGACCCGTTTGACAAAAACAGGCTCTCCATGGGAAAGTCTTTCTCCACGTGCAGACATGCTCCCAGGTGCCTGTGGCAAGGGGAAGGAAATGCCATACACTGACCTGGAAGAGACCACAGGGCCCAGGCACAGTGTGAACCCTTCCCTCATCCCGGCGGTTTTGCTAGCAGGAGTTCAACCCCAACGAACACAGCCCGGAGACCCCTGGGGCAAAAACGGCTTCCGACGAACAAGAGGTGCTTGCTGTGGAAAACCTATCCCAACTGGGGGTAGCTAGGTCAACGAAATGCCACACACCAAGGTGTAAGAAACAACATTGACCAGGCATGGTCTAAGCCCCTCACCTCGTCCCTGTGCTTTGGGGAGCTGGAGGGACAGCCGAGCCCCACGGCACTGAGACCCCTTTGCAAAAAGCAGGCTTCCCACGTAAACAGTTTTCCTGAGGTGCACACCCTATCCCAAGTGGTTGTGGCAAGGTAATGCAAATGCCCTCCACTTCTCTGGAAGAAACCACAGTGCCCAGCCATGTTCTAAGCCCTCCCATCCTCCCTTGGCTTCTGGCAGCAGGAGTGAAAAGAGAGGAGCAGGGCACTGGGACCCGTTTGACAAAAACCGGCTTCCCACGGGAAAGTCTTTCTCCAGGTGCAGACATGCTCCCAGGTGCCTGTGACAAAGGGAAGGAAATGCCATACACTGACCTAGAAGAGACCACAGGGCCCAGGCACAGTCTGAAGCCTTCCCTCATCCCGGCGGTTTTGCTAGTAGGAGTTCAACCCCAACGAACACAGCCCGGAGACCCCTGGGGCAAAAACGGCTTCCGACGAACAAGAGGTGCTTGCTGTGGAAAACCTATCCCAAGTGGGGGTAGCCAGGTCAACGAAATGCCACACACCCAGGTGTAAGAAACAACATTGCCCAGGCACGGTCCAAGCCCCTCACCTCGTCCCTGTGCTTTGGGGAGCCGGAGGGACACCCGAGGCCCACGGCCCTGAGACCCCTTTGCAAAAAGCCGGCTTCCCACTGAAACAGTTTTCCTGAGGTGCAGACCCTCTCACAAGTGGTTGTGGCTAGGTAAAGAAAATGCCCTCCACTTCTCTGGAAGAAACCACAGTGCCCAGCCATGTTCTAAGCCCTCCCATCCTCCCTGGGCCTCTGGCAGCAGGAGTGAAAAGAGAGGAGCAGAGCACTGGGACCCGTTTGACAAAAACCGGCTTCCCACGGGAAAGTCTTTCTCCACGTGCAGACATGTTCCCAGGTGCCTGTGGCAAGGGGAAGGAAATGCCATACACTGACCTGGAAGAGA
This sequence comes from Ursus americanus, assembly GCF_024610735.1. NCBI lineage: Eukaryota > Metazoa > Chordata > Mammalia > Carnivora > Ursidae > Ursus > Ursus americanus. The sequence goes on from NW_028273669.1 coordinate 340,365, forward strand.
CCACAGGGCCCAGGCAGAGTCTGAACCCTTCCCTCACCCGGCGGTTTTGCTAGCAGGAGTTCAACCCCAATGAACACAGCCCGGAGACCCCTGGGGCAAAAACGGCTTCCGACGAAAAAGAGGTGCTTGCTGTGGAAAACCTATCCCAAGTGGGAGTAGCCAGGTCAACGAAATGCCACACACCCAGGTGTAAGAAACAACATTGCCCAGGCACGGTCTAAGCCCCTCAACTCGTCCCTGTGCCTTGGGGAGCCGAAAGGACAAACGAGTCCCACGGCCCTGAGACCCCTTTGCAAAAGGCGGCTTCCCACGGAAACAGTTTTCCTGAGGTGCAGACCCTATCCCAAGTGGTTGTTGCAACGTAATGCAAATGCCTACCACTTCTCTGGAAGAAACCACAGTGCCCAGCCATGTTCTAAGCCCTCCCATCCTCCCTGGGCTTCTGGCAGCAGGAGTGAAAAGAGAGGAGCAGAGCACTGGGACCCGTTTGACAAAAACCGGCTTCCCACGGGAAAGTCTTTCTCCACGTGCAGACATGCTCCCAGGTGCCTGTGGCAAGGGGAAGGAAATGCCATACACTGACCTGGAAGAGACCACAGGGCCCAGGCACAGTCTGAACCCTTCCCTCATCCCGGCGGTTTTGCTAGCAGGAGTTCATCCCCAACGAACACAGCCCGGAGACCCTGAGGCAAAAACGGCTTCCGACGAACAAGAGGTGCTTGCTGTGGAAAACCTATCCCAAGTGGGGGTAGTCAGGTCAATGAAATGCCACACACCCAGGTGTAAGAAACAACATTGCCCAGGCACGGTCTAAGCCCCTCACCTCGTCCCTGTGCTTTGGGGAGCCGGAGGGACACCCGAGGCCCATGGCCCTGAGACCCCTTTGCAAAAAGCCGGCTTCCCACGGAAACAGTTTTCCTGAGGTGCACACCCTATCCCAAGTGGTTGTGGCAAGGTAATGCAAATGCCCTCCACTTCTCTGGAAGAAACCACAGTGCCCAGCCATGTTCTAAGCCTTCCCATCCTCCCTGGGCTTCAGGCAGCAGGAAAGAAAAGAGAGGAGCAGAGCACTGGGACCCGTTTGACAAAAACCGGCTTCCCACGGGAAAGTCTTTCTCCACGTGCAGACATGCTCCCAGGTGCCTGTGGCAAGGGGAAGGAAATGCCATACACTGACCTGGAAGAGACCACAGGGCCCAGGCACAGTCTGAACCCCTCCCTCATCCCGACGGTTTTGATAGCAGGAGTTCAAACCCAACGAACACAGCCCGGAGACCCCTGGGGCAAAAACGGCTTCCGACGAACAAGAGGTGCTTGCTGTGGAAAACCTATCCCAAGTGGGGTAGCCAGGTCAACAAAATGCCACACACCCAGGTGTAAGAAACAACATTGACCAGACACCGTCCAAGCCCCTCACCCCGTCCCTGTGCTTTGGAGAGCCGGAGGGACAGCCGAGACCCACGGCACTGAGACCCCTTTGCAAAAAGCCGGCTTCCCACGGAAAACAGTTTTCCTGAGGTGCACACCCTATCCCAAGTGGTTGTGGCAAGGTAAAGCAAATGCCCTCCACTTCGCTGGAAGAAACCACAGTGCCCAGCCATGTTCTAAGCCCTCCCATCCTCCCTGGGCTTCTGGCAGCAGGAGTGAAAAGAGAGGAGCAGGGCACTGGGACCCGTTTGACAAAAACCGGCTTCCCATGGGAAAGTCTTTCTCCACATGCAGACATGCCTCCAGGTGCCTGTGGCAAGGGGAAGGAAATGCCATACACTGACCTGGAAGAGACCACAGGACCCAGGCACAGTCTGAACCCTTCCCTCATCCCGGTAGTTTTGCTAGCAGGAGTTCAACCCCAATGAACACAGCCCGGAGACCCTGAGGCAAAAACGGCTTCCGATGAACAAGAGATGCTTGACTGGAAAACCTATCCCAAGTGGGGGTAGCCAGGTCAACAAAATGCAACACACCCAGGTGTAAGAAACAACATTGCCCAGGCACGGTCTAAGCCCCTTACCTCGTCCCTGTGCTTTGGGGAGCCGGAGGGACAGCCGAGCCCCACGGCCCTGAGACCCCTTTCCAAAAAGCCGGCTTCCCTCGGAAACACTTTTCCTGAGGTACAGACCCTCTCCCAAGTGGTTGTGGCAAGGTAAAGCAAATGCCCTCCACTTCTCTGGAAGAAACCACAGTGCCCAGCCATGTTCTAAGCCCTCCCATCCTCCCTGGGCTTCTGGCAGCAGGAGTGAAAAGAGAGGAGCAGGGCACTGGGACCCGTTTGACAAAAACCGGCTTCCCACGGGAAAGTCTTTCTCCACATGCAGACATGCTCCCAGGTGCCTGTGGCAAGGGGAAGGAAATGCCATACACTGACCTGGAAGAGACCACAGGGCCCAGGCACAGTCTGAATCCTTCCCTCATCCCGGCGGTTTTGCTAGCAGGAGTTCAACCCCAACGAACACAGTCTGGAGACCCCTGGGGCAACAACGGCTTCCGACGAACAAGAAGTGCTTGCTGTGGAAAACCTATCCCAAGTGGGAGTAGCCAGGTCAACGAAATGCCACACACCCAGGTGTAAGAAACAACATTGCCCAGGCAGGATCCAAGCCCCTCACCTCGTCCCTGTGCTTTGGGGAGCCGGAGGGACACCCGAGGCCCACGGCCCTGAAACCCCTTTGCAAAAAGCCAATTTCCCACGGAAACAGATTTCCTGAGGTGCACACCCTATCCCAAGTGGTAGTGGCAAGGTAATGCAAATGCCCTCCACTTTTCTGGAAGAAACCACATTGCCCAGCCATGTTCTAAGCCCTCCCATCCTCCCTGGGCTTCTGGCAGCAGGAGTGAAAAGAGAGGAGCAGAGCACTGGGACCCGTTTGACAAAAACCGGCTTCCCACGGGAAAGTCTTTCTCCACGTGCAGACATGCTCCCAGGTGCCTGTGGCAAGGGGAAGGAAATGCCATACACTGACCTGGAAGAGAACACAGGGCCCAGGCACAGTCTGAACCCTTCCCTTATCCCGGCGGTTTTGCTAGCAGGAGTTCAACCCCAACGAACACAGCCCGGAGACCCCTGGGGCAAAAACGGCTTCCGACGAAGAAGAGGAGCTTGCTGTGGAAAACCTATCCCAAGTGGGGGTAGCCAGGTCAACAAAATGCCACACACCCAGGTGTAAGAAACAACATTGCCCAGGCACGGTCTAAGCCCCTCACCTCGTCCCTATGCTTTGGAGAGCCGGAGGGACCCCCGAGGCACACGGCCCTGAGACCCCTTTGCAAAAGCCGGCTTCCCACGGAAACAGTTTTCCTGATGTGCAGACCCTCTCACAAGTGGTTGTGGCAAGGTAAAGCAAAGGCCCTCCAGTTCTCTGGAAGAAACCACAGTGCCCAGCCATGTTCTAAGCCCTCCCATCCTCCTTGGGCTTCTGGCAGCAGGAGTGAAAAGAGAGGAGCAGGGCACTTGGACCCGTTTGACAAAAACCGGCTTCCCACGGGAATGTCTTTCTCCACGTGCAGACATGCTCCCAGGTGCCTGTGGCAAGGGGAAGGAAATGCCATACACTGACCTGGAAGAGACCACAGGGCCCAGGCACAGTCTGAACCCTTCCCTCATTCCGGCGGTTCTGCTAGCAGGAGTTCACCCCAACGAACACAGCCCGGAGACCCCTTGGGCAAAAACGGCTTCCGACGAACAAGAGGTGCTTGCTGTGGAAAACCTATCCCAAGTGGGGGTAGCCAGGTCAACGAAATGCCACACACCCAGGTGTAAGAAACAACATTGCCCAGGCACGGTCCAAGCCCCTCACCTCGTCCCTGTGCTTTGGGGAGCCGGAGGGACAGCCGAGCCCCATGTCCCTGAGACCCCTTTGTAAAAGGCGCCTTCCCACGGAAACAGTTTTCCTGAGGTGCAGACCCAATCCAAGTGGTTGTTGCAACGTAATGCAAATGCCCTCCACTTCTCTGGAAGAAACCACAGTGCCCATTTTTGTTCTAAGCCCTCCCATCCTCTCTGGGCTTCTGGCAGCAGGAGTGAAAAGAGAGGAGCAGAGCACTGGGACCCGTTTGACAAAAACCGGCTTCCCACGGGAAAGTCTTTCTCCACGTGCAGACATGCTCCCAGGTGCCTGTGGCAAGGGGAAGGAAATGCCATACACTGACCTGGAAGAGACCACAGGGCCCAGGCACAGTCTGAACCCTTCCCTCATCCCGGCGGTTTTGCTAGCAGGAGTTCAACCCCAACGAACACATCCCGGAGACCCGTGGGGCAAAAAGGGCTTCCAACGAACAAGAGGTGCTTGCTGTGGAAAACCTATCCCACGTGGGAGTAGCCAGGTCAACGAAATGCTACACACCCAGGTGTAAGAAACAACATTGCCCAGGCACGGTCTAAGCCTCTCACCTCGTCCCTGTGCTTTGGGGAGCCGGAGGAGCACCCGAGGCCCACGGCCCTGAGACCCCTTTGCAAAAAGCCGGCTTCCCACGGAAAACAGTTTTCCTGAGGTGCACACCCTATCCCAAGTGGTTGTGGCAAGGTAAAGCAAATGCCCTCCACTTTTCTGGAAGAAACCACAGTGCCCAGCGATGTTCTAAGCCCTCCCATCCTCCCTGGGCTTCTGGCAGCAGGATTGAAAGGAGAGGAGCAGGGGACTGGGACCCGTTTGACAAAAACCGGCTTCCCACGGGAAAGTCTTTCTCCATGTGCAGACATGCTCCCAGGTGCCTGTGGCAAGGGGAAGGAAATGCCATACACTGACCTGGAAGAGACCACAGGGCCCAAGCACAGTCTGAACCCTTCCCTCATCCCGGCGGTTTTGCTAGCAGGAGTTCAACCCCAACGAACACAGCCTGGAGACCCTGAGGCAAAAACGGCTTCAGTCAAACAAGAGGTGCTTTCTGTGGAAAACCTATCCCAAGTGGGAGTAGCCAGGTCAACAAAATGCCACACACCCAGGTGTAAGAAACAACATTGCCCAGGCACGGTCTAAGCCCCTCACCTCGTCCCTGTGCTTTGGGGAGCGGAGGGACAGCCGAGGCCCACGGCCCTGAGACCCCTTTGTAAAAAGCCGGCTTCCCACAGAAACAGTTTTCCTGAGGTGCACACTCTATCCCACGTGGTTGTGGTAAGGTAAAGCAAATGCCCTCCACTTCTCTGGAAGAAACCACAGTGCCCAGCCATGTTCTAAGCCCTTCCATCCTCCCTGGGCTTCTGGCAGCAGGAGTGAAAAGAGAGGAGCAGGGCACTGGGACCCGTTTGACAAAAACCGGCTCCCCACGCGAAAGTCTTTCTCCACATGCAGACATGCTCCCAGGTGCCTGTGGTAAGGGGAAGGAAATGCCATACACTGACCTGGAAGAGACCACAGGGCCCAGGCACAGTCTGAACCCTTCCCTCATCCCGGCGGTTTTGCTAGCAGGAGTTCAACCCCAACGAACACAGCCCGGAGACCCTGAGGCAAAAACGGCTTCCGACGAACAAGAGGTGCTTGCTGTGGAAAACCTATCCCAAGTGGGGGTAGTGAGGTCAACGAAATGCCACACACCCAGGTGTAAGAAACAACATTGCCCAGGCACGGTCTAAGCCCCTCACCTCGTCCCTGTGCTTTGGGGAGCCGGAGGGACACCCGAGGCCCATGGCCCTGAGACCCCTTTGCAAAAAGCCAGCTTCCCACGGCAACAGTTTTCCTGAGGTGCACACCCTATCCCAAGTGGTAGTGGCAAGGTAATGCAAATGCCCTCCACTTCTCTGGAAGAAACCACATTGCCCAGCCATGTTCTAAGCCCTCCCATCCTCCCTGGGCTTCTGGCAGCAGGAGTGAAAAGAGAGGAGCAGGGCACTTGGACCCGTTTGACAAAAACCTGCTTCCCACTGGAAAGTCTTTCTCCACGTGCAGGCATGCTCTCAGGTGCCTGTGGCAAGGGGAAGGAAATGCCATACACTGACCTGGAAGAGACCACAGGGCCCAGGCACAGTCTGAACCCTTCCCTCATCCCGGCAGTTTTGCTAGCAGGAGTTCAACCCCAACGAACACAGCCCGGACCCGTGGGGCAAAAAGGGCTTCCAACGAACAAGAGGTGCTTGCTGTGGAAAACCTATCCCAAGTGGGAGTAGCCAGGTCAACGAAATGCCACACACCCAGGTGTAAGAAACAACATTGCCCAGGCACGGTCCAAGCCCCTCACCTCGTCCCTGTGCTTTGGGGAGCCGGAGGGACACCCGAGGCCCACTGCCCTGAGACCCCTTTGCAAAACGCCGGCTTCCCACGGAAAACAGTTTTCCTGAGGTGCACACCCTATCCCAAGTGGTTGTGGCAAGGTAAAGCAAATGCCCTCCACTTCTCTGGAAGAAACCACTGTGCCCAGCCATGTTCTAAGCCCTCCCATCCTCCCTGGGCTTCTGGCAGCAGGAGTGAAAAGAGAGGAGCAGAGCACTGGGACCCGTTTGACAAAAATCGGCTTCCCACGGGAAAGCCTTTCTCCACGTGCAGACATGCTCCCAGGTGCCTGTGGCAAGGGGAAGGAAATGCCATACACTGACCTGGAAGACACCACAGGGCCCAAGCACAGTCTGAACCCTTCCCTCATCCCGGCGGTTTTGCTAGCAGGAGTTCAACCCCAACGAACACAGCCTGGAGACCCTGAGGCAAAAATGGCTTCAGTCGAACAAGAGGTGCTTTCTGTGGAAAACCTATCCCAAGTGGGAGTAGCCAGGTCAACAAAATGCCACACACCCAGGTGTAAGAAACAACATTGCCCAGGCACGGTCTAAGCCCCTCACCTCGTCCCTGTGCTTTGGGGAGCAGAGGGACAGCCGAGGCCCACGGCCCTGAGACCCCTTTGCAAAAAGCCGGCTTCCCACGGAAACAGTTTTCCTGAGGTGCACACCCTATCCCAAGTGGTTGTGGCAAGGTAAACCAAATGCCCTCCAGTTCTCTGGAAGAAACCACAGTGCCCAGCTATGTTCTAAGCCCTCCCATCCTCCCTGGGCTTCTGGCAGCAGGAGTGAAAAGAGAGGAGCAGGGCACTTGGACCCGTTTGACAAAAACCTGCTTCCCACTGGAAAGTCTTTCTCCACGTGCAGGCATGCTCTCAGGTGCCTGTGGCAAGGGGAAGGAAATGCCATACACTGACCTGGAAGAGACCACAGGGCCCAGGCACAGTCTGAACCCTTCCCTCATCCCGGCAGTTTTGCTAGCAGGAGTTCAACCCCAACGAACACAGCCCGGACCCGTGGGGCAAAAAGGGCTTCCAACGAACAAGAGGTGCTTGCTGTGGAAAACCTATCCCAAGTGGGAGTAGCCAGGTCAACGAAATGCCACACACCCAGGTGTAAGAAACAACATTGCCCAGGCACGGTCCAAGCCCCTCACCTCGTCCCTGTGCTTTGGGGAGCCGGAGGGACACCCGAGGCCCACTGCCCTGAGACCCCTTTGCAAAACGCCGGCTTCCCACGGAAAACAGTTTTCCTGAGGTGCACACCCTATCCCAAGTGGTTGTGGCAAGGTAAAGCAAATGCCCTCCACTTCTCTGGAAGAAACCACTGTGCCCAGCCATGTTCTAAGCCCTCCCATCCTCCCTGGGCTTCTGGCAGCAGGAGTGAAAAGAGAGGAGCAGAGCACTGGGACCCGTTTGACAAAAATCGGCTTCCCACGGGAAAGCCTTTCTCCACGTGCAGACATGCTCCCAGGTGCCTGTGGCAAGGGGAAGGAAATGCCATACACTGACCTGGAAGACACCACAGGGCCCAAGCACAGTCTGAACCCTTCCCTCATCCCGGCGGTTTTGCTAGCAGGAGTTCAACCCCAACGAACACAGCCTGGAGACCCTGAGGCAAAAATGGCTTCAGTCGAACAAGAGGTGCTTTCTGTGGAAAACCTATCCCAAGTGGGAGTAGCCAGGTCAACAAAATGCCACACACCCAGGTGTAAGAAACAACATTGCCCAGGCACGGTCTAAGCCCCTCACCTCGTCCCTGTGCTTTGGGGAGCAGAGGGACAGCCGAGGCCCACGGCCCTGAGACCCCTTTGCAAAAAGCCGGCTTCCCACGGAAACAGTTTTCCTGAGGTGCACACCCTATCCCAAGTGGTTGTGGCAAGGTAAACCAAATGCCCTCCAGTTCTCTGGAAGAAACCACAGTGCCCAGCTATGTTCTAAGCCCTCCCATCCTCCCTGGGCTTCTGGCAGCAGGAGTGAAAAGAGAGGAGCAGAGCACTGGGACCCGTTTGACAAAAACCGGCTTCCCACGGGAAAGTCTTTTTCCACGTGCAGACATGCTCCCAGGTGCCTGTGGCAAGGGGAAGGAAATGCCATACACTGACCTGGAAGAGACCACAGGGCCCAGGCACAGTCTGAACCCTTCCGTCATCCCGGCGGTTTTGCTAGCAGGAGTTCAACCCCAACGAACACAGCCCGGAGACCCTGAGGCAAAAACGGCTTCCGACGAACAAGAGGTGCTTGCTGTGGAAAACCTATCCCAAGTGGGGTAGATAGGTGAACAAAACGCCACACACCCAGGTATAAGAAACAACATTGCCGAGGCACGTTCCAAGCCCCTCACCTCGTCCCTGTGCTTTGGGGAGCCGGAGGGATAGCCGAGGCCAACGGCATTGAGACCCTTTGCAAAAAGCCGGCTTCCCACAGAAACAGTTTTCCTGAGGTGCAGACCCTCCAAGAGGTTGTGGCAAGGTAATGCAAATGCCCTCCACTTCTCTGGAAGAAACCACAGTGCCCAGCCATGTTCTAAACCCTCCCATCCTCCCTGGGCTTCTGGCAACAGGAGTGAAAAGAGAGGAGCAGAGCACTGGGACCCGTTTGACAAAAACCGGCTTCCCACGGGAAAGTCTTTCTCCACGTGCAGACATGCTCCCAGGTGCCTGTGGCAAGGGGAAGGAAATGCCATACACTGACCTGGAAGAGACCACAGGGCCCAAGCACAGTCTGAACACTTCCCTCATCGCGGCGGTTTTGCTAGCAGGAGTTCAACCCCAACGAACACAGCCCGGAGACCCCTGAGGCAAAAACGGCTTCCGACGAACAAGAGGTGCTTGCTGTGGAAAACCTATCCCAAGTGGGGGTAGCCAGGTCAACAAAATGCCACACACCAAGGTGTAAGAAACAACATTGCCCAGGCATGGTCTAAGCCCCTCACCTCGTCCCTGTGCTTTGGGGAGCCGGAGGGACACCCGAGGCCCATGGCCCTGAGACCCCTTTGCAAAAAGCCGGCTTCCCACGGAAACAGTTTTCCTGAGGTCCAGACCCTATCCCAAGTGGTTGTGGCAAGGTAATGCAAATGCACTCCACTTCTCTGGAAGAAACCACAGTGCGAGCCATGTTCTAAGCCCTCCCATCCTCCCTGGGCTTCTGGCAGCAGGAGTGAAAAAAGAGGAGCAGAGCACTGGGACCCGTTGGACAAAAACCGGCTTCCCACGCGAAAGTCTTTCTCCACGTACAGACATGCTCCCAGGTGCCTGTGGCAAGGGGAAGGAAATGCCATACACTGACCTGGAAGAGTCCACAGGGCCCAGGCACAGTCTGAACCCTTCCCTCATCCCGGCGGTTTTGCTAGCAGGAGTTCAACCCCAACGAACACAGCCCGGAGACCCCTGGGGCAAAAACGGCTTCCGACGAACAAGAGGTGCTTGCTGTGGAAAACCTATCCGAAGTGGGAGTAGCCAGGTCAACGAAATGCCACACACCCAGGTGTAAGAAACAACATTGCCCAGGCACGGTCTAAGCCCCTCACCTCGTCCCTGTGCTTTGGGGAGCCGGAGGGACAGCCGAGCACCACGGCCCTGAGACCCCTTTGCAAAAAGCCGGCTTCCCACGGAAACAGTTTTCCTGAGGTGCACACCCTATCCCAAGTGGTTGTGGCAAGGTAATGCAAATGCCCTCCACTTCTCTGGAAGAAACCACAGTGCGAGCCTTGTTCTAAGCCCTCCCATCCTCCCTGGGCTTCTGGCAGCAGGAGTGAAAAGAGAGGAGCAGGGCAGTAGGGCCCGTTTGACAAAAACCGGCTTCTCACGGGAAAGTCTTTCTCCACGTGCAGACATGCTCCCAGGTGCCTGTGGCAAGGGGAAGGAAATGCCATACACTGACCTGGAAGAGACCACAGGGCCCAGGCACAGTCTGTACCCTTCCCTCATCCCGGCGATTTTGCTAGCAGGAGTTCAACCCCAACGAACACAGCCCGGAGACCCCTTGGGCAAAAACGGCTTCCGACGAACAATAGGTGCTTGCTGTGGAACACCTATCCCAAGTGGGGGTAGCCAGGTCAACAAAATGCCACACACCAAGGTGTAAGAAACAACATTGCCCAGGCACGGTCTAAGCCCCTCACCTCGTCCCTGTGCTTTGGGGAGCCGGAGGGACAGCCGAGGCCCACGGCCCTGAGACCCCTTTGCAAAAAGCCGGCTTCCCACGGAAAACAGTTTTCCTGAGGTGCACACCCTATCCCAAGTGGTTGTGGCAAGGTAATGCAAATGCCCTCCACTTCTCTGGAAGAAACCACAGTGCCCAGCCATGTTCTAAGCCCTCCCATCCTCCCTGGGCTTCTGGCAGCAGGAGTGAAAAGAGAGGAGCAGAGCACTGGGAACCGTTTGACAAAAATCGGCTTCCCACGGGAAAGTCTTTCTCCACGTGCAGACATACTCCCAGGTGCCTGTGGCAAGGGGAAGGAAATGCCATACACTGACCTGGAAGAGACCACAGGGCCCAGGCACAGTCTGAACCCTTCCCTCATCCCGGCGGTTTTGCTAGCAGGAGTTCACCCCAACGAACACAGCCCGGAGACCCCTGGGGCAAAAACGGCTTCCGACGAACAAGAGGTGCTTGACAGGAAAACCTATCCCAAGTGGGGGTAGCCAGGTCAACAAAATGCGACACACCCAGGTGTAAGAAACAACATTGCCCAGGCACGGTCTAAGCCCCTCACCTCGTCCCTCTGCTTTGGGGAGCCGGAGGGAAAGCCGATCCCCACGGCCCTGAGACCCCTTTGCAAAAAGCCGGCTTCCCACGGAAACAGTTTTCCTGAGGTGCACACCCTATCCCAAGTGGTTGTGGCAAGGTAATGCAAATGCCCTCCACTTCTCTAAAAGAAACCACAGTGCCCAGCCATGTTCTAAGCCCTCCCATCCTCCCTGGGCTTCAGGCAGCAGGAGTGAAAAGAGAGGAGCAGAGCACTGGGACCCGTTTGACAAAAACCGGCTTCCCACGGGAAAGTCTTTCTCCACGTGCAGACATGCTCCCAGGTGCCTGTGGCAAGGGGAAGGAAATGCCATACACTGACCTGGAAGAGACCACAGGGACCAGGCACAGTCTGAACCCCTCCCTCATCCCGACGGTTTTGATAGCAGGAGTTCAACCCCAACGAACACAGCCCGGAGACCCCTGGGGCAAAAACGGCTTCCGACGAACAAGAGGTGCTTGCTGTGGAAAACCTATCCCAAGTGGGGTAGCCAGGTCAACAAAATGCCAAACACCCAGGTGTAAGAAACAGCATTGCCCAGGCATGGTCTAAGCCCCTCACCTCATCCGTGTGCTTTGAGGAGCCGGAGGGACACCCGAGGCCCATGGCCCTGAGACCCCTTTGTAAAAAGCCGGTTTCCCACAGAAACAGTTTTCCTGAGGTCCAGACCCTATCCCAAGTGGTTGTGGCAAGGTAATGCAAATGCCCTCCACTTCTCTGGAAGAAACCACAGTGCGAGCCATGTTCTAAGCCCTCCCATCCTCCCTGGGCTTCTGGCAGCAGGAGTGAAAAAAGAGGAGCAGAGCACTGGGACCCGTTGGACAAAAACCGGCTTCCCACGCGAAAGTCTTTCTCCACGTACAGACATGCTCCCAGGTGCCTGTGGCAAGGGGAAGGAAATGCCATACACTGACCTGGAAGAGTCCACAGGGCCCAGGCACAGTCTAAACCCTTCCCTCATCCCGGCGGTTTTGCTAGCAGGAGTTCAACCCCAACGAACACAGCCCGGAGACCCCTGGGGCAAAAACGGCTTCCGACGAACAAGAGGTGCTTGCTGTGGAAAACCTATCCGAAGTGGGAGTAGCCAGGTCAACGAAATGCCACACACCCAGGTGTAAGAAACAACATTGCCCAGGCACGGTCTAAGCCCCTCACCTCGTCCCTGTGCTTTGGGGAGCCGGAGGGACAGCCGAGCCCCACGGCCCTGAGACCCCTTTGCAAAAAGCCGGCTTCCCACGGAAACAGTTTTCCTGAGGTGCACACCCTATCCCAAGTGGTTGTGGCAAGGTAATGCAAATGCCCTCCACTTCTCTGGAAGAAACCACAGTGCGAGCCTTGTTCTAAGCCCTCCCATCCTCCCTGGGCTTCTGGCAGCAGGAGTGAAAAGAGAGGAGCAGGGCAGTAGGGCCCGTTTGACAAAAACCGGCTTCTCACGGGAAAGTCTTTCTCCACGTGCAGACATGCTCCCAGGTGCCTGTGGCAAGGGGAAGGAAATGCCATACACTGACCTGGAAGAGACCACAGGGCCCAGGCACAGTCTGAACCCTTCCCTCATCCCGGCAGTTTTGCTAGCAGGAGTTCAACCCCAACGAACACAGCCCAGAGACCCCTTGGGCAAAAACTGCTTCTGACGAACAAGAGGTGCTTGCTGTGGAAAACCTATCCCAAGTGGGGGTAGCCAGGTCAACAAAATGCCACACACCAAGGTGTAAGAAACAACATTGCCCAGGCACGGTCTAAGCCCCTCACCTCGTCCCTGTGCTTTGGGGAGCCGGAGGGACACCCGAGGCCCACGGCCCTGAGACCCCTTTGTAAAAAGCCGGTTTCCCACAGAAACAGTTTTCCTGAGGTGCACACCCTATCCCACGTGGTTGTGGCAAGGTAAAGCAAATGCCCTCCACTTCTCTGGAAGAAACCACAGTGCCCAGCCATGTTCTAAGCCCTCCCATCCTCCCTGGGCTTCTGGCAGCAGGAATGAAAAGAGAGGAGCAGAGCACTGGGACCCGTTTGACAAAAACTGGCTTCCCACGGGAAAGTCTTTCTCCAAGTGCAGACATGCTCCCAGGTGCCTGTGGCAAGGGGAAGGAAATGCCATACACTGACCTGGAAGAGACCACAGGGCCCAGGCACAGTCTGAACCCTTCCCTCATCCCGGCGGTTTTGCTAGCAGGAGTTCACCCCAACGAACACAGCCCGGAGACCCCTTGGGCAAAAACGGCTTCCGACAAACAAGAGGTGCTTGCTGTGGAAAACCTATCCCAAGTGGGGGTAGCCAGGTCAACAAAATGCAACACACCAAGGTGTAAGAAACAACATTACCCAGGCGCGGTCTAAGCCCCTCACCTCGTCCCTGTGCTTTGGGGAGCCGGAGGGACACCCGAGGCCCACGACCCTGAGAACCCTTTGCAAAAAGCCGGCTTCCCACGGAAACAGTTTTCTGAGGTGCAGACCCTCTCACAAGTGGTTGTGGCAAGGTAATGCAAATGCCCTCCATTTCTCTGGAAGAAACCACAGTGCCCAGCCATGTTCTAAGCCCTCCCATCCTCCCTGGGCTTCTGGCAGCAGGAGTGAAAAGAGAGGAGCAGAGCACTGGGACCCGTTTGACAAAAACCGGCTTCCCACGGGAAAGTCTTTCTCCACGTGCAGACATGCTCCCAGGTGCCTGTGGCAAGGGGAAGGAAATGCCATACACTGAACTGGAAGAGACCACAGGGCCCAGGCACAGTCTGAACCCTTCCCTCATCCCGGCAGTTTTGCTAGCAGGAGTTCAACCCCAACGAACACAGCCCGGAGACCCTGAGGCAAAAACGGCTTCCGAAGAAAAAGAGGTGCTTGCTGTGGAAAACCTATCCCAAGTGGGGGTAGCCAGGTCAACAAAATGCCACACACCCAGATGTAAGAAACAACATTGCCCAGGCATGGTCTAAGCCCCTCACCTCGTCCCTGTGCTTTGGGGAGCCGGAGGGACAGCCGAGGCCCACGGCCCTGAGAACCCTTTGCAAAAAGCCAGTTTCCCACGGAAACAGTTCTCCTGAGGTGCACACCCTATCCCAAGTGGCAGTGGCAAGGTAATGCACATGCCCTCCACTTCTCTGGAAGAAACCACAGTGCCCAGCCATGTTCTAAGCCCTCCCATCCTCCCTGGGCTTCTGGCAGCAGGAGTGAAAAGACAGGAGCAGGGCACTTGGACCCGTTTGACAAAAACCGGCTTCCCACGGGAAAGTCTTTCTCCATGTGCAGACATGCTCCCAGGTGCCTGTGGCAAGGTGAAGGAAATGCCATGCACTGAACTGGAAGAGACCACAGGGCCCAGGCACAGTCTGAGCCCTTCCTTCATCCGGGCGGTTTTGCTAGCAGGAGTTCAACCCCAAGGAACACAGCCCAGAGACCCCCTGGGGCCTAAACGACTTCTGACAAACAATATGCTCTTGCTGTGGAAAACCTATCCCAAGTGGGGGTAGCCAGGTCAATAAAATGCCACACACCCAGGTGTAAGAAACAACATGGCCCAGGCATGGTCTAAGCCCCTCACCTTGTCCCTGTGCTTTGGGGAGCCGGAGGGACAGCTGAGGCCCACGGCCCTGAGAACCCTTTGCAAAAAGCCGGCTTCCCACGGAAACAGCTTTCCTGAGGTGTAGACCCTATCCCAAGGGGTGGAGGCAAGGGAAAAAAAATGCCATCTCCTTCTCTGGAAGAAACCCCAGTGCCCAGCCATGTTCTAAGCCCTCCCCTCCTCCCTGGGCTTCTAGCAGCAGGAGTCAAAATAGAGGAGGACAGCACTGGGACGCTTTGACAGAAACTGGCTTCCACGAGGAAGTCCTTCTCCACGTGCAGACATGCTCCCCAGTGCCTGTGGCAAGGTGAAGGAAATACCATACACTGACCTGGAAGAGACTACAGGGCCCAGGCACAGTCTGAGCCCTTCCCTCATCCCGGCGGTTTTGCTAGCAGGAGTTCCACCACAAGGAACACAGCCCGGAGACCCCCTGGCGCCCAAACGGCTTCCGACGAACAATATGCTCTTGCTGTGGAAAACCTATCCCAAGAGGGGGTAGCCAGGTCAACAAAATGGCACACACCCAGGTGGAAGAGACAACTAGGCCCAGGCATGGTCTAACCTCTCACCTCCTCTCTGTGCTTTGCGGAGCCGGAGGGACCCCCGAAGCCCACGGCCCTCAGACCCGTTTGGCAGAAAGCCGGCCTCCCACGGAAACAGCTTTCCTGAGTTGCAGACCCTATCCCAAGGGGTGGTGGTAAGGGAAAGCAAATGCCATCTCCTCCTCTGCAATAAACCCCAGTGCCCAGCCATGTTCTAAGCCCTCCCCTCCTCCCTGGGCTTCTAGCAACAGGAGTGAAAAGAGAGGAGGACAGCACTGGGACGCTTTGACAGAAACCGGCTTCCATGAGGAAGTCCTTCTCCACGTGCAGACATGCTCCCCAGTGCCTGTGGCAAGATGAAGGAAATACCATACACTGACCTGGAAGAGACCACAGTGCCCAGGCACAGTCTGAGCCCTTCCCTCATCCCGGCGGTTTTGCTAGCAGGAGTTCCACCACAACGAACACAGCCCGGAGACCCCCTGGGGCCCAAACGGCTTCCGACGAACAATATGCTCTTGCTGTGGAAAACCTATCCCAAGTGGGGGTAGCCTGGTCAACAAAATGCCATACACCCAGGGGGAAGAAAGAACATGGCTCAGGCATGGTCAAAGCCCCTCACCTCATCCCTGTGCTTTGGGGAGCCGGAGGGACCCCCGAAGACCACGGCCCTGAGGCCCGTTTGGCAGAAAGCCGGCTTCCCAAGGAAACAGCTTTCCTGAGGTGCAGACTCTATCCCAAGGGGTGGTGGCAATGAAAGCAAATGCCATCCCCCTCTCTGGAAGAAACCCCAGTGCCCAGCCATGTTCTAAGCCCTCCCCTCCTCCCTGGACTTCTGGCTGCAGGAGTGAAAAGAGAGGAGCACAGAATTGGGACCATTTTACAGAAACCGGTTTCCCAGGGGGAAGTCCTTATCCACGTGCAGACATGCTCCCCAGTGCCTGTGGCAAGGTGAAGGAAATACCATACACTGACCTGGAAGAGACCACAGGGCCCAGGCACAGTCTGAGCCCTTCCCTCATCCCAGCAGTTTAGCTAGCAGGAGTTCAAGCCCAAGGAACACTGCCCTGAGACACCTGGGGCAAAAACTGCTTCTGAGGAACAATAGGTGCTTGCTCTGGAAAACATATGCAAATGTGAGTAGCCAGGTCAACAAAATGCCACACACCCAGGCGGAAGAAACAACATGGCCCAGGCATGGTCTAAGTCCCTCACCTCCTCTCTGTGTTTTGGGGAGCCGGAGGGACCCCCGAGGCCCACGGCCCTGAGGCCCGTTGGGCAGAAAGCTGGCTTCCCACGGAAACAGCTTTCCTGAGGTGCTGCCCCTATCCCAAGGGGTGGTGGCAAGGGAAAGCAAATGCCATCCCCTTCTCTGAAAGAAACTCCAGTGCCCAGGGATGTTCTAAGCCCTCCCCTCTTCCCTGGGCTTCTGGCAGCAGGAGTGAAAAGAGAGGAGCACAGCACTGGGACACGTTTGACAGAAACCGGCTTCCTACGAGAAAGTCCTTCTCCACGTGCAGACATGCTCCCCAGTGCCTGTGGTAAGGTGAAAGAAATGCCATACACTAACCTGGAAGAGACCACAGGGCCCTGGAACAGTCTGAGCCCTTCCCTCATCCCGACGGTTTTGCTAGCAGGAGTTCAACACCAAGGAACACAGCCCGGAGACCCCTGGGGTAAAAACGGCTTCCGACGAACAAGAGGTGCTTGCTGTGGAAAACCTATCCCAAGTGGGGTAGCCAGGTCAACAAAATGCCAAACACCCAGGTGTAAGAAACAGCATTGCCCAGGCATGGTCTAAGCCCCTCACCTCATCCCTGTGCTTTGAGGAGCCGGAGGGACACCCGAGGCCCATGGCCCTGAGACCCCTTTGTAAAAAGCCGGTTTCCCACAGAAACAGTTTTCCTGAGGTCCAGACCCTATCCCAAGTGGTTGTGGCAAGGTAATGCAAATGCCCTCCACTTCTCTGGAAGAAACCACAGTGCGAGCCATGTTCTAAGCCCTCCCATCCTCCCTGGGCTTCTGGCAGCAGGAGTGAAAAAAGAGGAGCAGAGCACTGGGACCCGTTGGACAAAAACCGGCTTCCCACGCGAAAGTCTTTCTCCACGTACAGACATGCTCCCAGGTGCCTGTGGCAAGGGGAAGGAAATGCCATACACTGACCTGGAAGAGTCCACAGGGCCCAGGCACAGTCTGAACCCTTCCCTCATCCCGGCGGTTTTGCTAGCAGGAGTTCAACCCCAACGAACACAGCCCGGAGACCCCTGGGGCAAAAACGGCTTCCGACGAACAAGAGGTGCTTGCTGTGGAAAACCTATCCGAAGTGGGAGTAGCCAGGTCAACGAAATGCCACACACCCAGGTGTAAGAAACAACATTGCCCAGGCACGGTCTAAGCCCCTCACCTCGTCCCTGTGCTTTGGGGAGCCGGAGGGACAGCCGAGCCCCACGGCCCTGAGACCCCTTTGCAAAAAGCCGGCTTCCCACGGAAACAGTTTTCCTGAGGTGCACACCCTATCCCAAGTGGTTGTGGCAAGGTAATGCAAATGCCCTCCACTTCTCTGGAAGAAACCACAGTGCGAGCCTTGTTCTAAGCCCTCCCATCCTCCCTGGGCTTCTGGCAGCAGGAGTGAAAAGAGAGGAGCAGGGCAGTAGGGCCCGTTTGACAAAAACCGGCTTCTCACGGGAAAGTCTTTCTCCACGTGCAGACATGCTCCCAGGTGCCTGTGGCAAGGGGAAGGAAATGCCATACACTGACCTGGAAGAGACCACAGGGCCCAGGCACAGTCTGAACCCTTCCCTCATCCCGGCGATTTTGCTAGCAGGAGTTCAACCCCAACGAACACAGCCCAGAGACCCCTTGGGCAAAAACTTCTTCTGACGAACAAGAGGTGCTTGCTGTGGAAAACCTATCCCAAGTGGGGGTAGCCAGGTCAACAAAATGCCACACACCAAGGTGTAAGAAACAACATTGCCCAGGCACGGTCTAAGCCCCTCACCTCGTCCCTGTGCTTTGGGGAGCCGGAGTTACACCCGAGGCCCACGGCCCTGAGACCCCTTTTTAAAAAGCCGGTTTCCCACAGAAACAGTTTTCCTGAGGTGCACACCCTATCCCACGTGGTTGTGGCAAGGTAAAGCAAATGCCCTCCACTTCTCTGGAAGAAACCACAGTGCCCAGCCATGTTCTAAGCCCTCCCATCCTCCCTGGGCTTCTGGCAGCAGGAATGAAAAGAGAGGAGCAGAGCACTGGGACCCGTTTGACAAAAACTGGCTTCCCACGGGAAAGTCTTTCTCCAAGTGCAGACATGCTCCCAGGTGCCTGTGGCAAGGGGAAGGAAATGCCATACACTGACCTGGAAGAGACCACAGGGCCCAGGCACAGTCTGAACCCTTCCCTCATCCCGGCGGTTTTGCTAGCAGGAGTTCACCCCAACGAACACAGCCCGGAGACCCCTTGGGCAAAAACGGCTTCCGACAAACAAGAGGTGCTTGCTGTGGAAAACCTATCCCAAGTGGGGGTAGCCAGGTCAACAAAATGCAACACACCAAGGTGTAAGAAACAACATTACCCAGGCGCGGTCTAAGCCCCTCACCTCGTCCCTGTGCTTTGGGGAGCCGGAGGGACACCCGAGGCCCACGACCCTGAGAACCCTTTGCAAAAAGCCGGCTTCCCACGGAAACAGTTTTCTGAGGTGCAGACCCTCTCACAAGTGGTTGTGGCAAGGTAATGCAAATGCCCTCCACTTCTCTGGAAGAAACCACAGTGCCCAGCCATGTTCTAAGCCCTCCCATCCTCCCTGGGCTTCTGGCAGCAGGAGTGAAAAGAGAGGAGCAGAGCACTGGGACCCGTTTGACAAAAACCGGCTTCCCACGGGAAAGTCTTTCTCCACGTGCAGACATGCTCCCAGGTGCCTGTGGCAAGGGGAAGGAAATGCCATACACTGAACTGGAAGAGACCACAGGGCCCAGGCACAGTCTGAACCCTTCCCTCATCCCGGCAGTTTTGCTAGCAGGAGTTCAACCCCAACGAACACAGCCCGGAGACCCTGAGGCAAAAACGGCTTCCGAAGAAAAAGAAGTGCTTGCTGTGGAAAACCTATCCCAAGTGGGGGTAGCCAGGTCAACAAAATGCCACACACCCAGATGTAAGAAACAACATTGCCCAGGCATGGTCTAAGCCCCTCACCTCGTCCCTGTGCTTTGGGGAGCCGGAGGGACAGCCGAGGCCCACGGCCCTGAGAACCCTTTGCAAAAAGCCAGTTTCCCACGGAAACAGTTCTCCTGAGGTGCACACCCTATCCCAAGTGGCAGTGGCAAGGTAATGCACATGCCCTCCACTTCTCTGGAAGAAATCACAGTGCCCCGCCATGTTCTAAGCCCTCCCATCCTCCCTGGGCTTCTGGCAGCAGGAGTGAAAAGACAGGAGCAGGGCACTTGGACCCGTTTGACAAAAACCGGCTTCCCACGGGAAAGTCTTTCTCCACGTGCAGACATGCTCCCAGGTGCCTGTGGCAAGGTGAAGGAAATGCCATGCACTGAACTGGAAGAGACCACAGGGCCCAGGCACAGTCTGAGCCCTTCCTTCATCCGGGCGGTTTTGCTAGCAGGAGTTCAACCCCAAGGAACACAGCCCAGAGACCCCCTGGGGCCTAAACGACTTCTGACAAACAATATGCTCTTGCTGTGGAAAACCTATCCCAAGTGGGGGTAGCCAGGTCAATAAAATGCCACACACCCAGGTGTAAGAAACAACATGGCCCAGGCATGGTCTAAGCCCCTCACCTTGTCCCTGTGCTTTGGGGAGCCGGAGGGACAGCTGAGGCCCACGGCCCTGAGAACCCTTTGCAAAAAGCCGGCTTCCCACGGAAACAGCTTTCCTGAGGTGTAGACCCTATCCCAAGGGGTGGAGGCAAGGGAAAAAAAATGCCATCTCCTTCTCTGGAAGAAACCCCAGTGCCCAGCCATGTTCTAAGCCCTCCCCTCCTCCCTGGGCTTCTAGCAGCAGGAGTCAAAATAGAGGAGGACAGCACTGGGACGCTTTGACAGAAACTGGCTTCCACGAGGAAGTCCTTCTCCACGTGCAGACATGCTCCCCAGTGCCTGTGGCAAGGTGAAGGAAATACCATACACTGACCTGGAAGAGACTACAGGGCCCAGGCACAGTCTGAGCCCTTCCCTCATCCCGGCGGTTTTGCTAGCAGGAGTTCCACCACAAGGAACACAGCCCGGAGACCCCCTGGCGCCCAAACGGCTTCCGACGAACAATATGCTCTTGCTGTGGAAAACCTATCCCAAGAGGGGGTAGCCAGGTCAACAAAATGGCACACACCCAGGTGGAAGAGACAACTAGGCCCAGGCATGGTCTAACCTCTCACCTCTCTCTGTGCTTTGCGGAGCCGGAGGGACCCCCGAAGCCCACGGCCCTCAGACCCGTTTGGCAGAAAGCCGGCCTCCCACGGAAACAGCTTTCCTGAGTTGCAGACCCTATCCCAAGGGGTGGTGGTAAGGGAAAGCAAATGCCATCTCCTCCTCTGCAATAAACCCCAGTGCCCAGCCATGTTCTAAGCCCTCCCCTCCTCCCTGGGCTTCTAGCAACAGGAGTGAAAAGAGAGGAGGACAGCACTGGGACGCTTTGACAGAAACCGGCTTCCATGAGGAAGTCCTTCTCCACGTGCAGACATGCTCCCCAGTGCCTGTGGCAAGATGAAGGAAATACCATACACTGACCTGGAAGAGACCACAGTGCCCAGGCACAGTCTGAGCCCTTCCCTCATCCCGGCGGTTTTGCTAGCAGGAGTTCCACCACAACGAACACAGCCCGGAGACCCCCTGGCGCCCAAACGGCTTCCGACGAACAATATGCTCTTGCTGTGGAAAACCTATCCCAAGAGGGGGTAGCCAGGTCAACAAAATGCCACACACCCAGGTGGAAGAGACAACTAGGCCCAGGCATGGTCTAACCCCTCACGTCCTCTCTGTGTTTTGGGGAGCCGGAGGGTCCCCCGAAGCCCACGGCCCTGAGGCCCGTTTGGCAGAAAGCCGGCCTCCCACGGAAAGAGCTTTCCTGAGGTGCAGACCCTATCCCAAGGGGTGGTGGCAAGGGAAAGCAAATGCCATCTCCTCCTCTGCAATAAACCCCAGTGCCCAGCCATGTTCTAAGCCCTCCCCTCCTCCCTGGGCTTCTGGAGGCAGGAGTGAAAAGAGAGGACGACAGCACTGGGATCCTTTGACGGGAAACCGGCTTCCCACGAGGAAGTCCTTCTCCACGTGCAGACATGCTCCCAAGTGCCTGTGGCAAGGGGAAGAAAATGCCATACACTGACCTGGAAGAGACCACAGGGCCCAGGCACAGTCTGAGCCCTACCCTCCTCCCGGCGGTTTTGCTAGCAGGAGTTCAACCCCAAGGAACACAGCCCGGAGACCCCCTGGGGCCCAAACGGCTTCCGACGAACAATATGCTCTTGCTGTGGAAAACCTATCCCAAGTGGGGGTAGCCTGGTCAACAAAATGCCATACACCCAGGGGGAAGAAAGAACATGGCTCAGGCATGGTCAAAGCCCCTCACCTCATCCCTGTGCTTTGGGGAGCCGGAGGGACCCCCGAAGACCACGGCCCTGAGGCCCGTTTGGCAGAAAGCCGGCTTCCCAAGGAAACAGCTTTCCTGAGGTGCAGACTCTATTCCAAGGGGTGGTGGCAATGAAAGCAAATGCCATCCCCCTCTCTGGAAGAAACCCCAGTGCCCAGCCATGTTCTAAGCCCTCCCCTCCTCCCTGGACTTCTGGCTGCAGGAGTGAAAAGAGAGGAGCACAGAATTGGGACCATTTTACAGAAACCGGTTTCCCAGGGGGAAGTCCTTATCCACGTGCAGACATGATCCCCAGTGCCTGTGGCAAGGTGAAGGAAATACCATACACTGACCTGGAAGAGACCACAGGGCCCAGGCACAGTCTGAGCCCTTCCCTCATCCCAGCAGTTTAGCTAGCAGGAGTTCAAGCCCAAGGAACACTGCCCGGAGACACCTGGGGCAAAAACTGCTTCTGAGGAACAATAGGTGCTTGCTCTGGAAAACATATGCAAATGTGAGTAGCCAGGTCAACAAAATGCCACACACCCAGGCGGAAGAAACAACATGGCCCAGGCATGGTCTAAGTCCCTCACCTCCTCTCTGTGTTTTGGGGAGCCGGAGGGACCCCCGAGGCCCACGGCCCTGAGGCCCGTTGGGCAGAAAGCTGGCTTCCCACGGAAACAGCTTTCCTGAGGTGCTGCCCCTATCCCAAGGGGTGGTGGCAAGGGAAAGCAAATGCCATCCTCTTCTCTGAAAGAAACTCCAGTGCCCAGGGATGTTCTAAGCCCTCCCCTCTTCCCTGGGCTTCTGGCAGCAGGAGTGAAAAGAGAGGAGCACAGCACTGGGACCCGTTTGACAGAAACCGGCTTCCTACGAGAAAGTCCTTCTCCACGTGCAGACATGCTCCCCAGTGCCTGTGGTAAGGTGAAAGAAATGCCATACACTAACCTGGAAGAGACCACAGGGCCCTGGAACAGTCTGAGCCCTTCCCTCATCCCGACGGTTTTGCTAGCAGGAGTTCAACACCAAGGAACACAGCCCGGAGACCCCCTGTGGCCCAAACGGCTTCCGACGAGCAATATGCTCTTGCTGTGGAAAACCTATCCCAAGTGGGGGTAGCCAGGTCAACAAAATGCCACACACCAGGTGGAAGAAACAACATGGCCCAGGCATGGTCTAAGTACCTCACCTCGTCTCTGTGCTTTGGGGAGCCGGATGGACCCCCGAGGCCCACGGCCCTGAGGCCCGTTGGGCAGAAAGCCGGGTTCCCACGGAAACAGATTTCATGAGGTGTAGACCCTATCCCAAAGAGTGGTGGCAAGGGAAAGCAAATGCCATCCCCTCCTCTGGAAGAAACCCCAGTGCCCAGCCATGTTCTAAGCCCGTCCATCCTCCCTGGGCTTCTGGCAGCAGGAGTGAAAAGAGAGGAGCAGAGCACTGGGACCGGTTTGACAAAAACCGGCTTCCCACGGGAAAGTCTTTCTCCACGTGCAGACATGCTCCCAGGTGCCTGTGGCAAGGGGAAGGAAATGCCATACCCTAACCTGGAAGAGACCACAGTGCCCAGGCACAGTCTGAACCCTTCCCTCATCCCGGGGGTTTTGCTAGCAGGAGTTCAAACTCAACGAACACAGCCCGGAGACCCCTGGGGCAAAAACGGCTTCCGACGAACAATATACTCTTGCTGTGGAAAACCTATCCCAAGTGGGGGTAGCCAGCTCAACAAAATGCCACACACCCAGGTGTAAGAAACAACATTGACCAGGCATGGTCTAAGCCCCTCACCTCGTCCCTGTGCTTTGGGGATCTGGAGGGACCCCCGAGGCCCACGGCCCTGAGGACCGTTGGGCAGAAAGCCGGCTTCCCAAGGAAACAGCTTTCCTGAGGTGCAGACCCTATCCCAAGGGGTGGTGGCAAGGGAAAGCAAATGCCATCCCCTTCTCTGGAAGAAACCCCAGTGCCCAGCCATGTTCTAAGCCCTCCCCTCCTCACTGGGCTTCTGGCAGCAGGAGAGAAAAGAGAGGAGCACAGCACTGGGACTCTTTGACAGAAACCGGCTTCCCACGAGGAAGTCCTTCTCCATGTGCAGACATGCTTCCCAGTGCATGTGGCAAGGTGAAGGAAATGCCATACACTGACCTGGAAGAGACCACAGGGCCCAGGCACAGTCTGAACCCTTTCCTCATCCCGGCGGTTTTGCTAGCACGAGTTCAACCCCAACGAACACAGCCCGGAGACCCCTGGGGCAAAAACGGCTTCCGACGAACAAGGGGTGGTTGCTGTGGAAAACCTATCCCAAGTGGGGGTAGCTAGGTCAACAAAATGCCACACACCCAGGTGTAAGAAACAACATTGCCCAGGCACGGTCTAAGCCCCTAACCTCGTCCCTGTGCTTTGGGGAGCCAGAGGGACAGCCGAGCCCCACGGCCCTGAGACCCCTTTGTAAAAAGCCGGCTTCCCACAGAAACAGTTTTCCTGAGGTGCACACCCTATCCCACGTGGTTGTGGCAAGGTAAAGCAAATGCCCTCCACTTCTCTGGAGGAAACCACAGTGCCCAGCCATGTTCTAAGCCCTCCCATCCTCCCTGGGCTTCTGGCAGCAGGAATGAAAAGAGAGGAGCAGAGCACTGGGACCCGTTTGACAAAAACCGGCTTCCCACGGGAAAGTCTTTCTCCACGTGCAGACATGCTCCCAGGTGCCTGTGGCAAGGGGAAGGAAATGCCATACACTGACCTGGAAGAGACCACAGGGCCCAGGCAGAGTCTGAACCCTTCCCTCATCCCGGCGGTTTTGCTAGCAGGAGTTCAACCCCAACGAACACAGCCCGGAGACCCCTGGGGCAAAAAGGGCTTCCAACGAAAAAGAGGTGCTTGCTGTGGAAAACCTATCCCAAGTGGGAGTAGCCAGGTCAACAAAATGCCACACACCCAGGTGTAAGAAACAACATTGCTCAGGCACGGTCTAAGCCCCTTACCTCGTCCCTGTGCTTTGGGGAGCCGGAGTGACGGCCGAGCCCCACGGCCCTGAGACCCCTTTGCAAAAAGCCGGCTTCCCTCGGAAACACTTTTCCTGAGGTACAGACCCTCTCCCAAGTGGTTGTGGCAAGGTAAAGCAAATGCCCTCCACTTCTCTGGAAGAAACCACAGTGCCCAGCCATGTTCTAAGCCCTCCCATCCTCCCTGGGCTTCTGGCAGCAGGAGTGAAAAGAGAGGAGCAGGGCACTGGGACCCGTTTGACAAAAACCGGCTTCCCACACGAAAGTCTTTCTCCACATGCAGACATGCTCCCAGGTGCCTGTGGCAAGGGAAGGAAATGCCATACACTGACCTGGAAGAGACCACAGGGCCCAGGCACAGTCTGAATCCTTCCCTCATCCCGGCGGTTTTGCTAGCAGGAGTTCAACCCCAACGAACACAGTCTAGAGACCCCTGGGGCAAAAACGGCTTCCGACGAACAAGAGGTGCTTGCTGTGGAAAACCTATCCCAAGTGGGAGTACCCAGGTCAACGAAATGCCACACACCCAGGTGTAAGAAACAACATTGCCCAGGCACGGTCCAAGCCCCTCACCTCGTCCCTGTGCTTTGGGAAGTCGGAGGGACACCCGAGGCCCACGGCCCTGAGACCCCTTTGCAAAAAGCCAGCTTCCCACGGAAACAGTTTTCCTGAGGTGCACACCCTATCCCAAGTGGTAGTGGCAAGGTAATGCAAATGCCCTCCACTTCTCTGGAAGAAACCACATTGCCCAGCCATGTTCTAAGCCCTCCCATCCTCCCTGGGCTTCTGGCAGCAGGAGTGAAAAGAGAGGAGCAGGGCACTTGGACCCGTTTGACAAAAACCGGCTTCCCACGGGAAAGTCTTTCTCCACGTGCAGACATGCTCTCAGGTGCCTGTGGCAAGGGGAAGGAAATGCCATACACTGACCTGGAAGAGACCACAGGGCCCAGGCACAGTCTGAACCCTTCCCTCATCCCGGCAGTTTTGCTAGCAGGAGTTCAACCCCAACGAACACAGCCCGGAGACCCTGAGGCAAAAACGGCCTCAGTCGAACAAGAGGTGCTTTCTGTGGAAAACCTATCCCAAGTGGGGGTAGCCAGGTCAACAAAATGCCACACACCCAGGTGTAAGAAACAACATTGCCCAGGCACGGTCTAAGCCCCTCACCTCGTCCCTGTGCTTTGGGGAGCCGGAGGGACAGCCGAGGCCCACGGCCCTGAGACCCCTTTGCAAAAAGCCGGCTTCCCAAGGAAACAGTTTTCCTGAGGTACAGACCCTCTCCCAAGTGGTTGTGGCAAGGTAAAGCAAATGCCCTCCAATTTTCTGGAAGAAACCACAGTGCCCAGCCATGTTCTAAGCCCTCCCATCCTCCCTGGGCTTCTGGCAGCAGGAGTGAAAAGAGAGGAGCAGGGCACTGGAACCCGTTTGACAAAAACCGGCTTCCCACGGTAAAGTCTTTCTCCACGTGCAGACATGCTCCCAGGTGCCTGTGGCAAGGGGAAGGAAATGCCATACACTGACCTGGAAGAGACCACAGGGCCCAGGCACAGTCTGAACCCTTCCCTCATCCCGGCAGTTTTGCTAGCAGGAGTTCAACCCCAACGAACACAGCCCGGAGACCCGTGGGGCAAAAAGGGCTTCCAACGAACAAGAGGTGCTTGCTGTGTAAAACCTATCCCAAGTAGGAGTAGCCAGGTCAACAAAATGCCACACACCCAGGTGTAAGAATCAACATTGCCCAGGCACGGTCTAAGCCCCTCACCTCGTCCCTGTGCTTTGGGGAGCGGAGGGACAGCCGAGGCCCACGGCCCTGAGACCCCTTTGCAAAAAGCCGGCTTCCCACGGAAACAGTTTTCCTGAGGTGCACACCCTATCCCAAGTGCTTGTAGCAAGGTAAAGCAAATGCCCTCCACTTCTCTGGAAGAAACCACAGTGCCCAGCCATGTTCCAAGCCCTCCCATCCTCCCTGGGCTTCTGGAGGCAGGAGTGAAAAGAGAGGAGCAGAGCACTGGGACCCGTTTGACAAAAACCGGCTTCCCACGGGAAAGTCTTTCTCCACGTGCAGACATGCTCCCAGGTGCCTGTGGCAAGGGGAAGGAAATGCCATACACTGTCCTGGAAGAGACCACAGGGCCCAGGCACAGTCTGAACCCTTCCCTCATCCCTGTAGTTTTGCTAGCAGGAGTGCAACCCCAATGAACACAGCCCGGAGACCCTAGGGAAAAACGGCTTCCGACGAACAAGAGATGCTTGACTGGAAAACCTATCCCAAGTGGGGGTAGCCAGGTCAACGAAATGCCACACACCCAGGTGTAAGAAACAACATTGCCCAGGCATGGTCTAAGCCCCTCACCTCGTCCCTGTGCTTTGGGGAGCTGGAGGGACACCCGAGGCCCATGGCCCTGAGACCCCTTTGCAAAAAGCCGGCTTCCCATGGAAACAGTTTTCCTGAGGTGCAGAACCTATCCCAAGTGGTTGTGGCAAGGTAATGCAAATGCCCTCCACTTCTCTGGAAGAAACCACAGTGCGAGCCATGTTCTAAGCCCTCCCATCCTCCCTGGGCTTCTGGCAGCAGGAGTGAAAAGAGAGGAGCAGAGCACTGGGACCCGTTGGACAAAAACCGGCTTCCCACGTGAAAGTCTTTCTCCACGTGCAGACATGCTCCCAGGTGCCTGTGGCAAGGGGAAGGAAATGCCATACACTGACCTGGAAGAGTCCACAGGGCCCAGGCACAGTCTGAACCCTTCCCTCATCCCGGCGGTTTTGCTAGCAGGAGTTCAACCCCAACGAACACAGCCCGGAGACCTGGGGCAAAAACGGCTTCCGACGAACAAGAGGTGCTTGCTGTGGAAAACCTATCCCAAGTGGGAGTAGCGAGGTCAACGAAATGCCACACACCCAGGTCTAAGAAACAACATTGCCCAGGCACGCTCTAAGCCCCTCACCTCGTCCCTGTGCTTTGGGGAGCCGGAGGGACAGCCGAGCCCCACGGCCCTGAGACCCCTTTGCAAAAAGCCGGCTTCCCACGGAAACAGTTTTCCTGAGGTGCAGACCCTATCCCAAGTGGTTGTGGCAAGGTAATGCAAATGCCCTCCACTTCTCTGGAAGAAACCACAGTGCGAGCCATGTTCTAAGCCCTCCCATCCTCCCTGGGCTTCTGGCAGCAGGAGTGAAAAGAGAGGAGCAGGGCAGTAGGGCCCGTTTGACAAAAACCGGCTTCCCACGGGAAAGTCTTTCTCCACGTGCAGACATGCTCCCAGGTGCCTGTGGCAAGGGGAAGGAAATGCCATACACTGACCTGGAAGAGACCACAGGGCCCAGGCACAGTCTGAATACATCCCTCATCCCGGCGGTTTTGCTACCAGGAGTTCAACCCCAACGAACACAGCCCGGAGACCCCTGGGGCAAAACCGGCTTCCGACGAACAAGAGGTGCTTGCTGTGGAAAACCTATCCCAAGTGGGGTAGATAGGTGAACAAAACGCCACACACCCAGGTGTAAGAAACAACATTGCCCAGGCACGATCTAAGCCCCCCACCTCGTCCCTGAGCTTTGGGGAGCCGGAGGGACAGCCGAGCCCCATGGCCCTGAGACCCCTTTGCAAAAAGCTGGCTTCCCACCGAAACAGTTTTCCTGAGGTGCACACCCTATCCCAAGTGGTTGTGGCAAGTAAAGCAAATGCCCTCCACTTCTCTGGAAGAAACCCCAGTGCCCAGCCATGTTCTAAACCCTCCCATCCTCCCTGGGCTTCTGGCAGCAGGAGTGAAAAGACAGGAGCAGAGCACTGGGACCCGTTTGACAAAAACCGGCTTCCCACGGGAAAGTCTTTCTCCACGTGCAGATTAGCTCCCAGGTGCCTATGGCAAGGGGAAGGAAATGCCATACACTGACCTGGAAGAGACCACAGGGCCCAGGCACAGTCTGAACCCTTCCCTCATCCCGGCGGTTTTGCTAGCAGGAGTTCAACCCCAACGAACACAGCCCGGAGACCCTGAGGCAAAAACGGCTTCCGACGAACAAGAGGTGCTTGCTGTGGAAAAACTATCCCAAGTGGGAGTAGCCAGGTCAACGAAATGCCACACACCCAGGTGTAAGAAACAACATTGCCCAGGCACGATCTAAGCCCCCCACCTCGTACCTGAGCTTTGGGGAGCCGGAGGGACAGCCGAGCCCCATGGCTCTGAGACCCCTTTGCAAAAAGCTGGCTTCCCACCGAAACAGTTTTCCTGTGGTGCACACCCTATCCCAAGTGGTTGTGGCAAGGTAAAGCAAATGCCCTCCACTTCTATGGAAGAAACCACAGTGCCCAACCATGTTCTAAGCCCTCCCATCCTCCCTGGGCTTCTGGCAGCAGGAGTGAAAAGACAGGAGCAGGGCACTTGGACCCGTTTGACAAAAACTGGCTTCCCACGGGAAAGTCTTTCTCCACGTGCAGACATGCTCCCAGGTGCCTGTGGCAAGGGAAGGAAATGCCATACACTGACCTGGAAGAGACCACAGGGCCCAGGCACAGTCTGAATCCTTCCCTCATCCCGGCGGTTTTGCTAGCAGGAGTTCAACCACAACGAACACAGTCTGGAGACCCCTGGGGCAAAAACGGCTTCCGACGAACAAGAGGTGCTTGCTGTGGAAAACCTACCCGAAGTGGGAGTAGCCAGGTCAACGAAATGCCACACACCCAGGTGTAAGAAACAACATTGCCCAGGCACGGTCCAAGCCCCTCACCTCATCCCTGTGCTTTGGGGAGTCGGAGGGACACCCGAGGCCCACGGCCCTGAGACCCCTTTGCAAAAAGCCAGCTTCCCAGGGAAATAGTTTTCCTGAGGTGCACACCCTATCCCAAGTGGTTGTGGCAAGGTAATGCAAATGCCCTCCACTTCTCTGGAAGAAACCACATTGCCCAGCCATGTTCTAAGCCCTCCCATCCTCCCTGGGCTTCTGGCAGCAGGAGTGAAAAGACAGGAGCAGGGCACTTGGACCCGTTGGACAAAAACCGGCTTCCCACGGGAAAGTCTTTCTCCACGTGCAGACATGCTCCCAGGTGCCTGTGGCAAGGGGAAGGAAATGCCATACACTGACCTGGAGGAGACCACAGGGCCCAGGCACAGTCTGAACCCTTCCCTCATCCCGGCGGTTTTGCTAGCAGGAGTTCAACCCCAACGAACACAGCCCGGAGACCCCTGGGGCAAAAACGGCTTCCGACGAACAAGAGGTGCTTGCTGTGGAAAACCTATCCCAAGTGGGAGTAGCCAGGTCAACGAAATGCCACACACCCAGGTGTAAGAAACAACATTGCCCAGGCACGGTCTAAGCCCCTCACCTCGTCCCTGTGCTTTGGGGAGCCGGAGGGACAGCCGAGGCCCACGGCCTGAGACCCCTTTGCAAAAAGCCGGCTTCCCACGGAAACAGATTTCCTGAGGTGCACACCCTATCCCAAGTGGTTGTGGCAAGGTAATGCAAATGCCCTCCACTTCTCTGGAAGAAACCACAGTGCCCAGCCATGTTCTAAGCCCTCCCATCCTCCCTGGGCTTCTGGCAGCAGGAGTGAAAAGAGAGGAGCAGAGCACTGGGACCCGTTGGACAAAAACCGGCTTCCCACGGGAAAGTCTTTCTCCACGTGCAGACATGCTCCCAGGTGCCTGTGGCAAGGGGAAGGAAATGCCATACACTGACCTGGAAGAGACCACAGGGCCCAGGCAGTCTGAACCCTTCCCTCATCCCGGCGGTTTTGCTAGCAGGAGTTCAACCACAACGAACACAGTCTGGAGACCCCTGGGGCAAAAACGGCTTCCGACGAACAAGAGGTGCTTGCTGTGGAAAACCTACCCCAAGTGGGAGTAGCCAGGTCAACGAAATGCCACACACCCAGGTGTAAGAAACAACATTGCCCAGGCACGGTCCAAGCCCCTCACCTCGTCCCTGTGCTTTGGGGAGTCGGAGGGACACCCGAGGCCCACGGCCCTGAGACCCCTTTGCAAAAAGCCAGCTTCCCACGGAAACAGTTTTCCTGAGGTGCACACCCTATCCCAAGTGGTAGTGGCAAGGTAATGCAAATGCCCTCCACTTCTCTGGAAGAAACCACATTGCCCAGCCATGTTCTAAGCCCTCCCATCCTCCCTGGGCTTCTGGCAGCAGGAGTGAAAAGACAGGAGCAGGGCACTTGGACCCGTTGGACAAAAACCGGCTTCCCACGGGAAAGTCTTTCTCCACGTGCAGACATGCTCTCAGGTGCCTGTGGCAAGGGGAAGCAAATGCCATACACTGACCTGGAAGAGACCACAGGGCCCAGGCACAGTCTGAACCCTTCCCTCATCCCGGCAGTTTTGCTAGCAGGAGTTCAACCCCAACGAACACACCCCGGAGACCCTGAGGCAAAAAAGGCTTCAGTCGAACAAGAGGTGCTTTCTGTGGAAAACCTATCCCAAGTGGGGTAGATAGGTGAACAAAACGCCACACACCCAGGTGTAAGAAACAACATTGCCCAGGCACGGTCTAAGCCCCTCACCTCGTCCCTGTTCTTTGGGGAGCCGGAGGGACAGCCGAGGCCCACGGCCCTGAGAACCCTTTGCAAAAAGCCGGCTTCCCACGGAAATAGTTTTCCTGAGGTACAGACCCTCTCCCAAGTGGTTGTGGCCAGGTAAAGCAAATGCCCTCCACTTTTCTGGAAGAAACCACAGTGCCCAGCCATGTTCTAAGCCTTCCCATCCTCCCTGGGCTTCTGGCAGCAGGATTGAAAGGAGAGGAGCAGGGCACTGGGACCCGTTTGACAAAAACCGGCTTCCCACGGGAAAGTCTTTCTCCACGTGCAGACATGCTCCCAGGTGCCTGTGGCAAGGGGAAGGAAATGCCATACACTGACCTGGAAGAGACCACAGGGCCCAGGCACAGTCTGAACCCTTCCTTCATCCCGGCGGTTTTGCTAGCAGGAGTTCAACCCCAACGAACACAGCCCGGAGACCCCTGGGGCAAAAACGGCTTCCGACGAACAACAGGTGCTTGCTGTGGAAAACCTATCCCAAGGGGGGTAGCCAGGTCAACAAAATGCCACACACCCAGGTGTAAGAAACAACATTGCCCTGGCATGGTCTAAGCCCCTCACCTCGTCCCTATGCTTTGGAGAGCCGGAGGGACCCCCGAGGCACACGGCCCTGAGACCCCTTTGCAAAAAGCCGGCTTCCCACAGAAACAGTTTCCTGATGTGCAGACCCTCTCACAAGTGGTTGTGGCAAGGTAAAGCAAAGGCCCTCCACTTCTCTGGAAGAAACCACAGTGCCCAGCCATGTTCTAAGCCCTCCCATCCTCCCTGGGCTTCTGGCAGCAGGAGTGAAAAGAGAGGAGCAGGGCACTGGGACCCGTTTGACATAAACCGGCTTCCCACGGGAAAGTCTTTCTCCACGTGCAGACATGCTCCCAGGTGCCTGTGGCAAGGGGAAGGAAATGCCATACACTGACCTGGAAGAGACCACAGGGCCCAGGCACAGTCTGAACCCTTCCCTCATCCCGGCAGTTTTGCTAGCTGGAGTTCAACCCCAACGAACACAGCCCGGAGACCCCTGGGGCAAAAAGGGCTTCCAACGAACAAGAGGTGCTTGCTGTGTAAAACCTATCCCACGTGGGAGTAGCCAGGTCAACGAAATGCCACACACCCAGGTGTAAGAAACAACATTGCCCAGGCACGGTCTAAGCCCCTCACCTCGTCCCTGTGCTTTGGGGAGCCGGAGGGACAGCCGAGGCCCACGGCCCTGAGACCCCTTTGCAAAAAGCCGGCTTCCCACGGAAACAGTTTTCCTGAGGTGCACACCCTATCCCAAGTGGTTGTAGCAAGGTAAAGCAAATGCCCTCCAGTTCTCTGGAAGAAACCACAGTGCCCAGCCATGTTCTAAGCCCTCCCATCCTCCCTGGGCTTCTGGCAGCAGGAGTGAAAAGAGAGGAGCAGAGCACTGGGACCCGTTTGACTAAAACCGGCTTCCCACGGGAAAGTCTTTCTCCACGTGCAGACATGCCTCCAGGTGCCCATGGCAAGGGGAAGGAAACGCCATACACTGTCCTGGAAGAGACCACAGGGTCCAGGCACAGTCTGAACCCTTCCCTCATCCCGGTAGTTTTGCTAGCAGGAGTTCAACCCCAATGAACACAGCCCGGAGACCCTGAGGCAAAAACGGCTTCCGACGAACAAGAGATGCTTGACTGGAAAACCTATCCCAAGTGGGGGTAGCCAGGTCAACAAAATGCAACACACCCAGGTGTAAGAAACAACATTGCCCAGGCACGGTCTAAGCCCCTTACCTCGTCCCTGTGCTTTGGGGAGCCGGAGGGACAGCCCAGCCCCATGGCCCTGAGACCCCTTTGCAAAAAGCCGGCTTCCCTCGGAAACACTTTTCCTGAGGTACAGACCCTCTCCCAAGTGGTTGTGGCAAGGTAAAGCAAATGCCCTCCACTTCTCTGGAAGAAACCACAGTGCCCAGCCATGTTCTAAGCCCTCCCATCCTCCCTGGGCTTCTGGCAGCAGGAGTGAAAAGAGAGGAGCAGGGCACTGGGACCCGTTTGACAAACACCGGCTTCCCACGCGAAAGTCTTTCTCCACATGCAGACATGCTCCCAGGTGCCTGTGGCAAGGGAAGGAAATGCCATACACTGACCTGGAAGAGACCACAGGGCCCAGGCACAGTCTGAATCCTTCCCTCATCCCGGCGGTTTTGCTAGCAGGAGTTCAACCCCAACGAACACAGTCAGGAGACCCCTGGGGCAAAAACGGCTTCCGACGAACAAGAGGTGCTTGCTGTGGAAAACCTACCCCAAGTGGGAGTAGCCAGGTCAACGAAATGCCACACACCCAGGTGTAAGAAACAACATTGCCCAGGCACGGTCCAAGCCCCTCACCTCGTCCCTGTGCTTTGGGGAGTCGGAGGGACACCCGAGGCCCACGGCCCTGAGAACCCTTTGCAAAAAGCCGGCTTCCCACGGAAACAGCTTTCCTGAGGTGCACACCCTATCCCAAGTGGTAGTGGCAAGGTAATGCAAATGCCCTCCACTTCTCTGGAAGAAACCACAGTGCCCAGCCATGTTCTAAGACCTCCCATCCTCCCTGGGCTTCTGGCAGCAGGAGTGGAAAGAGACGAGCAGGGCACTGGGACCCGTTTGACAAAAACCGGCTTCCCACGGGACAGTCTTTCTCCACGTGCAGACATGCTCCCAGGTGCCTGTGGCCAGGGGAAGGAAATGCCATACACTGACCTAGAAGAGACCACAGGGCCCAGGCACAGTCTGAACCGTTCCCTCATCCCGGCAGTTTTGCTAGCAGGAGTTCAACCCCAATGACCACAGCCCGGAGTCCCTGAGGCAAAAACGGCTTCCGAGGAACAAGAGGTGCTTGCTGTGGAAAACCTATCCCAAGTGGGTGTAGCCAGGTCAACAAAATGCCACACACCCAGATGTAAGAAACAACATTGCCCAGGCACGGTTAAGCCCCTCACCTCGTCCCTGTGCATTGGGAAGACGGAGGGACACCCGAGGCCCATGGCCCTGAGACCCCTTTGCAAAAAGCCGGCTTCCCACGGAAACAGTTTTCCTGAGGTGCAGACCCTATCCCAAGTGGTTGTGGCAAGGTAATGCAAATGCCCTCCACTTCTCTGGAAGAAACCACAGTGCCCAGCCATGTTCTAAGCCCTCCCATCCTCCCTGGGCTTCTGGCAGCAGGAGTGAAAAGAGAGGATCAGAGCACTGGGACCCGTTTGACAAAAACCGGCTTCCCACGGGAAAGTCTTTCTCCACGTGCAGACATGCTCCCAGGTGCCTGTGGCAAGGGGAAGGAAATGCCATACACTGACCTGGAAGAGACCACAGGGCCCAGGCACAGTCTGAACCCTTCCCTCATCCCGGCGGTTTTGCTAGCAGGAGTTCAACCCCAACGAACACAGCCCAGAGACCCTGAGGCAAAAACGCCTTCCGACGAACAAGAGGTGCTTGACTGGAAAACCTATCTCAAGTGGGGGTAGCCAGGTCAACAAAATACCACACACCCAGGTGTAAGAAACAACATTGCCCAGGCACGGTCTAAGCCCCTCACCTCGTCCCTGTGCTTTGGGGAGCCGGAGGGACAGCCGAGCCCCTCGGCCCTGAGACCCCTTTGCAAAAAGCCGGCTTCCCACGGAAACAGTTTTCCTGAGGTGCACACCCTATCCCAAGTGGTTCTGGCAAGGTAATGCAAATGCCCTCCACTTCTCTGGAAGAAACCACAGTGCCCAGCCACGTTCCAAACCCTCCCATCCTCCCTGGGCTTCTGGCAGCAGGAGTGAAAAGAGAGGAGCAGAGCACTGGGACCCGTTTGACAAAAACCGGCTTCCCACGGGAAAGTCTTTCTCCACGTGCAGACATGCTCCCAGGTGCCTGTGGCAAGGGGAAGGAAATGACATACACTGACCTGGAAGAGACCACAGGGCCCAGGCACAGTCTGAACCCTTCCCTCATCCCAGCGGTTTTGCTAGCAGGAGTTCAACCCCAACGAACACAGCCCGGAGACCCCTGGGGCAAAAACGGCTTCCGACGAACAAGAGGTGCTTCCTGTGGAAAACCTATCCCAAGTGGGAGTAGCCAGGTCAACGAAATGCCACACACCCAGGTGTAAGAAAGAACATTGCCCAGGCATGGTCTAAGACCCTCACCTCGTCCCTGTGCTTTGGGGAGCTGGAGGGACACCCGAGGCCCATGGCCCTGAGACCCCTTTGCAAAAAGCCGGCTTCCCACGGAAACAGTTTTCCTGAGGTGCAGACCCTATCCCAAGTGGTTGTGGCAAGGAAATGCAAATGCCCTCCACTTCTCTGGAAGAAACCACAGTGCGAGCCATGTTCTAAGCCCTCCCATCCTCCCTGGGCTTCTGGCAGCAGGAGTGAAAAGAGAGGAGCAGAGCACTGGGACCCGTTGGACAAAAACCGGCTTCCCACGCGAAAGTCTTTCTCCACGTGCAGACATGCTCCCAGGTGCCTGTGGCAAGGGGAAGGAAATGCCATACACTGGCCTGGAGGAGACCACAGGGCCCAGGCACAGTCTGAACCCTTCCCTCATCCCGGCGGTTTTGCTAGCAGGAGTTCAACCCCAACGAACACAGCCCGGAGACCCCTGAGGCAAAAACGGCTTCCGACGAACAATAGGTGCTTGCTGTGGAAAACCTATCCC
This sequence comes from Ursus americanus, assembly GCF_024610735.1. NCBI lineage: Eukaryota > Metazoa > Chordata > Mammalia > Carnivora > Ursidae > Ursus > Ursus americanus. The sequence goes on from NW_028273669.1 coordinate 376,143, forward strand.
AAGGGGGGTAGCCAGGTCAACAAAATGCCACACACCCAGGTGTAAGAAACAACATTGCCCTGGCATGGTCTAAGCCCCTCACCTCGTCCCTATGCTTTGGAGAGCCGGAGGGACCCCCGAGGCACACGGCCCTGAGACCCCTTTGCAAAAAGCCGGCTTCCCACAGAAACAGTTTCCTGATGTGCAGACCCTCTCACAAGTGGTTGTGGCAAGGTAAAGCAAAGGCCCTCCACTTCTCTGGAAGAAACCACAGTGCCCAGCCATGTTCTAAGCCCTCCCATCCTCCCTGGGCTTCTGGCAGCAGGAGTGAAAAGAGAGGAGCAGGGCACTGGGACCCGTTTGACAAAAACCGGCTTCCCACGGGAAAGTCTTTCTCCACGTGCAGACATGCTCCCAGGTGCCTGTGGCAAGGGGAAGGAAATGCCATACACTGACCTGGAAGAGACCACAGGGCCCAGGCACAGTCAGAACCCTTCCCTCATCCCGGCAGTTTTGCTAGCAGGAGTTCAACCCCAACGAACACAGCCCGGAGACCCCTTGGGCAAAAAGGGCTTCCAACGAACAAGAGGTGCTTGCTGTGTAAAACCTATCCCACGTGGGAGTAGCCAGGTCAACGAAATGCCACACACCCAGGTGTAAGAAACAACATTGCCCAGGCACGGTCTAAGCCCCTCACCTCGTCCCTGTGCTTTGGGGAGCCGGAGGGACAGCCGAGGCCCACGGCCCTGAGACCCCTTTGCAAAAAGCCGGCTTCCCACGGAAACAGTTTTCCTGAGGTGCACACCCTATCCCAAGTGGTTGTAGCAAGGTAAAGCAAATGCCCTCCAGTTCTCTGGAAGAAACCACAGTGCCCAGCCATGTTCTAAGCCCTCCCATCCTCCCTGGGCTTCTGGCAGCAGGAGTGAAAAGAGAGGAGCAGAGCACTGGGACCCGTTTGACAAAAACCGGCTTCCCACGGGAAAGTCTTTCTCCACGTGCAGACATGCCTCCAGGTGCCCATGGCAAGGGGAAGGAAATGCCATACACTGTCCTGGAAGAGACCACAGGGTCCAGGCACGGTCTGAACCCTTCCCTCATCCCGGCAGTTTTGCTAGCAGGAGTTCAACCCCAACGAACACAGCCCGGAGACCCTGAGGCAAAAACGGCTTCCGACGAACAAGAGATGCTTGACTGGAAAACCTATCCCAAGTGGGGGTAGCCAGGTCAACAAAATGCCACACACCCAGGTGTAAGAAACAACATTGCCCAGGCACGGTCTAAGCCCCTTACCTCGTCCCTGTGCTTTGGGGAGCCGGAGGGACAGCCCAGCCCCACGGCCCTGAGACCCCTTTGCAAAAAGCCGGCTTCCCTCGGAAACACTTTTCCTGAGGTACAGACCCTCTCCCAAGTGGTTGTGGCAAGGTAAAGCAAATGCCCTCCACTTCTCTGGAAGAAACCACAGTGCCCAGCCATGTTATAAGCCCTCCCCTCCTCCCTGGGCTTCTGGCAGCAGGAGTGAAAAGAGAGGAGCACAGCACTGGGACCCGTTTGACATAAACCGGCTTCCCCCGAGGAAGTCCTTCTCCACGTGCAGACATGCTCCCCAGTGCCTGTGGCAAGGGGAAGGAAATGCCATACACTGACCTGGAAGAGACCACATGGCCCAGGCACAGTCTGAGCCCTTCCCTCATCCCGGCGGTTTTGCTAGCAGGAGTTCAACCCCAAGGAACACAGCCCGGAGACCCCCTGGGGCCCAAACGGCTTCCGAGGAACAATATGCTCTTGCTGTGGAAAACCTATCCCAAGTGGGGGTAGCCAGGTCAACAAAATGCCACACACCCAGGTGGAAGAAACAACATGGCCCAGGCACGGTCTAAGCCCCTCACCTCGTCCCTGTGCTGTGCGGAGCCGGAGGGACCCCCGAGGCCCACTGCCCTGAGGCCCGTTGGGCAGAAAGCCGGCTTCCCAAGGAAACAGCTTTCCTGAGGTGCAGACCCTATCCAAAGGGGTGGTGGCAAGGGAAAGCAAATGCCATCCCCTTCTCTGGAAGAAACCCCAGTGCCCAGCCATGTTCTAAGCCCTCCCCTCCTCCCTGGGCTTCTGGCAGCAGGAGAGAAAAGAGAGGAGCACAGCACTGGGACCCTTTGACAGAAACCGGCTTCCCACGAGGAAGTCCTTCTCCACGTGCAGACATGCTTCCCAGTGCCTGTGGCAAGGTGAAGGAAATGCCATGCACTGAAATGGAAGAGACCACAGGGCCCAGGCACAGTCTGAGCCCTTCCCTCATCCCAGCGGTTTTGCTAGCAGGAGTTCAACCCCAAGGAACACAGCCCGGAGACCCCATGGGGCTCAAACGGCTTCCGACAAACAATATGCTCTTGCTGTGGAAAACCTATCCCAAGTGGGGGTAGCCAGGTCAACAAAATGCCACACAACCAGGTGGAAGAAACAACATGGCCCAGGCATGGTCTAAGCCCCTCACCTCGTCCCTGTGCTTTGGGGAGCCGGAGGGACAGCCGAGGCCCACGGCCCTGAGACCCCTTTGCAAAAAGCCGGCTTCCCACGGAAACAGTTTTCCTGAGGTGCAGACCCTCTCACAAGTGGTTGTGGCAAGGTAAAGCAAATGCCATCCACTTCTCTGGAAGAAACGACAGTGCCCAGCCATGTTCTAAGCCCTCCCATCCTCCCTGGGCTTCTGGCAGCAGGCGTGAAAAGAGAGGAGCAGAGCACTGGGACCCGTTTGACAAAAACCGGCTTCCCACGGGAAAGTCTTTCTCCACGTGCAGACATGCTCCCAGGTGCCTGTGGCAAGGGGAAGGAAATGCCATACACTGACCTGGAAGAGACCACAGGGCCCAGGCACAGTCTGAACCCTTCCCTCATCCCGGCGGTTTTGCTAGCAGGAGTTCAACCCCAAGGAACACAGCCCGGAGACCCCTGAGGCAAAAACGGCTTCCGACGAACGAAGGCGCTTGCTGTTGAAAACCTATCCCAAGTGGGGGTAGCCAGGTCAATAAAATGCCACACACCCAGGTGTAAGAAACAACATTGCCCAGGCATGGTCTAAGCCCCTCACCTGTCCCTGTGCTTTGGGGAGCCGGAGGGACAGCCGAGGCCCACGGCCCTGAGACCCCTTTGCAAAAAGCCGGCTTCCCACGGAAACAGCTTTCCTGAGGTGCAGACCCTATCCAAAGGGGTGGTGGCAAGGGAAAAAAATGCCATCTCCTTCTCTGGAAGAAACCCCAGTGCCCAGCCATGTTCTAAGCGCTCCCCTCCTCCCTGGTCTTTAGCACCAGGAGTGAAAAGAGAGAAGGACAGCACTGGGGCCCTTTGACAGAAACCGGCTTCCCACGAGGAAGTCCTTCTCCACGTGCAGACATGCTCCCCAGTGCCTGTGGCAAGGGGAAGGAAATGCCATACACTGACCTGGAAGAGGCCACAGGGCCCAGGCACAGTCTGAGCCTTTCCCTCATCCCGGCGGTTTTGCTACCAGGAGTTCAACCCCAACGAACACAGCCCGGAGACCCGCTGGGGCCCAAACGACTTCCGACGAACAATATGCTCTTGCTGTGGAAAACCTATCCCAAGTGGGTATAGCCAGGTCAACAAAATGCCACACACCAAGGTGGAAGAGACAACATGGCCCAAGCATGGTCTAAGCCCCTACCTCGTCTCTGTGCTTTGGGGAACAGGAGGGACCCCCAAGGTACACGGCCCTTAGGCCCGTTGGGCAGAAAGCCGGCCTACCACGGAAAAGCTTTCCTGAGGTGCAGACCCTATCCCAAGGGGTGGTGGCAAGGGAAAAAAATGCCATCTCCTTCTCTGGAAGAAACCCCAGTGCCCAGCCATGTTCTAAGCCCTCCCCTGCTCCCTGGGCTT